>NC_036853.1:32059770-32259770 GCF_002910315.2 Salvelinus sp. IW2-2015 | reverse complement strand
TGTGTGTGTGTGTGTGTGTGTGTTGTGTGTGTGTGTTGGTGTGTGTGGGTGTGTGGTGTGGGTGGTTTTGGTTGTGTAATAAGATTCGTTTAGCCGTTTGGCGAGACAACAATGGAGAATACACACTAAATAGGTCATCCAAACCACCCATCTAACTTGTGTTGATATTTGGACCTATTATCACTTGTAAACGTTCTCTTCAGCTGTTTGAGTAGACTTTACAGTGAGACCCAAACCGCACAGCCTCAGATTTAACTTATACTTCACCAATTTCGACGAAAATTCTAATGCATAAGCATAAAGCTTCTGCGAAGCCCTTAATTATTTTGGTTGTGTAGAGCTTTCGCAGCTTATTGGCCCATGGGCTTCAGCTTAGAGAGATGATTGCCACTTCCTCTCTCATGGACCAAATCTCCATCTTGGTTTGCTCTGTTCTTAGCCTTGTGTATGCAGGCCAAATTGATGTATCTTCTACGCATAGGCCAAGAGAGCACCTGATGAGACCTTTTTGTTTGGGGGGGGGGGGGGGGTTCTTCGCTAGAAGTGTGCTGTAGGAAAATATTTGATTTCATGTTGTTGCTGTAAATTTCTTGTGGTTTTGTGCCGTAAAACCTTTATTGTGGTATTCTGCCCTGAAATTGGATTCGGTAGTGCACATTTTTAGCTGCAAACGTGGTGTTCAGTCTTAGTGCTCACTGCTCAATGAGTAGCTAAGTAGTACCTCAGTAGAGCGAGCATGCAGCCGAAAGGGTCATGACAAACATCAACACCATCATCCCAGAGACCCTGGAGACCCACTCCCAGAGACCCACTCCAATTCGTATACCGCCCCAACAGATCCACAGATGGCGCAATCTAAATTGCACTTCACACTGCTCTCTCCCACCTGAACAAGAGGGGAAATAACTATGTGAGAATGCTTTTCATAGACTACAGCTCAGAGTTCAACACTACAGTTCCCTCCAAGCTCATTAACAAGCTCGGGACCCTGGGACTGAACACCTCCATCTTCAACTGGATCCTGGACTTACTGACGGGCCAACCCCAGGTGGTTAGGGTAGGCAACAACACCTCCGCCACGCTGACCTTCAACACGGGGGCCCCTCAGGGGTGCGTGCTTAGTTTCTTCCTGTACTACCTGTTCACACACGACTGTGTGGCCACGCACGACTCTAACACCATCATCAAGTTTGCTGATGACGGTGGTAGACATGATCGCCGACGGTGATAAGACGGCCTACAGGGAGGAGGGAAGAAACTTGGCAGTGTGGTGCCAGGACAACAACCTCTCCCTCAATGTCAGTAAGACCAAGGAGCTGATCGTGGACTGCAGGAGAAAGAGGGGAGAGCACGCCCCCATCCGCATCGACTGGGCTGTAGTGGAGTGGGCCGAGAGCTTCTAGTTCCTCGGATCCACATCACTAAGGACTTCACACACACTCTCATAGTCATGAAAAGGGCACAACAGCGCCTCTTACCCTTCATGAGGCTGAAAATATTTGCCATGGGCCCTCGGATCCTCAAAAGTACTACAGCTGCACCATCGAGTGCATATTGACTGGCAAATGCACCGCCCTCGACTGTAAAGCGCTACACAGGGTGGTGCAGACGGCCCAGTACACTCTATATCAGGCGGTGTAGAGAAGAATGCCGGAAAATGTATAGACTGATCCCTCCCCCACCGTTCGGCAAATGGTACAGGAGCATCGGCTCTCGGACTAGCACGCTCCGAGACAGCTTCTATCCCAAATCAATAAAAATGCTAAATAACCATAAGGCTCCTAAATAGTTAATTAAATGGTTACACGGACTATACCCAAATTACCACTGTCTTGCACCGACTGTATGCACACTCACAAGACTACACTCAATGTACAAAACATTAGAAACACCTTCCAAACATTGAGTCACACGCCCTTTAGCCCTCAGAACAGTGTCAATTCGTCGGGCCGTGGACTCTACAAAGTGTCGAAAGCGTTCCACAGGGATGCTGGCCCATGTTGACTCTATTGCTTCTCACAGTTTTGTCAAGTTGGCTGCTAGTGAATCTCTACCCCGACTAGCTCGTTCCATCTCATCCCACAGATGGATTGAGATCTGGTGACTGGGCAGGCCACTGCAGTAAGCTGAATTCACTGTCGGAAAGATATCAGTTTGTCTCTGTGAATGGTTTGTCCTCTGACAAATCAACTGTACATTTCGGTGTTCCTCAAGGTTCCGTTTTAGGACCACTATTGTTTTCACTATATATTTTACCTCTTGGGGATGTTATTCGAAAACATAATGTTAACTTTCACTGCTATGCGGATGACACACAGCTGTACATTTCAATGAAACACGGTGAAGCCTCAAAATTGCCCTCGCTAGAAGCCTGTGTTTCAGACATAAGGAAGTGGATGGCTGAAAACGTTCTACTTTTAAACTCGGACAAAACAGAGATGCTTGTTCTAGGTCCCAAGAAACAAAGAGATCTTCTGTTAAATCTGACAATTAATCTTGATGGTTGTAAAGTCGTCTCAAATAAAACTGTGAAGGACCTCGGCGTTACTCTTGACCCTGATCTYKCTTTTGACGAACATATCAAGACTGTTTCAAGGACAGCTTTTTTCCATCTACGTAACATTGCAAAAATCWGAAATTTTCKGTCCAAAAATGATGCAGAWAAATTAATYCATGCATTTGTTACTTCTAGGTTAGACTACTGCAATGCTCTACTTTMCGGCTACCCGGATAAAGCACTAAATAAACTTCMGTTAGTGCTAAATACGGCTGCTAGAATCCTGACTAGAACCAAGAAATKTGATCATATTACTCCAGTGCTAGCTTCCCTACAMTGGCTTCCTGTTAAGGCAAGGGCTGATTTCAAGGTTTTACTGTTAACCTATAAAGCGTTACATGGGCTTGCTCCTACCTATCTTTCCGAGTTGGTCCTGCCGTACATACCTACACGTACGCTACGGTCACAAGACGCAGGCCTCCTAATTGTCCCTAGAATTTCTAAGCAAACAGCTGGAGGCAGGGCTTTCTCCTATATCTCAATTTTTATGGAATGGTCTGCCTACCCATGTGAGAGACGCAGACTCGGTCTCAACCTTTAAGTCTTTACTGAAGACTTATCTCTTCAGTAGGTCATATGATTGAGTGTAGTCTGGCCCAGGAGTGTGAAGGTGAACGGAAAGGCTCTGGAGCAACGAACCGCCCTTGCTGTCTCTGCCTGGCCGGTTCCCCTCTCTCCACTGGGATTCTCTGCCTCTAACCCTATTACAGGGGCTGAGTCACTGGCTTACTGGTGCTYTTTCATGCCGTCCCTAGGAGRGGTGCGTCACTYGAGTGGGTTGAGTYACTGACGTGATCTTCCTGTCTGGGTTGGCGCCMCCCTTGGKTTGTGCYGTGGYGGAGATCTTTGTGGGCTATACTCGGCCTTGTCTCAGGATTGTAAGTTGGTGGTTGAAGRTATCCCTCTAGTGGTGCGGGGGCTGTGCTTTGGCAAAGTGGGTGGGGTTATATCCTTCCTGTTTGGCCCTGTCCGGGGGTATCATCGGATGGGGCCACAGTGTCTCCTGACCCCTCCTGTCTCAGCCTCCAGTATTTATGCTGCAGTAGTTTGTGTCGGGGGGCTAGGGTCAGTTGGTTATATCTGGAGTACTTCTCCTGTCTTATCCGGTGTCCTGTGTGAATTTAAGTATGCTCTCTCTAATTCTCTCCTTCTCTCTTTCTTTATCTCTCTCGGAGGATCTGAACCCTAGGACCATACGTCAGGACTACCGGGCATGATGACTCCTTGCTGTCCCCAGTCCACCTGGCCTTGCTGCTGTTCCAGTTTCAACTGTTCTGCCTGCGGTTATGGAACCCCTACCTGTCCCAGACCTGCTGTTTTCAACTCTTAATGATCGACTATGAAAAGCCAACTGACATTTATTCCTGATTATTATTTGACCATGCTGGTCATTTCCGAACATTTTGAACATCTTGGCCATGTTCTGTTATAATCTCCACCCGGCACAGCCAGAAGAGGACTGGCCACCCCTCATAGCCTGGTTCCTCTCTAGGTTTCTTCCTAGGTTTTGGCCTTTCTAGGGAGTTTTTCCTAGCCACCGTGCTTCTACACCTGCATTGCTTGCTGTTTGGGGTTTTAGGCTGGGTTTCTGTACAGCACTTCGAGATATTAGGTGATGTACGAAGGGCTATATAAAATAAACTTGATTTGATTTGATTTGATGTTCATAAAACCATTCCTGAACAATTCTAGCCTTGTGGCATGGGGCATTATCCTGCTGAAAAAATCAATTCGCAGATGGATATTCTGCTGCTATTAAGCGATGCACCTGATTGGCAATGATGTTCAGATATCCCGTGGCATTCAAACGTTGCTCCACTTTTATCAAGGCGCCCAATCTGTGCCATGAAAACACACCCCACACTCAAACAACCTAGCAGTGCGCCAGGCACGTACTACCATACACCGTGTATATATGAACTATATACAGTGCCTTAAAAAAGTATTCACACCCCTTGACTTGTTACAACCTGAATTAAAAATTGATTACATTGAGATTTTGTGTCACTAGCCTACCCACAATACCCCATAATGTCAAAGCGGAGTTATATATATTTTTATACATATTTGTTTTTTTACAAATTCATTCAAAAGGAAAAGCTGAAAATGTCTTCAGTCAGTAAGTATTCAACCCCTTTGTTATGGCGAGTCTAAATAAAGTCAAATCAAATTGTATTTGTCACATGCGCTGAATACAATAAAATGCTTACTTACAAGCCCTTAACCAACAATGCAGTTTGAAGAAACATAAGTGTTAAGTAAAAAATGTATTAAAAAAATATATATAATAATTAAATAGCAGCAGTAAAATAACAGTCGCGAGGCTATATACAGGGGGTACCGGGTCAATGTGAGGGGGCACAGGTTAGTCGAGGTAATTGAGGTAGTATGTACACTACCGTTCAAAAGTTTGTCTCTAAGAAATGTCCTTCTTGTTGAAGAAAAGCATAATTTTTGGCAATTAAAATAACATGAAATTGATCACAAATACAGTGTAGACTGATTGTTAATGTTGTAAATGACTATTGTAGGTAGAAATGGCAAATTCTTTAATGGAATATCTACATAAGCGTACAGAGGCCCATTATCAGCAAACATCCTGTGTTCCAATGGCACGTTGTGTTAGCTAATCCAAGTTTATCATTTTAAAAGGCTAATTGATCATTAGAAAACCATTTAGCAATTATGTTAGCACCGGTGAAAACTGTGTTCTGATTAAAGAAGCAATAAAATTGGCCTTCTTTAGACTAGTTGAGTATCTGGAGCATCAACAATTGTCGGTTCGATTACAGGCTCAAAATGGCCAGAAACAAATAACTCTCATCTGAAACTCGTCAGTCTATTCCTGTTCTGAGAAATGAAGACCATTCCATGCAAGAAACTGCCAAGAAACTGAAGATCTCGTACAACGCTGTGTACTACTCCCTTCACAGAACAGCGGAAACTGGCTCTAACCAGAATAGAAAGAGGAGTGAAGGGCCCGATGCACAACTGAGCAAGAGGACAAGTACATTAGAGTGTGTCTGGTTTGAGAAACTGCGTCTCACAAAGACACAGCGGTTGGAACCAAAAATCTCAAATTTTTAGTCATCAGACCAAAGGACAGATTTCCACAGGTCTAATGTACATTATTCGTGTTTCTTGGCCCAAGCAAGTCTCTTCTTATTATTGGTGTCCTTTAGTAGTGGTTTCTTTGCAGCAATTCGACCATTGAAGGCCTGATTCATGCAGTCCTCTTCTGAACAGTTGATGTTGAGATGTGTCTGTTACTTGAACTCTGCAATTTCTAAAGCTGGTAACTCTAATGAACTTATCCTCTGCAGCAGAGGTAACTCTGGGTCTTCCTTTCCTGTGGTGGTCCTCATGAAAGCCAGTTTCATCATTGCGCTTGATGGTTTTTCGACTGCACTTGAAAAAACATTTAAAGTTCTTGACATTTTCGGGATTGACTGACCTTCATGTCTTAACCCTTTGACGTGTACAATCACATAATTGTGATCATTGTTGAGTGGTCCCTGCAGTGTACAATCTCAAATACGTGATTGGAACAGTAGCAACAAATCATGCATCTAAACACCATTGTTGTCTGAACAGCATTTACATATTTTTTAGTAGTTAATGAAGGTCTTAAACTTTATTCCTCAATTTGACCTTTTGTTGTATAAGATAAATGCGAACTTCATCATCCAAGCATCATACGGAACACATCCACAGCCAAACTCATTCCATAACCCAGTCTAAATAATAGGTTGCGCTGACAAAAAAAACAACATAAGTTAGCAACCTAACAGCTAGACTAGTTTACAATGTACCACATCTCTGGTAAGCACAAGAGACTAATGTAATGCTGTTTAGAAAATAAATGTGTGTCAGCTAAGCTAACAGCAGCTAAATTATTTATGATGGCAGCCATGTTTGTTTACTTTTGACAAGCAAAAGCTCCCTAATCCCAGAATGCAATTCACTATGAAACGCAAATGAACAAAGTCAAAGATGGCTGCGCTCATTGCTTGAAAAATATTAACTTAATTTAGTCACTTTTCAGCATATTACAATCAAATTGTTACAGTGTATACAAGAACCACTGCACATGACTTCACAATTCGTTTACTGTTTTTGACAAATCACAAAGCAAATCAAATATTTTCTCTTCACAGATTATCACATCAAATACAAGCCTACTGCCTAGCCTAACCATAGCGCAAAAGCTAAACAGTGATAAAACCATTTTAGGGGGGGTTATCAGGGGGGTTCATTTCATTTGTGGGGATTTTCAAGTCCATGGGTGGTAGAAATGGGGGAAGGTATCGTGGGGGGATATGATGCAGGAAATACTACTATGATGGGGGATTTATCAATAAATGGGGGCCAAACACAAGAGAAGGTTATACGCGAAATAAAAATAAACCCGCTGGAAAGGAGGGTTTGAGCTGGCAAACCTGAGGTACCAAAGTTACAATCTGATGCCGCGTTCAAGACAACTGGGAACTCGGGAAGAAGAAAATTTACATTTTGGACGGTCATCCAATTCGGAATTCCAACTCTGGTACTCGGGCCTCTTTCCAGAGCTCCGACTTTCCGACCTGAAGATCATTGACGTCAGAATTGACTTAGTATTTTTCACAGTTGTCTTGAATGCACCATAAGTCAGTCGAGTGAACTATTCCTTGTTATAACATCTTTGGTCTGACAGATGCTAACTTGATAAAACAGAATGCTTTGCATGATGTCAACAAACATGGTGCCACACATAGCAGGCAAATAGCTTAGCATTAGCTCATCATAATCAGTACAACATTCAAGTATTTTACACACATCATATGTGTCCATTACAATCTATGCAAGAATCGGAATGCATGATTTGTCACCAGTACTTGAAAACAGTAAAGTACATTATGATCCATACATACATATGGTGTGCTACAGCAGAAACGACAACACGATTTACAGAAAATAAGTCACTTACTTTGATAGGAATGCACACATGTCCAAAGTCATTTGTAAGACAAACAACCATGAAGGCAATATGAGTGCCAGACAGAAAATGTGCTGGGGAAAAAACATTTGTGCAAGGCCAGATCTGACTGAGATGCGCAATGTCTTCATCCTTGATCTGGGGAAACACATAAGGTTGTGCTTGGGCTCATGTTGAAGAGAGAAGTTTGTCCGCTCAGAAAAGGTAAATTGTCCGCAAGAGTGAAATGGGCTACTTCTTACGCGAATTAACAAGGAGGCGGAACACACCTCAACTAGAACTGTTGTTCTAAAATAAAACTTGTTTGAAAATAATTTGAAATTGACAAGTTGAAACATAGCTTATTGATAATTAACAGGCAACGTGCCTTGGTTTGAGGGTAACTGTCCTGAAGCATACAATCACATTTTGGAACATTGAGAACATTCTGACATCACGCGCATGAAAAAAACTTATGCAGGGGTGACGGGTAGAGATATTTGGAACTCGCGTGAAAAGGTTAAAGTAATGATGGACTGTCGTTTCTCTTTACTTACTTAAGCTGTTCTTGCCATAATATGGACATGGTCTTTTACCAAATAGGGCTATCTTCTGTATACCATGCCTACCTTGTCACAACACAACTGATTGGCTCAAACTCATTAAGAAGGAAAGAAATTCCACAAATGAACGTTTAACAAGGCACGCATGTTAATTGAAATGCATTCCAGGTGACTACCTCATGAAGCTGGTTGAGAGAATGCCAAGAGTGTGCAAAACTGTCTTCAAGGAAAAGGGTGGCTACTTTGAAGAATCTCAAATATAAAATATATTTTGATTTGTTTAACACTTTTTTGTTTACTACCTGATTCCATTTGTGTAATTTCATAGCTTTGATGTCTTCACTATTATTCTACAATGTAGAAAATAGTAAATATAAAGAAAAACCCTTGAATGAGTAGGTGTTCTAAAACTTTTTGGCAAATACTATATAAGAAATTCTAAAAACATGTTTTCACTTTGTCATTTTGGGGTATTTTGTGAAAAAAAACTATATTTAATCAATTTTGAATTCAGGCTGTAACACAACAAAATGTGAAATAAGTCGAGGGGTATTAATACTTACTGAAGGCACTGTAAATCCATTTCAATCCCACTTTGTAACAATGAAATGTGAACTCCAAGGGGGGTGAATACTTATGATATGCACTGTATTATTCAATTATATTACATCTATCAGCAGGGGGATGAGGCAAACATTATTATGATGGAGAGTCACATTATATATTTAAGCAATAAGGCCTTAGGGGGTGTAGTATATGGCCAATATACCCGAGGCTAAGGGATGTTCTTACAAACGAGTGCCTGGATACAGCTTCAGCCATGGTATGTTGGCAATATACCACAAACCCCCAAGGTGCCTTATTGCTATTTTAAACTGGTTGCCAACGTAATTAGAGCAATAAAAATGTATGTTTTGTCATACCCTTGGTATACTGCACGGTCTGATATACCTCAGATTTCAGCAAGTCAGCATTCAGGGCTCGAACCACCCAAATTATACAATTATTTATATGCCATTACAATGGAGTGGATCAGGTAGGAGCCATAATGCTCTTCCTCCATACACTGACTGTGGACAATGACATGGCATCCCTTTCCATGCGATAGTTGATTTCAAGTCATCCTCACGTTGGTTGGAAAGAAGACTACGAAGTCTGGCATTGCAAGGAATGCCTCCATGTCAGTTATGTGGCATTGCTCTTTCTGGTAACTGGCATCATGGACATCAATTCCATAGAACTGTCTGGATTCTCAATTATATTGAAACACTTTTGTTTATTCAAAGAAGCTGCATTCCATCAATCTCCTCTTTGGTGGTTGGATCATTGCTGGTAAATAGAATACAGACAGAGACACTACGTCACGTTTGGCCCCCCGACACCTCCCAGCTGTGTGCTGCCTGCCTGCCTTCCCTGGCCTGGCCAGTACAGTGACACACACTGCTTGGACTAGGCTCACAGCACTGTGACTTAATAAGAGATGAAGTGAGAGCTTTAACACTCATCCCCACAGTAGGAATGTTTTGAATATGTGACGGGTGAACGACATAATAAACACAATGTTCCATTTTCATTTGATTTAATTTTCGATTGCCAGCTTGCCAGAAAAAGGCAAACAAAAGGAAGTGAGAATTCAATTTTGGTAGACGAAATATAACATCTGTCGTTATTCTCCACAGTCCACAGTGTCCTTTTTTTATTTGGACGTGACTGACTCGAGAAGAACACGATTAAAATGCAGTAATACAAAATACAATTGCATACTCCCTAGCTCCAGAGACATTATACTACTTCTACTCTCACCTATTTTCCTGTCCCTAAACCTTCATTTTTCCCTCTATAAACGACTTATCTTTCACACACCCTCTTCCATTACTCTTGCTCTCTCACTTCCCCTCACCCTCGTCTTTTTGTTTCAACCCATCTCTCATCCTATTTGATCTACAGTCTGCCCTCTAACCTTCCATCCCAGTTCCAGTCATGTCAAGCAGGCTAGGGGTCTTTGCTTAGTCTGACCTGAAGTGTCGGGGGGGTTTACCTGACCAGGCCTCATTTGTTCCCAGTGTAGACTGTTTACAACAGGCTCAGACAGCATGGCCTTCACCTGTAAGTGAGACAGGTCCCTCAGACGTTCTTCTAATGGGAAACGGAGTAAACAGCAGTCTGTTTCTCTGTCAAAGTGCCAACTAGACCGCGATACAGGCAGCAAAATAAAGGAAATTGGCCAATATGGATTGGGCCAAATAGAAACATTTCAATCAGAAGAAATATAAAAAGCACATGAATGACCATGGTAGCAATTGAAAGAGAACACTTTGGATATTAGACCAAAGGTGAGGACACAACAGTTCACCTGACACAAGACTGAATCCAAACATTACACTGTTGAGTTATGTGCATTTTACATGTACTGTACTTTTCGCAGCCTTTGTCAGAAAATACTCTGGATACATTCAGAAACATAATTAGAATATTCATGAACCCTTTGGGGTAGGTGTAACATAAGAAAAAATGATTACAAGTGTTTGAGTGAGAGGTCTAACTGGTGCTTTCAAGTGGCCACACACCTATCAAAACTGCACAGTTCCTAAGTAATTTCAATGCACTTTTATGACTCAAGGAAAGAGCCTTCAAATATAAGGTGCGTTTTTCAGCTTTTAGCTTTGCCGTGAAGAACTGAAGCAAGCACACATGTCGTTTTTTGGTTTGGAACACACCCTTGCGTCCCCACCAACACACAATGAATGTTGTTTACGCAATGCACAAACGTTCCATCATAAATCTGGGTCAGGGTGGCATCATTTGAAAGCTTATTCTATTGCCAACATGACTAACTAAGTTATAAAATAAGATCTTACAGTGTTAGGATTTCACAAGGCTCTTCAAACAAACCGGTTGTAATAATGGTGCGCATAAAATGGAGTCGTGCGTGCATTCAAGTTCGTGTTCCGGAGCTTATTTTCACAACATGACAAACAGGCTCATTCTGTTCGGGACAACCCAGGGTATGACTCATGTCATCCTTGTAACTGTACATCAATCATAGCGATCACAAACGTTGATACTGCAAATTACATTAGTTTTTAAATATGGAAATGTGAAGTGCACATTTTGCACTCACGGGTGTGTGGTTTGCTTGTATGACATCAAAGTGGTATTTATTATAATCCACAACGTCTCCTCTTTCAGAACACATCGACTCCTCGATTTACAGCATTCCCCTCACTCAGACTGTAAAGGCCAGGAGAATTTCAATTGAAAGCTCTTTTTTGTTCAGGAGGGAGCTGGGAAACTGGCGTTAAAAGGGATACTTTGGGATTTTGGCAATGAGGCACATTGTCTACTTCCCCAGAGTCAGATGAACTCGTGGATACCATTTTTATGTCTCTGCGTGCAGTTTGAAGGATGTTGCTAACTAGCACTAGCGCAATTGCTAACTAGCGTTCCTAACTATGACTTCAAGTGAGCAGATACCCATAGACTTTCAGTCATTGCGCTAACGCTAGTTAACGTTGGCTAGCAAAACTACCTTGGCTTGACTTCATCTGACTCTGGAGAAGTAGATAAAAAGGCCTCATTTCCAAAATCCCAAAGTATCCCTTTAAATGTGCCCAAATTAGATCACAGTTCTCCTATAAACAGTACTGTCCATTCCATTGATATCCATTCATTGTGTCTAATCTGGTTACAGGATCCAAAATTAACATAGATTGTAATCTCTTCAAAATGATTGTCAGAATCCTGTCATCAGTCAGGCATTCTGTCCATCCATGTGACCATTCGGATACTCCCGTTAAACCAGGCTCGTCACTCGTGACAGATTTTTCCGGCATGTATGAAATTGACTGAATTGGTTTATGAACATGACATCACTTGCCTTGTAAATTCTTGCAAAGCTACGTAGTGAGAAAGCAGAGAGGAGAGGGGCCCAGCAGGGAATATTTTCACTCCCCCCGGTTTTGATAGCACCCAGTTGCCTCTCCCAGTGCTTGGCTTTCTGCCTTTTCCACTTGGTCATGGAGAGAGAGAAAGTTGATCTTCTACACTCACAGCCCACCGTGCCCTCCTAATTTGGAGGTACTTGTTCTTCTTTGCAAATAGCATCAGCATGACAGTGAGTCTCCCCCATCCCACTCTTGAGATGGTCCTTAGCTAGTGATTCGTATCCCAGGAGACCCTCTTATCTTGCCACAGTAAGTCCACTGACTGTTCTTTTTGATACAAAGTAAATAACACACACACTCAGACAGACACACCACACTGCACAGTACCCTGCCCTGAAATTGAGTTACTGTCACTAGCCGGCTACCACCCGGTTACTCTACCGTGCACCTTTTACTGAGTTACAGTTCATATAAGGAAATCAGTCAATTGAAATAAATTCAATAAGCCATAATCTATTGATTTCACATGACTGGGCAGGGGTGCTGCCAATCAGAATGAGTTTTTCTCCACAAAAAAAAGTTTTTACAAACAAATACTTCTTGATTTGCAACACCTGTCAGGTGGATGGATTATCTTGGCAAAGGAAAAATGCTCACTAACAGGGATATAAACAAATCTGTGCACAAAATTTGAGAGAAAGCTTTTTGTGCATGTGGAAATGTACTGTTATTTCAGCTCATGAAACATGGGACCAACATTTTACATGTTGCGTTTATATCTTTGTTCAGTGTATATATTGTATTCTAGTCAAGACCCATAGTATTTAACTATTGATGTACATATAGTACAGTGCATTCGTAAAGTATTCAGACAACTTCACTTTTTCCACATTTTAACAGGATTATTCTAAAATGTATTAAATATTTTTTTCCCTCATCAATCTACACAAAATACCTCATAATGACAAAGCAAAAACAAATTTTTATAAATGTTTGCACATTTATTTAAATGTAAACATTTATTTACCTTATTTACATAGGTATTCAGACTCTCTAAATCGAGCTCAGGTGCATCCTGTTTCCATTGATCATTCTTGATATCTTTCTACAACTTGATTGGAGTCCACCTGTGATATATTCAATTGATTGGACATGATTTGGGAAGGCACACACCTATCTATATAAGGTCCCACAGTTGACAGTGCATGTCAGAGCAAAAACCAAGCCATTAGGTCAAAGGAATTGTCTGTAGAATTCTGAGACAGGATTGTGTCTAGACACAGATTTGGGTAAAGGTACCAAAACATTTATGCAGCATTGAAAGTCCCCAAGAACACAGTGGCCTCCATCATTCTTAAATGGAAGAAGTTTGGAACCACCAAGACTCTTCCTACAGCTGGCTGCTCGGCCAAACTGAGCAATCGCGGGAGAAGTGCCTTGGTCAGGGAGGTGACCAAGAACTCGATTGTCACTATGACAGAGTTCCCCTGTGGAGATGGGAGAACCTTCCAGAAGGACAAGCATCTCTGCAGCACTCCACCAATCAGGCCTCTATGGTAGAGTGGTCAGATGGAAGCCACTCCTCAGTAAAAGCCACAAGGCAGCTCACTTGGAATTTGCCAAAAGGCACCTAAAAGACTTTAAGACTATGAGAAACAAGATTCTCTGGTCTGATGAAACCAAGATTGAACTCCCTGGCCTCAATGCCAAGCGTCACGTCTGGAGGAAACCTGGCACCATCCCTACGGTGAAGCATGGTGGTGGCAGCATCATGCTGTGGGGATGTGTTTCAAAGGCAGGGACTGGGAGACTAGTCAGGATCAAGGGAAAGATAAACGGACCAAAGTACAGAGATATCCTTGATGAAAACCTGCTCCAGAGCTCCCAGGACCTCATACTGGAGCGAAGGTTAACCTTCCAACAGGACAATGACCCTAAGCACACAGCAAAGACAATGCAGGCGTGGCTTCGGGAGAAAGTCTCTGAATGTCTTTGAGTAGCCCCAGCCAGAGCCCAGACTTGAAACCAAAAATCTCTGGAGAGACCTGAAAATAGCTGTGCAGCAACGCTCACTATCCAACTTGACAGAGCTTGAGAGGATCTGCAGAAAAGAAAGGGAGAAACTTTCCAAATAAAGGTGTGCCAAGCTTGTACCAAACTACCCAAGAAGACTTGATTTTGTAATCGCTGCCAAAGGTGCTTCAACAAAGTACTGAGAAAAGGGTCTGAATACTTACAGTACAAGTCAAAGGTTTGAACACAGCTACTCATTCAAAGGTTTTTCTTTGTTTTTACTATTTATGCATTTTAGAATAATAGTGAAGACATCAAAGCTATGAAATAACACATATTGAATCATGTAGTAACCAGAAAGGTGTTAAGAAAATCTAACTATTTTATATTTGAGATTCTTCAAAATAGCCACCGTTTGCCTACATGACAGCTTTACACACTCTTGGCATTATCTCAACCAGCTACATTGACTGGAATGCATTTCAATTAACAGGTGTGCTAAAAGTACATTTTGGGAATTTCTTTCCTTAACTTCTTATGGCTGCAGAGGCAGTATTGAGTAGCTTGGATGAAAGGTGCACAGAGGTGCCCATAGTAAACTGCCTGCTCCTCAGTCCCAGTTGCTAAAATATGCATATTATTATTCGTATTGGATAGAAAACACTCTGAAGTTTCTAAAACTGTTTGAATGATGTCTGTGAGTATAACAGAACTCATATGGCAGGCAAAAACCTGAGAAAAAATCCAAACAGGAAGTGGGAATTCTGAGGCTGGTCGATTTTCAACCAAGATCCTATTGAATTTACAGCGAGATATGGGTGAATTTGCACTTCCTACGGCTTCCACTAGATTTCAACAGTCTGTAGAACCTTGTCTGATGCCTCTATTGTGAAGGGGGGCCGAATGAGTGGGGAATTAGTCAGGTCTGCCATGACCTGACCATGCTCTAACCATGCGCGTTCACATGAGAGGGAGCTCTGTTCCATCGCTCATCTGAAGTCAATGTAATTCTCCGGTTGGAACGTTATTCAAGATTTATGTTAACATTCTAAAGATTGATTCAATACATCGTTTGACATGTTTCTACTGACTGTTACGGAACTTTTGGACATTTCGTCAGCTTTTAGTGAACGCGCTTCCTGACTTTGGATTTGTTTACCAAACACGCGGAACCAAAAATAGCTATTTGGACATAAATGATGGACATTACCGAACAAAACGAACATTTCTTGTGGAAGTGGGAGTCCTGGGAGTGTATTCCGACGAAGATCAGCAAAGGTAAGTGAAGATTTATAATGCTTTTATGAGTTTTGTTGACTGCACAATTGGCGGGTAACTGTATTGCTTGCTTTTGTGGCTGGACGCTGTTTTCAGATGATTGAATATTGTGTTTTGCCGTAAAGCTTTTGAAATCTGACACAGCGGTTGCATTAAGAACAAGTGTATCTTTAATTCTATGTAAAACATGTATCTTTCATCAAAGTTTATGATGAGTATTTATGTTATTTGACGTGGCTCTCTGCAATTTCTCCGAATATTTTGGAGGCATTTCTGAACATGGCGCCAATGTAAACTAAGGTTTTTGTATATAAATATGAACTTAATCGAACAAAACATATATGTTGTAACCGGCTTCCTCCTTCTCCTCATCCGATGAGAGTAGCAGGGATTTGACCAAATGCAGCGGGTTGTGAATACATATTGATTTAATAGACAAAACGGAAAAACACGACAAACACTTGAATAATTACAAAACAAATAAACGAATGTAGACAGACCTGGACACGAACTTACATACAACGTGAAGAACGCATGAACCAGGAAAACAGACTACATAAAACGAACGAACTAACAAAAACCGGAACAGTCCCGTGTGGCGTAACATACAGACACTGACACAGGAGACAACCACCCACAACGAACACTGTGAAACAACCTACCTAAATATGACTCTCAATTAGAGGAACGCCAAACACCTGCCTCTAATTGAGAGCCATACCAGGCAACCCTTAAACCAACATAGAAACAGACAACATAGAATGCCACCCAAACTCACGTCCTGACCAACTAACACATACAACAAACTAACATAAATAGGTCAGGAACGTGACATAACCCCCCCCTTAAGGTGCAAACTCCGGGCGCACCAGCACAAAGTCTAGGGGAGGGTCTGGGTGGGCATCTGACCACGGTGGTGGCTCAGGCTCCGGACGCTGTCCCCACACCACCATAGTCACTCCCCGCTTCTGTATCCCCCTCCAATGACCACCCTCCAACTAAACCCACCTAGATGAAGGGGCAGCATCGGGATAAGGGGCAGCAGCTCCGGGTGAGGGACTCTGGCAGGTCCGGGCTGAGGACTCTGGCAGGTCCGGGCTGAGGGACTCCGGCAGGTCCGGGCGAGGGACTCCGGCAGGTCCGGGCTGAGGGACTCCGGCAGGTCCGGGCTGAGGGACTCCGGTAGTCCGGGCTGAGGACTCCGCAGGTCCGGGCTCGACGGCTCTGAAGGCTGGTCCGGTCTGGCGGAAGGCTCTGGCTGATCCGGTCTGGCGGAAGGCTCTGGCTGATCCGGTCTGGCGGAAGGCTCTGGCTGATCCGATCTGGCGGAAGGCTCTGGCTGATCCGATCTGGCGGAAGGCTCTGGCTGATCCGATCTGGCGGAAGGCTCTGGCTGATCCGGTCTGGCGGAAGGCTCTGGCTGATCCGGTTGGCGGAAGGCTCTGGCTGATCCGGTCTGCGGAAGGCTCTGGCTGATCCGGTCTGCGGAAGGCTCTAGCGGCTCCTGTCTGGCGGACGGCTCTGTAGGCTCTTGGCAGACGGCGGCTTTGCAGGCTCATGGCAGACGGGCAGCTTTGCAGGCTCATGACAGACGGGCAGTTCAGGCACCGTTGGGCAGACGGACAGTTCAGGCCATTGGGCAGACTGGCAGTTCAGGCGCCCTGGGCAGACGGGCAGTTCAGGCGCGCTGGGCAGACGGGCAGTTCAGGCGCCGCTGGGCAGACGGGCAGGTCAGGCGCCGCTGGGCAGACGGCAGTTCAGGCGCCGCTGGGCAGACGGGCAGTTCAGGCGCCGCTGGGCAGACGGGCAGTTCAGGCGCGCTGGCAGACGGGCAGTCAGGCCCCGCTGGGCAGACGGGCAGTTCAGCGCCGCTGGGCAGACGGGCAGTTCAGGCGCCGCTGGGCAGATGGCACACCTGTAGGGAGGAGACGAGAAGACAGCCGGTGCGTGGGGCTGCCACAGGACCCACCAGGCTGGAGAGACCTACAGGAGGCTTGATGTTAAGAGGCACCTGAAGGACCGGGCTGTGGGGAGTACTGGATCTGCTGGTGCGCAGCCTTGGCACCACTCCCCCAGGCTGGAATACTACACCAGCCCGTACCCTCCAGAGTGCAGGCACAGGTTGAACCGGGCTGTGGATGAGCACTGGAGATCTAGTGCCTACTACGCGCACTTCTCTCTTAGCTCCACTACCACAATTGCCCGGTACGAGCGGAGCGTAGGCATAGGACGCACTGCACCCTCCCAGCGCTCCGGAGACACAGCACGCAGAGCGCCGGCAGGATACCCTGGACCGAAACTGCGTACCGGAGACCAGACGCGCTGAGCAGGCACAATACGCCCCCGCTGGATGCCCACACTCACATGACACTTTCGGGGGCTGCTCTATAGCGCACCGGGCTATGGGCACGCACTGGCGACACCGTGCGCTTAACCGCATAACACGGTGCCTGACCAGTGACGCGTTGCTTATAATAAGCACGAGGAGTGCGCTCAGGTCTGCACCTGGCTTAGCCACACTCCTCTCTAGCCCCCCCCAAAAAAAATTCTGGGTTGCCTCTCGTACCTGTCCCGCTGCCGTGCTGCCTCCTCATATCGCGCCGCTCAGCTTTCGCTTCCTCCAGCTCAGCTTTGGGGCGGCGAAATCCCCAGCCTGTGCCCAGGGTCCTTCTCCGTTCAACTCGTCCTCCCAAGTCCACAAGTCCTGGTTGCTCGTGTGAGCTCTCCCTTTTCCCCGCTGCTTGGTTCTGGTAATTTGGTGGGTGGTTCTGTAACGGGCTTCCTCCTTCTCCTCATCCGAAGAGAGTAGCAGGGATTTGACCAAAATGCAGCGGGTTGTGATACATATTGATTTAATAGACAAAACGGAAAAAAAAACGACAACACTTGAATAATTACAAAACAAAATAAACGAATGTAGACAGACCTGGACACGAACTTACATACAACGTGAAGAACGCATGAACCAGGAAAACAGACTACATAAAACGAACGAACTAACAAAAACCGGAACAGTCCCGTGTGGCGTAACATACAGACACTGACACAGGAGACAACCACCCACAACGAACACTGTGAAAACACCTACCTAAATATGACTCTCAATTAGAGGAACGCCAAACACCTGCCTCTAATTGAGAGCCATACCAGGCAACCCTTAAACCAACATAGAAACAGAACAACATAGAATGCCCACCCAAACTCACGTCCTGACCAACTAACACATACAACAAACTAACATAAATAGGTCAGGAACGTGACATATGTATTGTGTAACATGAAGTCCTATGAGTGTCATCTGATGAAGATCATCAAAGGTTAGTGATTCATTTTATCTCTATTTCTGCTTTTTGTGACTCCTGTCTTTGGCTGGAAAAATGACTGTCTGTGAATTTGCGGTGACCTAACATAATCGTTTGTGGTGCTTTCGCTGAAAAGCCTATTTGAAATCGGACACTTTGTGGGATTAACAACAAGATTACCTTTAAAATGGTATAAGATACATGTATGTTTGAGGAATTTTAATTATGAGATTTCTGCTGGAAATTGCAGGAACAAACAGGAACAAACAGCTAGAAACATGGACTGACTGAGCAGAGATTATGATCTGGCAGTGTGGAAGTTGCAGGACTGAGTATTTGTAGCGGTCTTGATTATGGAACAGGTTGCAGCTGGTAGGAATCTGCTCTGACTCCAGCACACACACACACACACACACACACAGAGGGAGAGAGCACTGGGGGAGTGGCGGCAGGTCAAGGAGACACAGGATGAGCACTAGATGGCATGGACGGAGCAGATGTGACAGTTGGAGATAGGAACACAAACATTTCGCTAAACACAAAATAACATAAGCTAAGTATATGTATGCGAGCAATAACATTTTATTTGATTAGGTTATGTTAACACTGGTCTGACCCATTGAATAATTTCCATGGTGTGTGTGGATTCCTCCAGCATTGAGGTGTTGTTGCCCGCTAGTCCAGTTAAGACGCACTCTTTAATTGCTTCCCAAATTGCACCCTATTCCCTACATAGTGCACTACTTTTGACCAGAGCCCTATATGTCCCAATAGGGTACCATCTGGGACACAATCATCCAACCCCCTACCCTGACTATTGGGGATAGTCATCCATTAAGACGTCCACAGACTCACCAACCTACTGCCTGTTAACGACACACACACACAGTCACGTACACACACATGCAGGAAGATGTGGGAGGGAGGAAAGCAGAGAACGGGAAGGGTAAGAGAGGTGATGCAAACTTCAGAAATGTGCTCCTGTCAGCATTATGGTAGACGTCATCTAAGGTGCTTAGTGTGTTAATGAAAGATGTGTAACATTACCCTAGTGGCTAGCCCACCCTGCGACGCAGCACAGCTCTAGCTCAGGGTATAGGATGGAGGGAAACAATAACAGAGGTGTGATTCTTACTTTCCCTATTAGCTAATCACCACCTCTCTCGCTCTCGCTCTCTCTCGCTCTCTCTCTATCCCTCTCTCATGTGCTCTGAACACTTCCCCAAAACACGTGTTAGTTTTGGACTATAAATTGTGCCTTCCTGTACAATACTTATGCTAAAAACATGTCTTCTGTTCTACTGAGCCACTTACTTTATGTTCATATTCTTATCTTCTATTCTTTCATATTGTTGTTGCATTGTCGAGAAGGAACCTGCAAGTAAGCATTTTGTTGGACGGTGTATACCATGTTTATCATGTACATACGACTAAAGAATCTCTCTCTCTCTCTCTCCCTCTTCCCCCCCCCTTGTCACACACCTAAATTGCCCTTGGTATGGGGCTTTATAATGGCCTCTCATTGCGTGCAGTATTTTATGTTTACTAAGTGTTTATAATCAACATTTATATCATGCTCTTTTATTAGGACAGACATACTCTCTCGTGGCCAAGGTGGAAGGAATTACCTCATAACCTCAGCAAGGTACAGTTACATAACAGGGCCAAGGCTGGAGCAGTGCATAATAGTGAAGAGGGAACAAGCCATAAATGTATTAAGGAGAGGGGGCCCAGGCTCCAAACAGGGGTCACATCCAATTGAAGGGCTCCCAAACAGGGGTCAGTGCATCCCAAGCATGACAGGGCCTCCCTCCTCTGTGTAGAATAAGTGATCTTCTGGGGATTCTAGATCCCTCATATGGAAACTGTGTGATTACATGTTATGAAGTCATTCATGTGCTTTACACAAAGACTGGATGGATGCTAGTTGGCTAGGTTTTCCTACTGTATAGCACACGTATAGTACTCCTCCCTTGTTGTTTTGAGGAGAGGGCCCCCTGGGGTTGAAGGACAATTTTTTAAATTGTATTATTGCATTAAAGGCACAATCAGTAATTCATTTTTCACTCAAACAGCAGCCCTGTAAATCTTTTGCTATAAAACTTAGAGATGGGGCTTGAGAAATGTTAACACACTCAAATTCATATTTGCAGCTATGGATGCAAGGGGTGGCAGTCCATTAGATCAACATGTACTGTAAGTATTGCAGATTGCACCTTTAAGTACTTGCAGGTATGCATAGAGCAATGGCTCCCTCCTGTAGGTCGCCTGGGGCCGGAGTAAGACCTAGGTTTAAATGGATGGGATTTGTCCAGAACAGTACAACTCACAGTTGGCCTTATCCTGTGTTGACTTTCTTACCAAATGTCTGCCTGAATATCAAGTATGAATCAAATAAATGGCTCCTCCTGTGCTAAACATAGCTGTGTAAACAGTAAACATCCTCTTACTGGAAGCGAGGTGGCTTGAGCGTCAAGAGCCCGATTCAACTAACCACTCGGGTTGGGTGTTTATTTGTTTAATACTTTTTGGATATGTTTATTTATTTCTGATTCATTCCACTCATTTGGATCCAGAGGATTTCCTTCCCTCCTTCCCTCAGTCAGCTTGCTGCAGAGTAGAGTAGAGTAGAGTAGAGATCCAAGGCCATGAAGCGGCTGGGCTGGCCAGCCTGAATAGGAGAAATGATGCTTCGTTTAAAATCACATACACACACACACACACGGCTCTCTTAAATCCCCCCTTATTGTGTTTCTCTCTATATAGCACATGCTTGTATTCAGTCACTTGGAGGTGCTATGGCTAATTCCTTGTATTGTTATTAATACAGCTGGGTAATGATTGTAGTAGCATGCAGTCTTTCTAATAATCTTAACTAAAGGCCACAACCACAGACCAAACCCCAGTCTGGTAAAGCAGTCAACTGCACATACAGTTGAAGTCGGAAGTTTACATACACCTTAGCCAAATACATTTATACTAAGTTTTTCACAATTCCTGACATTTAATCCTAGTAAGAATTCCCTGTCTTAGGTCAGTTAGGATCACCACTTTATTTTAAGAATGTGAAATGAAAGAATAATAGTAGATAGTATGATTTATTTCAGCTTTTATTTCTTTCATCACATTCCCAGTGGATCAGAAGTTTACATACACTCAATTAGTATTTGGTAGCATTGCCTTTAAATTGTTTAACTTGTGTCAAACGTTTCGGGTAGCCTTCCACAAGCTTCCCACAATAAATTGGGTGAATTTTGGCCCATTCCTCCTGACAGAGCTGGTGTAACTGAGGCCTTGCTTGCACATGCTTTTTCAGTTCTGCCCACAAATTGTCTATAGGATTGAGGCCAAGGCTTTGTGATGGCCACTCCAATACCTTAACTTTGTTGTCTTTACGCCATTTTGCCACAACTTTGGAAGTATGCTTGGGGTCATTGTCCATTTGGAAGACCCATTTGCGACCAAGCTTTAACTTCCTGACTGATGTCTTGTCACGCCCTGACCTTAGAGATCCTTTTTATGTCTCTATTTTGGTTTGGTCAGGGCTTGAGTTGGGGTGGGCATTCTATGTTTTGTGTTTCTATGATTTTCTATTTCTATGTTTTGGCCGGGTATGGTTCTCAATCAGGGACAGCTGTCTATCGCTGTCTCTGATTGGGAACCATACTTAGGTAGCTTTTTTTCCCACCGTTCTTTGTGGGAAGTTGACTTTGTTTAGGGCACATAGCCTTTTTTCCTTCACGGTTTGTTTTTTGTAGTGTTTATTGTTTTGTTCGGCGTCTTTTCGATTAAAATAAAGAAAATGTACGCTCACCACACTGCACCTTGGTCCTCTCCTTTCAACAGCCGTGACAGAACTTCCCACCACCAACGGACCAAGCAGCGTGGTAGAAAGGAGGAATGGACATGGGAGGACATCCTGAACGGCAAGGGATCCTGGACATGGGAGGAAATCCTGGCTGGAAGGGATTGCCTTCCATGGGAGCAGGTGGAAGCATTAAGGAAGGCGGAGGCAGCGACGAAAGCAGAGCGGCAGCGTTACGAAAGGACACGGCTAGCAAGGAAGCCCGAGAGGCAGCTCAAAAAAAAATGGGAGGGGGGGGTGGCACACGGGGAGTGTGGCAGAGTCAGGTCGGAGACCTGAGTCAACTCCCCGTGCTTACCGTGGCGGGCGTCGTACTGGTCAGGCACCGTGTTATGCGGTGGAGCGCACTGTGTCTCCAGTACGCGTTCTTAGCCCGGTGCGCTACATCCCAGCTCCCCGCATCTGCCAGGCTAGGGTGAGCATCCAGCCAGGATGGATTGTGCCAGCCCTGCTCTCCAGAACTTCAGTGTGTCTCCTCGGGCCAGGATATACTGCGCCGGCTCTGCGCACTGTGTCTCCAGTGCGTCTGCACAGCCCAGTGCATCCTGTGCCTGCGCCCCACACGTGCCGGGCCAAAGTCACCATCCAGCCAGGACGGGTTGTGCAGGCTCTTAGCTCGAGACCTCCAGTGCGCCTGCACGGCCCAGTGTATCCGGTGCCTCGGCCAAGGACAAGGCCTCCTGTATGTCTCCCCAGCCTGGTGAGTCCTGTGCCTCGGCCAAGAATTAATCCTCCTGTATATCTCCCCAGCCTGGTGAGTCCTGTGCCTGCTCCCAGAGCCAGGCCTCCTGTGTGTCTCTCCACTCCAGTGATGATCCATGGCAAGAAGCCTCCAGTGATGATCCATGGCACGAAGCCTCCAGGTATGATCCATGGCACAAAGCCACCAGTGGTGATCCATGGCAAGAAGCCTCCAGTGATGATCCATGGCACGAAGCCTCCAGTGATGATCCATAGACACGAAGCCTCAGTGATGATCCATGGCAAGAAGCCTCCAGTGATGATCCATGGCAAGAACCTCCAGTGGTGAGAACATGGCAAGAAGCCTCCAATGAAGGCCTCCAGTCTGGAGCCTCCAGCTACGGTCCCCAGTCCGGAGCTCCCAGCGACATCCTCCAGTCCGGAGCCTCCAGCGACGTCCTCCAGTCCGGGTCCTCCAGTCCTCCAGTCCGGAGCCTCCAGTCCGGAGTCCGCCCAGTCCGGAGCCTCCAGCGACCGTCCTCGCAGATCCGGAGCCTCCAGCGACCGTCCTCCCAGTCCGGAGCCTCCAGCGACCGTCCTCCAGTCCCCGGAGCCTCCAGCCCGACCGTCCTCCAGTCCGAACTCCAGCGACCGTCCTCCAGTCCGGAGCCTCCAGCGACCGTCCTCCAGTCCGGAGCCTCCAGCGACCGTCCTCCAGTCCGGAGCCTCCAGCGACCGTCATCCTTTTTTGGATTGTTTATTGTTTTTGTCGGCGTCATGTAAATAAAGAAATATGTACGCTCACCACGCTGCACCTTGGTCTTCTTCATTCGATGGCCGTGACACTCCTGCATCAGAGCACCCCCACAACATGATACTGCCACCCCCGTGCTTCACGGTTGGGGTGGTGTTCTTCGGCTTGCAAGCCTCCCCCTTTTTCCTCCAAACATAACGACGGTCATTATGGCCAAACAGTTCTATTTTTGTTTCATCAGACAAGAAGACATTTCTCTTTGTCCCCATGTGCACTTGCAAACCGTAGTCTGGCTTTTTTATGGCGGTTTTGGAGCAGTGGCTTCTTCCTTGCTGAGTGGTATATGTCGATATAGGACTCGTTTTACTGTGGATACAGATACTTTTGTACCTGTTTCCTCCAGCATCTTCACAAAGTCCTTTGCTGTTGTTCTGGGAATGATTTGCACTTTTCGCACCAAAGTACATTCATCTCTAGGAGACAGAACGCGTCTCCTTCCTGAGCGGTGTGACGGCTGTGTGGTACCATGGTGTTTATACTTGCGTGTTATTGTTTGTACAGATGAACGTGGTACCTTCAGGCATTTGGAAATTGCTCCCAAGGATGAACCAGACTTGTGGAGGTCTACAATTTTTTTCTGAGGTCTTGGCTGATTTCTTTTGATTTTCCCATGATGTCAAGCAAAGAGGCACTGTGTTTGAAGGTAGGCCTTCGAAATACATCCACAGGTACGCCTCCAATTGACTCAAATTATGTAAATTAGCCTATCAGAAGCTTCTAATGCCATGACATCATTTTCTGGAATTTTCCAAGCTGTTAAAAGGCACAGTCAACTAGTGTATGCAAACTTCTGACCCACTGGAATTGTGATACAGTGAAATAATCTGTCTGTAAACAATTGTTGGAAAAATTACTTGTGTCATGCACAAAGTAGATATCCTTACTGACTTGCCAAAACTATAGTTTGTTGACAATAAATTTGTGGAATGGTTGAAAAATGAGTTTTAATGACTCCAACCTAAGTGTATGTAAACTTCCGACTTCAACTGTAGCTGTGATGTGCTGCATCCTCATTCCTAACTGTGAAGCTCTCTCCATGATTCATTATCCACCTTCATCTAGCTTGCATAATAAGATAGCTGCTGTGGTTTTAATCCCATTATTTCTGTCAGCTTACATAAGAATACCTGTTGTGAATGTTCACCTCTATGTGGTTTAGAGCCCCCACACCCTCTATAAATTAGAACAGAGGAATTCTCTCTTAAGCAACTCCTAAGCCTTATATTTGGCTCCGGTCCTGACCATATCGCACTTCTCTCACCCTTCCCCTTGGCCTAATGCTGCAGCTACCTACCCATTCTTCAGTAATAATAGGTAGCTGTTAGGGGAAAACAATGGAAACCCCCAGGAGACAGCATCCGTGTGGTATGGTGTGCTCGGCTCTGTTCGTTGAGAAGAACACTATATACAGAACAGATGTGTGTGTGCTCGGCCCAGCCAGCAACCAGCGCTGTATTTTAGCAACGTCAATAGCTTAGTCTCCAGAGAAACCTCACTTTACTGAGCCCAGGGAGGTAGAAGTAGGTCTGCTGTGAGAGACACTACTGCTTTGTTGGTAAACCATGGGTGGGTGAGCTTTCTTCCGGTGTTGATAGCTTTTAGGGAAACATGCATGTGTGAGAGTGAGTTTACAGATTTGCCAACTCACAGAGAGGAGTCTGAGCTGCAGCTCCTCCTTTGTTTCCTCTCTATTTATCTCTCTCTTTCTTTCTCTCTCTCTCTCTCACTTTCTGTCTTTCTTTCTTTCTTTCTTTCTTTCTTTCTTTCTGATTCTGTCTCTTCCTGGCAGGAAATGCCAGGAGATATTGCTGTTGACTTGTGGGATTGTGTGAGATCCTCTGCCACCCCAGAAAGAGGAAGTTTTAGGAGGTTTTTTTGGAACCAACCTGAGGTACTGTAGTAAAAACCTTTTAAATGTCACGTTGCATCCCAGCACTTGGATTGGTTTGACATGTGGGTCTCACCCCTTGACTTTTTCCACATTTTGTTGTGTTACAGCCTGAATTTAAAATTGATTAAATTGAGATTTATTTTGTCTCTTTGTCTACACACAATACCCCATATTGTCAAAGTGGAATTATGTTTTTTCAGAAAATTTGACAAATTAATTAAAAATGAAAAGCTGAAATGTCTTCAGTCAATAACTATTCAACCCCTTTGTTATGGCAAGCCTAAATAAATTCAGGAGTAAACATTTGCTTAATTAGTCACATAATAACTTGCATGGACTCACTCGTGTGCAATAATAGAGGTTAAGATGATTTTTGAATGATTACCTCATCTTTGTACACCACACATACAATTATATTATACAATATACCGTCTGACTCCGTAAATCCAGTTGGGTTCTCAGTACATCACGCCGACAGAAACAAACACCATTGTTATACTATCTTCCAGAATGCATTTAAGGCCCTCCCCCGCCCTCCATTCGGCAAATCGGACCGCGATTCCATCTTGCTCCTCCCCTCCTATAGACAGAAACTCAAGCAGGAAGCACCCATGTTAAGGACTATTCAACGCTGGTCTGACCAATCGGAATCCACGCTTCAAGATTGTTTTGATCACGCGGACTGGGATATGTTCATAGTAGCTTCAGAAAATAATATCGACACATATACCGATACGGTGAATGAGTTTATCAGGAAGTGCATAGGAGATGTTGTACCCACTGTGAATATTAAGACCTACACCAACCAGAAACCTTGGATAGATGGGAGCATTCGCCCAAAACTGAAAGTGCGAACCACCGCATTTAACCAGGACAAGAAGACTGGGAATACGGAAAGATACAAACAGTGTAGATATTACCTCCGCAAAGCAATCAAGCAGGCTAAACATCGGTATAGGGACAAAGTTGAGTTCCAGTTCAACGGCTCAGACATGAGACGTATGTGGCAGGGTCTACAGACAATCACGGATTATAAAATGAATACCAGCCACGTCACGGACAACGACATCTTGCTTCCGGACAGGCTGAACACATTCTTCACTCGCTTTGAGGATAATACAGTGCCACCAACGCGGCCCGCTATCAAGGACTGTGGGCTCTCCTTATCCGTGGCCGACATAAGGAAGACATTTAAGTATGTTAACCCTCGCAAGGCTGCCGGCCCAGATTGTATCCCTAGCTATGTCCTCAGAGCATGCACAGACCAGGCGGCTGGTGTGCTAACAGGAATATTCAATCTCTCCCTATCCCAGTATGTTGTCCCCACATGCTTCAAGATGGTCACCATTGTCCCTGTACCTAAGAAAGCAAAGGTAATTGAACTAAATGACTATCGCCCCATAGCACTCACCTTTGTTATCATGAAGTGCTTTGAGAGATTAGTCAAGGATGATATCACCTCCACCTTACCTGCCACCCTAGACCCACTTCAATTTGCTTACCACCCCAATAGATCCACAGACGATGCAATCGTCACCACACTGCGCACTGCCCTGTCCCATCTGACTATAGCTCAGCATTCAACACTATAGTACCCTCCAAGCTCATCATCAAGCTTGAGGCCCTGGGTCTGAACCCCGCCCTGTGCAACTAGGTCCTGGACTTCCTGACGGGTCGCCCCCAGGTTGTGAAGGTAGGAAAACACACCACCTCTTCGCTGTTCCTCAACACTGCGGCCCCACAAGGGTGCGTGCTTAGCCCCCTCCTGTACTCCCTGTTCACCCATGACTGCGTGGCCAAGCACACCTCCAACTCAATCATCAGGTTTGCTGACAACACAACAGTAGTATGCTTGATTACCAACAACGATGAGACAGCCTACAGGGTGGAGGTGAGGGCTCTGAGAGTGTGGTGCCAGGAAATTAACCTCTCACTCAACGTCAACAAAGCTAAGGTAATGATCGTGAACTTCAGGAAACAGCAGAGGGAGCACCCCCCTATCTACATCGATGGGACCGCAGTGGAGAACGTAGAAAGCTTCCTGTTCCTCGGCATACACATCACTGACAAACTGAAATGGTCCATCCACACAGACAGTGTGGTGAAGAAGGCACAACAGAGTTTCTTAAACCTCAGGAGGCTAAAGAAATTGGCTTAACACCTAAAACCCTCAAACTTTTACAGATGCACAATTGAGAGCATCCTGTCAGGCAGTTTCACCACCTGGTACGACAACTGCACCGCCCACAACTGCAAAGCTCTCCAGAGGGTGGTGCGGTCTTCCCAACGCATTACCGGGAGCAAACCTCCCGCCCTCCAGGACACCTACACCACCCGATGCCATAGCAAGGCCAAAAAGATCATCAAGGACATCAACCACCCGAGCCACTGCCTGTTCAGCCCGCTATCATCCAGAAGGCGAGGTCAGAACAGTTGCATCAAAGCTGGGACCGAGAGACTGAAAAACAGCTTCTATCTCAAGGCCATCAGACAGCTAAACAGCCATCACTAGCACGTCAGATGCGGCTGCCTATAGACATAGATTTGGTTATCACTGGCCACTTTTAGAAATGGATCACTAAGCACTTTAATAATCTTTCCGTATCTAGCATTACTCATCTCATATGTATAAACTGCACTCCACACTGTTCTACGATATCTTAGTCACTTTTAAATTGTGTTTACATATTGCATCACCCATCTCATATGTATATACTGTATTGTATTCTATACTACACCACTGACTGTTAAACAGCCATCTCCAGCACATCAGAGGCTGCTGCCTATAGACATAGATTAGGAATCACTGGCCACTTTAAGGAAATGAAACACTAGCCACTTTAATAATGTCTCCGTATCTTGCATTACTCATCTCATATGTGTAAACTGTACTCTATACTATTCTACGGTATCTTAGTCACTTTAATTGTATGTAAATATTGCATCACCCATCTCATATGTATATACTATATTCTATACTATGCCACTGTATCTTAGTCCAATGCCGCTCTGACATATACAGTATATGTTGTGAAACTGTTAGATATTACTTGTTAGATATTTGTCACGACCGTCGTATGAATAATTGGACCAAGGCGCAGCGTGAGTAGAGTTCCACATTTTAATGATAGTGAAACTTCCAAAACAACAAAGATATAACGATCGTGCAATACGTAGCGCACATCGCAGGTGGGAAAAAGGACACACTAAGTATGATCCCCAATTAGAGGTAACGAATATCAGCTGCCTCCAATTGGGAACCATACACACACACCAACATAGAAATATAATACCTAGAAACCCCCCTAGTCACGCCCTGACCTAAAACACCATAGAGAACCCCGAGGGCTCTCTATGGTCAGGGCGTGACAATATTCCTGCACTGTCGGAGCTAGAATCACAAACGTTCGATACACCCGCAATAACATCTGCTAAATATGTGACCAATAAATTTGATTCAATATTTTGGGTTTGATTTGATCTGTAAGGTCCCTCAGTCGAGCAGTACATTTCGAACACATTCAACCACAAAGACCAGGGAGGTTTTCCAATGCCTTGCAAAGAAGGGCACCTATTGGTAGATGGGTAAAAATTTAAAAAAGCAGACATTGAATATCCCGTTGACCATGGTGAAGTTATTGATTACACTTTGGATGATGTATCAATACTCCCAGTCACTATGAAGATTAAGGCGCCCTTCCTAACTCGGTTGCCGGAAAGGAGGGAACTCGCTCAGGAATTTCACCATGAAGGCCAATGGTGACTTTAAAACAGTTACAGAACTTAATGGCTGTGATAGTAGAAAACTGAGGATGGATCGACATTGTAGTTAGTCCACAATACTAACCTAATTGACTGTGAAAAGAAGGAAGCATGTACAGAATACAAATATTCCAAAACATGCATCCTGTTTGCAACAAAGCACTAAAGTAATTGTGCAAAAAATGTGACAAAGCCATTAACTCTTTGCCCTTAATACAAAGTGTTATGTTTGGGGCAAATCCAATACAACACATTACTGAGTACGACTCTCCGTATTTTCAAGCATAGTGGTGGCTGCATCATGTTATGGGCATGCTTGTAATTGTTAAGGATTGGGGAGTTTTTCAGGATAAAAAAATAAATGGAATGGAGATAAGCACAGGCAAAATCCTAGAGGTAAACCTGGTTCAGTCTGCTTTCCACCAGACACTGGGAGATTAATTCACCTTTTAGGAAATTGAAAATCTATGGCAAGACCTGAAAATGGTTGTCTAGCAATGATCAACAACCAATTTGACAGAGCTTGAATACTTTTTTTAAACAATAATGTACAAATGTTCCACAATCCAGGTGTGGAAAGCTCTTAGACTTACCCAGAAAGATTCAAAGCTGTAATCGCTACCAAACGTGATTTTACAAAGTATCGACTCAGTGGTGTGAATACTTATGTAAATGAGATATTTCTGTATTTAATTGTAAATACATTTGCAAACATTTCTAAAAAAACATTTTTTCTCGTCATCATTATGTGTCATTATGTGTCGATGGTTGAGGGGGGAAAAGTATATTTAATACATTTTGAATTCAGGCTGTAACACAACAAAATGTAGAATAAGTGAATTGGTATGAATACTTTCTGAATGCACTGTATACATTAGTTATATCATGTACTGTATATGTTGTTGGCAAATACAGGGTAAACTGCATGGGCTTCAAATGGTTGAGCGTCAAGGCAAACCATGTCCCTCCTGAGGCCTGTTAACTGTTTAGCATGATGATTTATGACCATCTCTAACACATGACAGGATTACTCAGGCTCTACTGATGTAATCACAAAGAGAGAAAGAAACTAAGTGAGAGAGCGAGCGAGAAAGAGAGACTGAGTGAGAGCGAGAGAGGAGCTTCAAGGGCTACAGCAGTTTTGGTGAGAGATGTTATTGACTTTCTCCATGAGGATGGATGGGGATCAGCACTGTGGGGTTTTACTGTGCCAAGCCATGACTCCTATCCATCAACCCTCCTCCTTGAAAGACAGACCAAGCCTCAGCCATGAAGTCATAGAAGGATTCTAGAACTAGAGCACTCTTGAGCAGAGAGAATGTCAACAATGAACAGTGGCCATTTTTGTTTCTTTGAATGGGGGGCAGCTGGCTGCTATAGCTTCTGGTAGTGGCTGTGTAGTAAAACATGTTGTTTGTTTGTTTAGGTATCAAGAGCTGGAGGTGGCAAAGACCCTGAAGGACAATTTGAAGTTCAAACTGGTGATTAAGTACTCATCGCTACACATTGTTCTCAAGGACCACTGCCAGGAATACCCACTGAAAGGACCGGGTAATAACAAGCCCACCAACTACACCTACAGTAGGCTGCAAGTAGGCAATCCAGCATCCAATCCAATCCATTTCACTTAGAACAACCTCAAGGCTGTTGTTCATGAGGGATCAGAACTCATCCATCTTAACATTAACATGCCATCCCCAGTTAGTTCCAAAAGTTCCAAGCACCTAATGTCAGATAATGTCCTGGAGTCTCCTGGTGACTCCCCATGCCCTTATTTCATTATGACAACAGAGGAAATGTGTGTGTTCTGTGTAACATCACACACACCAACCCTCCAACACATTCCACCTCTGCTAACCCGTGCCAAAAAAAGGATCAAAGATGGTTGATGTAGGAACTGTTGCAATTATGGATGGGGGTTAGGGTTAAGGCAGAAAGAGAGAATGGACAGAACTTTGGTCCTCCTACTTAATCTGTTAATCCAAGACCCCTTTTACAGTAGGCTTGTAAGCACTGAGACTGGAGAAGAGAAGTGTCACAGCCATTGGAAAAAGAGGACCAAGGTGCAGCGTGGTGAGCGTACATTTTCTCTTTATTAATCAAAGTGACGCCGAACAAAACAACAAACACTACAAAAATAAACCGTGAAGCTACAGGCTATGTGCCCTAAATAAAAGTCAACTTCCCACAAAGACAGGTGGGAAAAAAGGCTACCTAGGTATGGTTCCCAATCAGAGACAACGATAGACAGCTGTCCCTGATTGAGAACCATACCCGGCCAAACATAGACATAGAAATCATAGAAACACAAAACATAGAATGCCCACCCAAACTCACACCCTGACCAAACCAAAATAGAGACATAAAAAGGATCTCTAAGGTCAGGGCGTGACAAGAAGCAGGTACGGGGTGTAGACCATTTAATAGGGAACAGACATCAAACAGGACAGAGACAGCGTCAGAACCAGATAAGCAAAGACAAACAAACATTAATCCTGATGCAGGGAACAGAGCTTGGGAACAGACAGATATAGGGGAGATAATGACAGAGATGATTGAGTCCAGGTGAGACCAATAATCGCTGATGCGCGTGACGGGGGAAGGCAGGTGTGCGTACTGATGGTGGCATGAGTGCGTAAGCCTGGCGCCTTCGCGCGCCAGGGAGGGGGAGCAAAGGCAGGCTTGACAAGGCTATGTCTTCAAGTACAGACTCCAGTACATGCCTGGAGATTCCAAAGTCAGGGACAGTAACAAAACAAAAACAAACAGGAAAGTAATTTTAAAAAACAGACCCTTGGCCTCGATAACCCTATCAGACTCTCTGAGACCCAGAACGGATGGAGTGTCTTGCTAAGCTGTTGCGCTGTAACACTACAACTACCACTGATAGTCTCTACAACACTGATAGAAAGGCCTGCAGGAAGTGATAAAGGGTAATCGGGCTGTGGCATTTTATCTGTCTTCGATAAGACCATGTTGCTAAGCTGTTACTCTGTTATGTTAATCATAGTAGCACTATCACTGATAAGTGTTGGAGAGTCATCACAACACTGAGAGAGAGGCCTGTAGGAAGTGATAACACACACACACACATCAGACCCTGTGTCGGAATAGCTGATCTGCTGGCCTTAGCACGTCATTGAGGTCCTAACATCCCTCTGGCAGCTTGGTCTGTGGTCAGTGAATGACGGTCAGTCATGGTTCCTTTGCGGTTGGGTCACTCACGATATGTCCCACTTTAAGGTCAATGAGGACTTGGAGCGTTCTCGTTTTACATGCATTTACTTGGACATTTTGTGCACCGTCCTCAATCTGTGCAACACACAAGTCATCTCAGAGTTTCATCAGAGACACTTGGCCTGGTCTCGTAAGAGACACTTTGACTAATTAGACATGTCATAGACCCAACCTCATTCAATGACATTTATGATCTATGCATGGGCATTAGTCTTGTGAAATGTTCCAATCAATCTTCCGAAAATGTTTGCAATGAAATGGGATCTTTTGGTGATTTCTGATCTAACACTTTTACGCCCCTGATTCCTCACCCCCTCCCAAACATACGTCCGCCCTGCTTTATTGCGTAACTAATGGCCTGGCACACCACCTCGCTCAACTAAGGCCCGCTAAGCCAAATTATGCCGTCAGCCTAGCCAGACCCTGCCTGTGCTAGTGTGTGTGTGTGTGTGTGGTGTGTGTGTGTGTGTGTGTGTGTGTGTGTGTGTGTGTGTGTGTGTGTGTGTGTGTGTGTGTGTTGTGTGTGGTGGTGTGTGGTGTGTGTGTGGTGTGTGTGTGTGTGTGTGTGGTGTGTGATGTGTGTGTGTGTTGTGGGCGTATTGAGCACGGTGAGACTGCATGTTGTGAGGCCGTGTGTGTTTGCAGCATGGCAACTTATTCCACTAATTTCCCCACATCCTGTTAACGATTGCCGACCGCCACCCTTTCGTTTCAGCGAAGGCTGTGTCATCCCGTAGCAGTCCCACGACGGAGGGGGCATGGTGGGGTTACGGTTAGAGGGAGGAGGGGAGAACGGAGGTCTCAGCCCCAACTGGACTCTCCTGAGACTGACCCACCGAATGCGAATAGAGACAAGCGAGAACCAGAGGAACTTGAGGTTGGAAACAGTGACGATGAAGATGATGTTGAAGCTGATAAGATGGTCAAAGAGATTGTTGCCCATGGTGATGATGATAATGGGGATGATGAGATGACAGTTGTTGGTTTCCATGGTGACTGCCAGAGTGATGACAACCCAACTGATGGTAATAACCATGTTAAAGCCGATGCTAGTACTTGTATTGGCGATGCATTGATTGCTGCTACTGAAACAGTTGATGTCAAAATTACTGTGGAGACCCAGAGAGAGGGAGTGAGCCAGAGCCTGCAGTCTGTTAATCTCTTGAGCCATTGCCCAGTCAATAATGATGAGCTCTCTGGTAAGATTCATATTAGTCATTGTGCAAATGATAATGACACTGAGGTTGATAGTCATGTCAATAACTATGACGACGAGCATGTTAAAAATATGACTGAAGAGTTGGAAGCAGAGGGAAAGTGAGTCTAGGAATACTGTATGTTTTCTTTATATACTAAAATGTGATGCAGTTGGACCTACTAATACATTTTTTTTTGTTGAATTACGTCTTCATACAGTAAAGGTCATTTCAACAGCCTACATGATATGTATCTTCTAACAATCTTCATTCGTTTTTTTTGTCATCCGTTTTTTATTTGCACGTCATCTATTGAGATGCTTTCTTAAATAAATAAAAAGTAACATGAAGTCATTGCGTTTTTATTGGACTGGGATATCACAGATGCCTTTTTGATTGCATGGTCGCTTCAAAGTCTGTGATGCCTTATAACAACCACTATGGTTGATTAGACTTGATTAGACTAAGAGTGCTAGACCCTAACCCTCACCATACCCTGTTCAGATTCATCTGTCTCAAAGGAGCTTCTTTAAATGGTAAACAAGGTTTAGCCTAATTCCAGGGTTTTCCTAGTTGTCTACATGCATCTTCTCTCTACAGAATAATCTTGTTCGTTACAAACACAACTAACTCATGTATGTATTTTCTACACGAGATGTTAATGGCTATACTACCCTGGTGTTTCCAAATGCTGTCTGTGTGTTGTCATAACCTCACGTTAACCCCTATGGATGGGGTGTCTTTGATGTTGGGGATGTGATGACACATTTTCCACCCCTCACACAGGGAGAGGCTGCAATGATCTCACGGCCCAGTGTGTTTCCCTCTCCGATGGAGCAGTACACAGGTCTCACACTCTCTCTATCCCTCTTCTCTCTCTCTCTCCCCCTCTGCCTCTTTCTCTTTCTCTCTCTCCTTGTGCTCTGACCTTCAATTCAAGTGGTCAAACTACACTGAACAATAATATTAACGCAACATGTAAAGTGTTGGTCCCGTGTTTCATGAACTGAAATAAAAGATCCCAGACATGTTTCATTCTCACAAAAAGCTTATTTCTCTCATTGTGTGCACAAATTTGTTTACATCCCTTTTAGTGAGCATTCCTCCTTTGCTAAGATAATCCATCCAACTGACACGTGTGGCATATCAAGAAGCTGATTAAACAGCATGATCATTACACAGGTGCACCTTGTGCTGGGGACAGTTTTGTCTCACAACACAATGCCACATATATTTTGAGGGAACGTGCAATTGGCATGCTGACTGCAGGTATGTCCACCAGAGCTGTTGCCAGAAAATGTCATGTTAATTTCTCTACCATAAGCCTCCAACATTGTTTTTGAGAATTTGGCAGTACTTCGAACTGGCTTCACAACTGCAGACCACGTGCATGGCGTTGCGTGGGGAAGTGGTTTGCTGATGTCAACATTGTGAACAGAATGTAAATATTACTTTTATAACAAAAAAACGCCATTTGGGTTGCGCGTTATGTTCAGAAAACTACAGCCTCGTTCCGGTCCTGAAAGGCAGAAGAAAATTCCCAAACGTATCAGATTCAAAAATATTACTAAAACTATTTATAATCATGCAATCACAAGTGAAATATACCAAAACACAGCTTAGCTTGTTGTTAATCCACCTATCGTGTCAGATTTTGAAAATATGCTTTGCAGCAAAAGCAATCCAAGCTTTTGTGAGTGTATCAATCAATGCTAGAACAGTTAGCCTTATATTAGCTTGGTTAACTTGTCACCAAAAGTCCAGAAAAGCAATAAAATTCATCGCTTACCTTTGATAATCTTCGGATGTTTGCACTCACGAGACTCCCAGTTACACAACAAATGTTCTTTTTGTTCGATAAATATTACTTTTATAACAAACAAACAAAACAAAAAAAATTGGAAGCGCGTTGTTCAGAGAAACCAAAGCTCGGTCCGTTCGACGAAAAATTCCAAAAGTATCCGTAATGGTCGTAGAAACATGTCAAATGTTTTTTTATAATCAATCCTCAGGTTGTTTTTAACAAACATAATTGATAATATTTAAACAGGATCCGTAACCTATTCATAAGAGTGGAAAAGAAAAATGGAGAGCTACCCCTCTCGCGCGCAGGAACTTAATCAGAGGACACCTGACTAGTTTTGAAAAATCTCGCTAATTTTTCAAAATAAAAGCCTGAAACTATGTCTAAAGCCTGGTCACAGGCCTGAGGAAGCCATTGGAAAAAGAATCTGGTTGATACCCCTTTAAATGGAAGAAAGAGGGCCAGGAAACACAGATAAAAAATTAAAAAAACCTTCCGGGTTAGATTTTCTCAGGTTTTCGCCTGCAGAATCAGTTTTGTTATACTCACAGACAAATTTTTGACAGTTTTTTGGAAACTTTGGAGTGTTTCTATCCCAATGTCTGTAAATTATATGCATATTCTACTAAAAATATATATAAATCTGACCCCTAGCGTCAAGAGGTTAATTGAAATGCATTCCAGGTGACTACCTTGTTGTTGAGAGAATGCCAAGAGTGTGCAAAGCTGTCATCAAGGCAAAGGGTGGCTACTTTGAAGAATCTCAAACATAAAATATATTTTGATTTGTTTAACACTTTTTTGGTTACTACATGATTCCATATGTGTTATTTCATAGTGTCAATGTCTTCACTATTATTCTACAATGTAGAAAATAGTAAAAATAAAGAAAAACCCTTGAATGAGTAGGTGTGTCTAAACTTTTGACTGGACTGTATTTGAGAAAGAATGTCTATTTTTTTATAAAAACCTGTCTAGTCAGGGGAAATAACAGATGGTAAGACCGACTCCAAACACAATTGATAGTTTGTCCAGGAGCTTAACATCCACATTAAGCAGTGAGATTGGGAGATAGGACTCGCAGGAGAGAGGGTCTTTATTCCTTTTCAATTTCAATGAAATGGAGGCCTGTGTTCAGGATAGAGGGAGAGAGACTGATTCAAAGGATTCAATAAACATATTAATCCAGAGCGGGTCTAATTTACCAGAAACGTTTTATTCAATTCTATTAGGTACCCATCTGGTCCAGGACATTTACCACCTTGCATGCATCTGCCACCTCTGAAGTCTTTTCAATGGTGATAGGTTCCTCCAATTGAGGAGACTGAAGCTTGGAGACTCAATTGTTGGGACAGTTCGAGTATTAAAACATGTATCAAGAGCAGAGGGGTCAGCAGACTGAAGTCATAGACATACACTGGTTCTTTATTAGCTTGGTATCTATTTTTGCACCTGTCGGTGTTTGAATTTGAGAAATGTATTGAGCAGAGGAAAACTGGCGAAGTTGATGAGAAAGCAATTTACTTGCCTTGTCACCATACTCATAGTGAGTATGTCGCGACTTACGCAACAGTTCCTGAATTTGGCCTGTTGACAAGGTATTGAATCCAGCTTGTAAAGAGTGTCGATCCCTGTACACATTTGGGTAGCGTAAGTATTGTCTTACTGTACAATAGGAATTCTCAGTTGAGAGAGTCTCTTTTTCCAATTGTTTCTTTCAAAACTAGTATATGAAATTATTTGACCTGTAATGTAGGCCTTAAAAGTCTCCCAAAGAACAGATGCTGAAACGTTGGGTTTTGATAGTTGCTATAAAAACATACATCTGAGGAGTCAGAAAGTTGACAAAATGTTCATCAGACAGCAAGCGCGTCTTATAACGCCAAGGTACACGAGGCTCAGTCCCACCACCAACTGATAGCTCTAAAGTCAGAGGGGCGTGGTCAGATATGACAATGGAATTATATGAGCATGAGCGTACAGAGGAAAGAAGTCTGTTGTCTAAGAAGAAGTAGTCAATGCGAGTATAGGTGTGGTGGACATGAGAGAAAAAGGAACATTCCCTCCTAGTTGGATTGAAAAAACGCCAGGGGTCTGTAAAGGCAAACTCTTCAAGAAAAGTTTGGATAACCTTAGCAGACCTAGAAAGCGTGCTAATTTTGTTCGAGGAACGGTCCAAAGTAGGATTAAGCCAGCAATTAAAATCGTCTCCCAAGAATAATAAGTGTGAGGTCATATCTGGAAAAAATAATTTGTCATCCCATTTGACGCATAGATATTGGCAAGGATCAATGGAGTATTATAGATTCTGCCAGTGACAATAATATATCTGCCATTGGCATCTGAAATGACATTGGAAGAAACAAAGGCCACCAATTTGTGTATCAGAATTGCAACTCCCCTCAATTTATTTTGAAAAATGTAGTGATAAAGTTGGCCTACCAAGGCTTATCGCAATCTAAAGTGATCTGAAACTCTCAGATGGGTCTCTTGTAAGAAAGCAATCAGTGTTCCCAGATGTTGAAGATGATGAAGTAACCTACTACGTTTCACTGGCTGGTTCAAACCTTTACAGTTCCAACTAGAAAATGTAAGTATACTCCCAGTCGACTGCCCTATTAAATTAGGTTGTTTAGTTATACGTTTGGAAAAATAGGAAATTAGTGTAGCCTTTTAAATGTAGGTGGAAGACTGAACCTGAGATACAAGAAAAAATCAAACAAAAAAACTGTTGAACCTCCTCCCACCCGGTGAGGCGTCTTCAACAAACAAGACACTTGCATCCCCCTGGTATTCAAGCTCCTAAATACTCTTCAGGAAACATAGTGGTTCCAGCAGCTAGGCTAAACTCTTACCAAGTGGAGCGTTGTAACAAAATATATATATCCCCCCCAAAATTTGAAAACACAGTTTACCAATAGCAGTGGTGGAAAAGTATCCAATTCTCATACTTGAGTAAAAGTAAAGATACCTTAATAAAAAATGTCACCCAGTAAAATACTACTTGAGTAAAAGTAAAAAAGTATTTGGTTTTAAATATACTTAAGTATCAAAAGTAAATCTAATTGCTTAAATATACTTAAGTATCAAAAGTAAAAGTATAAATCATTTCACATTCCTTATATTAAGCTAACCAGACGGACAGATTTTCTTGTTTTTTTAAATTTACGGATAGCCAGGGGAACACTCAAACACTCAGACATTATTTACAAACGAAGCATTTGTGTTTAGTGTGTCTGCCAGATGAGAGGCAGTAGGGATGACGAGGGATTTTCAGGAATCCAGGTAAGACCCAGATGCAGACTGTCGAAGTAACAATGTTTATTGTGGCAACAGGGGTAGGCAAAGACAGGTCAAGGCAGGCAGGGGTTGAAAATCCAGGGTAAGGCAAAGGTACAGGACGGCAGGCGGACTCAGGGTCAGGGACAGGAAGAGTTCAGGAATCCAGAGGTGGAGCAAAGGTACAGGATGGCAGGCAGGCTCAGGGCCAGGTAGCGAGGTCAGGCAGGCAGGTACAGGGTCAGGACAGGCAAAGGTCAAAAACCAGGAGGACGAGGAAAGAGAGGCTGGGAAACAATAGGAGCTGACAGGAAAAACGCTGGTTAGCTTGAACGAACAAGACGAACTGGCAACAAACAGACAGAGAGCACAGGTATAAATACAGAGGTGATAATAGGGGAGATGGGCAACACCTGGAGGGGGGTGTAGATCAGGGCGTAACAGGGATGTTCTTGTGATGTGTGTGAATTGGACACTTTTCCTGTCCTGCTAAGCATTCGAAATGTAACGAGTACTTTTGGGCGTCAGAAAAAATTTATGGAGTAAAAAGTATTGTTTATTAGGAAAAAGTAAGAAAAAGTATTATTTTCATTAGGAATGTATTGGAGTAAAAGTAAAAAAGTAAAAAATATAAATAGTAAAGTACAGATACCCCAAAAAACAACATAAGTAGAACTTTAAAGTATGTTTACTTAAGTACTTTACACCAATGACCAATAGTGCCAAGTAAAGTGACAACAGCGTGTTAAATCAAATAACACAGGCAGGATGACAGCTTATTGCCTTCAACAAAATTAAAGGGAACTTGTTCCACAAGCCTACATTGAAAACAATGACAAAATAAATATAAATAATATATATATATACACTACCGTTCAAAAGTTTGGGGTCACTTAGGAATATCCTTGTTTTTGAATGAAGAGCAAATTTTTTTTCCATTAAAATAACATTAAATTGATCAGAAATACAGTGTAGACATCTTTAATGTTGTAAATGACTGTTGTAACTCGTCAATCTATTCTTGTTCTGGGAAATGAAGTCTATTCCATGCGAGAAATTGCCAAGAAACTGAAGATCTCATACAACGCTGTGTACTACTCCCTTCACAGAACAGCGCAAACTGGCTCTAACCAGAATAGAAAGAGGAGTGGGAGGCCACAGTAGTAGGTCAGGGCGTGACGAGGGGATGTTCTAGTTGAAAATTTCTATGTTGGTGTTTTGGTTTGGTTCCCAATTAGAGGCAGCTGGTAATCGTTGCCTCTAATTGGGGATCATATTTAAGTAGCTATTTTTCCCACCTGTGTTTGTGGGATATTATTTTGTGTTTGTGCATGTGCACCACGTAGTCACGTTTCGTTGTTCGTTTATTGTTTTGTTATGCTTAAGTTTCACTTGATAATAAAGATGTGGAACTCTACGTACGCTGCGCCTTGGTCCAGTTCTTACGACAACTGTGACACTATTTCAGCCAACAATGAGGAAAATCTACAAATAATGCAAATAAAAAACAGGAGGCACTGTAGTAGGCTACATGTGGCAGGCCTTACCTATCAAACATTGCAATGCAGATAGGCTAAATATCCATCACGTTGCTCTGGTCAGTCTGGGGGAGGAGTTTCTTTCAAATTCTTGTTGATTAAGTAAATTGCAGCGGTCGGGTCGTTGAACTTGTGAAGAGCTACGCTTGGTAGTGTGATCCTGAGCTTGGCTGGGAAGAAGAGGCCAAACTTTACTCCCGGAAAGGTGTGCAGAAGTAGCATTGCGTTACCAAACGGCACTCGTTTCTTGGCCACGGAGGCAGTAAAGTTTGGGAAAATTGACATTATCTTGCCTCGGTACAGTAAGGGTGATACTTCTCCAGCTCGGCGCAGGATCTGGTCCCGGACATGGTAGTACTGCACTCTAATGACGAAGGGCCATGGGGGGTCACCCTCTCTGGGTCTAGCTCGCAGTGACCTATGGGCACGGTCTAAGAGTTTATTTTTTCAAGGTTTAGCATGTCCTGGGAAACAAAGTCTGTTGGGCGGGGCCCCTCCAGACCTTCAGAAATGCCCACCAGGCATTGACGTCCTTCTAGATCCTCACATTTTTCTTTCAGAGCTTTAACATCAGATGAGAGTGAATTCACTGTGGCCTGAAGGGTGGTTAGGTCATCACTGTAAGTAACAGCAGAGCGCTCTAGTTTTTGTGTCCAGTTTATCATTTATGTCTTTTTTGAGCCCATCCCAAGCTTCTGTGAACTTCCTCAAACTAAGGGCATCGCTGTCCTCCTCCCGCCCTGGTGAGTTGCTTGGCCGCATGCTCGCCCAGGCATGCCTGGGGCTTTTAATTTTTTTATTTCACCTTTATTTAACTAGGTAGGCTAGTTGAGAACAAGTTCTCATTTACAACTGCGACCTGGCCAAGATAAAGCAAAGCAGAGTTACACATGGAATAAACAAACATACAGTAAATATGGCAAAATAATTACAATATAGCAACTGGTGACCAGTGAAATATACCTGCTGGACCCCGTGCTACAGGTGGGTGTTGCTATGGTGACCAGTGAGCTGAGATATGGCGGGGCTTCACCTAGCAAAGACTTATAGATGACCTGGAGCCAGTGGGTTTGGCGACGAATATGAAGCGAGGGCCAGCCAACGAGAGCATACAGGTCGCAGTGGTGGGTAGTATATGGGGCTTTGGTGACAAAACGGATGGCATTGAAATAGACTGCATCCAGTTTGCTGAGTAGAGTGTTGGAGGCTATTTTGTAAATGACATCGCTGAAGTCAAGGATTGGTAGGATAGTCAGTTTTACGAGGGTATGTTTGGCAGCATGAGTGAAGGATGCTTTGTTGGGAAATAGGAAGCCAATCCATACTTAATTTTGGATTGGAGATATTTCATGTGAGTCTGGAAGGAGAGTTTACAGTCTAGCCAGACACCTAGGTATTTGTAGTTGTCCACATATTCTAGGTCAGAACCGTCCAGAGTAGTGATGCTGGACGGGCGGGCAGGTGCGGGCAGCGATCGGTTGAAGAGCATGCACTTAGTTTTACTTGCATTTAAGAGCAGTTGGAGGCCACGGATGGAGTGTTGTATGGCGTTGAAGCTCGTCTGGAGGTTAGTTAACACAGCGTCCACAGAAGGGCCAGAAGTATACAAAATGGTGTCGTCTGTGTAGAGGTGTATCAGAGAATCACCAGCAGCAAGAGCGACATCATTGATGTATACAGAGAAGAGAGTCTGCCCGAGAATTGAACCTTGTGGCACCCCCATAGAGACTGCCAGAGGTAAAAGAGTAATGGAGCCTCCTTTGGGAGGGTCTCTTATCATCCATTTCCGGGATTTGTGGAACAGTGAAGAGTCAGATTATGTTTCGGGAAATGAAGCGCAGCAATAGAAGTCAAGTTGTAGACTAGGCTGAGGTTTTAAATAACAGAAAATATGACCGTTTCCTCAATTAGCGGCTGTGCTAGCTTGCTGACGAAAATCCAAGGCTTTGCTGCAGCCAACTTTAGCAATCTTCTTTTCTGTAATTCACTGCCATTATTACTGTTATTACTGAAGAGCAACAAGACATGAAACTATGTCAACAATACTTAGTAAAACGAAATTAATTAAGAAATAAATGAAACTGTGCTCTAAATTAAGTAAAGTTTGTCACAACTTGGCGGAGCTCCGGGAAATGTGTGTTACGTCATTCATGCCCCCGGAAATTCCCTTTAAAAGCCTTTTCAACGTTTGCTATGTATACCAGGCTTGTTTTCCCATATTTTTCGTAGTGTTTCATTATTTCCTGTACTTGTCTTATATTATTTCCAACGTATCATCCATGTAAAAACCTGTCTGATTCGGATGAATAATATCCGACAATACCTTTTTAATTCTATGCGCTATGCATTTTGCTAGAATTTTTGCATCACAAACACTGACATGTAAGGGGCCTTCAATTTTTTAAGTGGACTGGATCTTCATATTATCACTTGGGTCTTGTTTCAGTGATAATGAAATCAGACCTTCTTGAGGAGTATCTGATAATCAAAAATGTTTATAGGAGTGGTTAAAACATGCTAATAACAGTCCTCTGAGTACACCAAAAAAGGTTTGTTGTACCTCAACTGGTTCGCCATCCAGCCCTGGAGTTTTCCCGGACTTAAAGGCTTTAATTGCATCAAGAAGTTCCTCCTCTGTAATTTGGCCTTCACATGAGTCTTTCTGTACAGCTGTTAATTTGACATTGTTAATAGAGAAAAAAATCCCTACAATTAACTTTGGTTAGTGGAAATGGAGGAGACTGAATCATGGGTGACTCCATCTTTTATAACAAGTTTCAGTAAAAAAAAATTGGTAGCATTTATATGTTGAAGATTAAAATATAATTTGGCACATTTTTCCCCATATTCCATCCAGTTCGCTTTATTTTTTTATAATATATTACACTTGATCTTTCTTGAATAAGTTCATCAATTTATTTTTGTTTTTCCTTTAACTTATTCTTTGCCAAGGGTTGTTTCCTGGCTTCAGATGTGAAATGCTATGCCTATTTCTGTAGGGATAAAGAGAGAGACATAAAATATAGCTGAGATAAATCAACCTCCTGTTGCCCACCAACAAGAATGTGCCCTCCACAGTTTTTGCATCACAACAATGACATCAAGGATCTCTCTGTACTTTGCTCCGTTCAACACGGGCATTGTGGGTAACGTAGGAAGAGGCAAAGAGATTTATGGGTAAGATGGAGAGCGTGTAGATACTGTTGCCCCCAAACCAGAATGTGTACAGCAGGGGCGATTGTGGGTACCATTCAGCAGGGGGCATTGTGGTTAAGGTGGTTGATGGGGAGCGTGTAGTAGAGGCTCTTATTTGATGAAGCTGCAGAGCCAAATTATTGACAGGATATTAGAAATGTTTGCCAATGCTGCAATTGGTTGGGAATGTTTGTAGAACAAGAGAGGGACTGTGTGCTGAAAGTGTTGGTTTGGAAGTTCCAATTCACTTTTATGCCCTTTTGGTGATGTCCCAAATTGAACAGARAATATCAGTGTTGTAACTAGTTGTCAACATTTTTGTGCCCTGCACACCCGCATAAAGCCGTTTGAGTTTTTAATAACACTTTATTTGAATGGTCCCAGTACATAATGGCTTCATAACACATTCATAATATTCATTCAACAACTGCTATTTTCTTGTGCCCTTCTGGTCTAGATAAAGATACGATTATATCACAGTACATTCTCCACCAGCATCGCAATAGTGGGTCCCTACCAAACAACCATTGAGAAACTCTGGGATAACCATTTAAAAACATCTGTTATTCCAGTCCTGTGATAAACTGCCTCCCACTGCGTTATAGCAGCTGTATCTTAATTTTCTATCTCAATAAAAATAAAAATAAATACACACGAAAGCGGCACTTTTGTTTCTGTTTGCTATTAAAAGAAAATGTGCCTTTTTTAGTCTGTTGGGAACACGAGAGGCATTTGAAACAATTCCTCTGATCCAATTTCACTAAATTACCCCTGATATTTTTGAAGTTAGGTTTTGCAATTAATTAGGCTTGATTTGGTGGTTTGCTTTTAAACGACACTGCGTGCGTAATTGTTTGTTTATGAGAACAGCTTGTAGACCCAGCTACTCTGCTGTGGCATGGTTCCGTTTGGGGGAATGTTAGCAGAAGCACTGTGCATCTGTTGTGGCAGGTACTGAGGCACGCAAAGGCTCAGTGGAGGAGAGCACTGGTTTAGCTCCATAGCAATGTTGCATGGAGAGGAGTGTTGCTGCCTGGGTGTTTGTGGGAGACAGCTTGCCTTAAACAATGCTAGTAGGGGTGTAATACCATTTTTACACTGCCATTCTGAACCAAAATACAGTGCATTTGGACCCCTTGACTTTTCCCACATTTTGTTGCATTACAGCCTTATTCTAAAATTGATTAAATCATTTTCCCCCCTCATCATTCTACACACAATACACCATAATTGTAACGAATGTCGTCGGGAGAGGGAGAAGAGGACCAAGGTGCAGCGTGGTAAGTATTCATAATACTTTTAATAAATACGAACACTTGAACAAAAACAACAAAGCGACAAACGAACAGTTCTGCAAGGTGCAATACACAGAACATAAAACAACTACCCACCAAGCACAGGTGGGAATGAGGCTACCTAAGTATGGTTCTCAATCAGAGACAACGATAGACAGCTGCCTCTGATTGAGAACCACACCAGGCCAAACACCTAGAAATACAAAACATAGAACAAAACATAGAATGCCCACCCCAACTCACGCCCCGACCAAACCAAAATAGAGACATAAAAAGGGAACTAAGGTCAGGGCGTGACAATAATGACAAAGAAAAAACAGGTTTTTAGAAATGTTTGCTAATTGATTAAAAATAAAAAACAGAAATATCACATTTACATAATTATTCAGAGCCTTTACTCAATACTTTGTTGAAGCGCCTTTGGCAGTGATTACAGCCTCAAGTCTTCTTGTGTATGGCGCTACAAGCTTGGCATACCTGTATTTGGAGAGTTTCTCCCATTCTTCTCTGCAGATCCTCTCAAGCTAAGTCAGGTTTGATAGGGGAGCATCGCTGCACAGCTATTTTCAGGCCTCTCCAGAGATGTTCGATCTGGTTCAAGTCTCGGCTCTGGCTGGGCTACTCAAGGACATTCAGTGACTTGTCCCGAAGCCACTCCTGCGTTGTCTTGGCTGTATGCTTAGCTTCATTGTCCTGTTGGCTTAGCTTCGTTGGCCTGTTGTTCACCCCAGTCTGAGTTCCTGAGCGCTCTGGAGCAGGTTTTCATCAAGGATCTCTCTGTACTTTGCTCCGTTCATCTTTCCCTTGATCCTGACTAGTCTCCCAGTCCTTTCCGCTGAAAAACATCCTCACAACATGATGCTTGCTCCCCCATGCTTCACCGTAGCGATGGTGCCAGGTTTCCTCCAGATGTGACGCTTGGCATTCAGGCCAAAGAGTTCAATCTTGGTTTCATCAGACCAGAGAGTCTTGTTTCTCATGGTCTGACAGTCTTTAGGTGCCTTTTGGCAAACTCCAAGTGGGCCCTCTTGTGCCTTTTACTGAGGAGTGGCTTCCGTCTGGCCAGTCTACCATAAAGGTTTGATTGATGGAGTGCTGCAGAGATGGTTGTCCATCTGAAAGGTTGTCCCATCTCCACAGAAGAACTCTAGAGCTCTGTCAGAGTGACCATCGGGTTCTTGGTCACCATCCTGACCCTGATTGCTCAGTTTGGTCGGGTGGCCAGCTCTAGGAAGAGTCTTGGTGGTTCCAAACTTCTTCCATTTAAAAACTATGGAGGTCACTGTGTTCTTGAGGACCTTCAACTCAACAGAAATGTTTTTGTACCCTTCCCCAGATCTGTGCCTTTTCACAATCATGTCTCAGAGCTCTACGGACAATTCCTTCTACCTCATGGCCTGGCTTTTGCTCTGACATGTACTGTCAACTGTGGGACCTTATTTTAATTTTTTTATTATAAATTAGCAAACATTTCTAAAAACCTGTTTTTGCTCTTTCATTATGGGGTAGATTGATGAGGAGTATTTACATGCAATCCATTTAAGAATACAACTGTAACAAAATGTGGAAAAAGTCAAAGGGTCTGAGTATTTTCAGAATGTATCGTATACTATTCTATTTTCTTTTCATATTGTCTTTTTCAGTTTATAAAATGTGGTAGATGTACAACCAGGCCAGCGTAGTACAGATCTACCCAGACCGGCTCAGCTCAAAAGTGTGAAAGTGCATAACTGAATGACAGCTCTGAACATCATCATTTCTTTTTCCCTCTCCCCCTGGTTTGTCTTCCTTTTGTAGAGTGGGTTGGTCTGTGTGAAGCGGATGTGTTTGGTGTTTGCTGCCTCATCTTAAGTTACAGGGTAAACAGACGTCAATGCCTCACAACCAAATCAAATCAAACTTGATTTGCCACATGCGCCGAATACAACAAGTGTAGACTTTACGGTGAAATATTTACTTACAAGCCCTTAACCAACAGTGCAGTTCAACAAGAAGAAAATATTTACCAAGTAGGCTAAAATAAAAAGTAATAATAAAAAGTAACACAGTAAGAATAACAATATCGAAGCTATATACAGGGGGCACCGGTACCGAGTCAGTGTGCAGGGGTACAGGCTAATTGAGGTAATCTGTAATTGTAGGTGAGGGCGAAGTGACTACGCATAGGTAACAAACAAACAGCGAGTAGCAGCAGTGTACAAAAGGGGGGAGGGGGGTTCAATGTAAATTGTCCGGTGGCGATTTTTATGAATTGTTCACCAGAGCAAACACATTAGGGTTTAGCGGTTGTTTCAGTCGCCATGGATCCAGGTCCTACTGGCAAGGACGTTTCCTTGGTTACTGGCAGGAAGCGTTTTGTTCCCATACTGTTGGGATGTGCTTTGTTCTGTCTTGTGTTACACTGCGATACTTGACAGACTGAATTTGAATACACACAGTCTGTTTTCTCTCTGTTTGTTCCCCTCCTGTCTGTCTCCACTCCACTCAGTTGCCATGGATAAGTCAGTTATTTTTAGAAGAACTTGTGTGCGCTGCAGACCCTGTGAGAGCTGTGTTGACCATGTTTCTTCTCCAGTGTCTCAACCTAAGGAGTACTAGTTTGGAACTTGGAAAAGTTGATTTGTTGCGGCAGACTTTGGCACAGAGGTTCTGGTGAGCTGGACTAGAGAGGCCTGGTCTGATGTTGCCTCATAAGCATTTTTTTTTTTACCCTTTATTTAGTCAGGGAGTCCTGCTTAGACCATGGTCTCTTTTGCAGATCAGCCCTGCATGAACACATCAATAAACCACAGTTAAACTATACATATCTACAGTGTATACACATCAATTACACAATACATGAAAAGCAAACACAAAACATTGAAAGCAAAACACAATCATATGAAACAAACACGTGTTTCAGTAAAAAGGCCCTCTAACATCTGCCTGAACTTTAAGGAGTTTTGTAGATCATTCCACATGAGAGGCCTTACTCGGATTTAGCTTAATCGGTGGAGATGAAATGGATCTCCAGGGTTAACCAACCCTGATTCCGGGTCTGGTAACTTGTACGTATGAAGGTTAACAATGAGGTAAGTTATGGAAGAAGTTTTTGCAGAGCTTTATAGACAAAAATAATGCAATGCATTGATCTACGAGACTTCAAAGACGTCAAGCCTACTTTCTGATACAAAATTAAATGATGTGTACTGAACCTATTGCCTGTAATAAAGTGCAATGTGCTTTGATATACTGCGTCCAATGGCTTTAATACAGTGGAAGACACATTCATATAGACAATATTGCCATAGTCAATAACCGAAATGAATGTTGATCGAATAATTTGTTTTCTGCTATTTAACGAAATACATAATTTCTTAACTAACTCATCAACATGCTTTTCGAAAGACAGCTCTTTGTCAATCCAGATACCAATAAATTTACACTGCTCAGAAATTTCTCACACCCCTTAAGGTTAACTTTTTGCACTGAATTTAAAATTGATTCAATTGAGATTTTTTGGGTCACTTGACTACACATAATACCCGGTACTGTCAGTGGAATTATGTTCGAAATGTATACAAATGCATTTTTTTTTTAAATTGAGTCAATACGTATTCAACCCCTTTGTTTTGTCAAGCCTAAATAAATTCAGGAGAAAACATTTGCTTAACAAGTCACATAATAAGTTACATGGACTCACTCTGTGTGCAATAATAGTGTTTAAAACCTCTACGGACCCCCCCTCCCGGATCCGGGATCATCCTCATCAAAAAAGCTGACTAGCATAGCCTAGCCTAGCGCCACAGGGATATCATATAATATAATTTCATGAAATCACAAGTCCAATACAGCAAATGAAAGATAAACATCTTGTGAATCCAGCCAACATTTCCGATTTTTTAAATGATTTACAGCGAAAACACAACATATATTTATGTTAGCTCACCACAATATCCAAAAACACACCGCCATTTTTCCACCGCAAAGGTAGCTTTCACAAAACCCACAAATAGAGATAAAATTAATCACTAACCTTTGAACAACTTCATCAGATGACAGTCTTATAACATCATGTTATACAATACATTTATGTTTTGTTCGAAAATTTGCATATTTATAGCTACAAATCCTGGTTTTACATTGTGAACATGGCGCCAAAATGCACCAAATTGTCCGGAGAAATTTTGGACAGTCACGTAATCTAACCAAAAAACGAATCATAAACTTTGCTAAAAAATACATGTTGTACAGCAAATGAAAGATACACTGGTTCTTAATGCAACCGCTGTCTTATATTTAAAAAAAAGAACTTTAGTACAAAGTACAGCATGCAATAATCTGAGACAGCGCCCAGCCATTCTCCGCCATGTTGGAGCCAACATATTCCACAAAAATACGAAATAACATCATAAATATTCTCTTCCCTTTGATGATCTTCCATCAGAATGTYGTGCAAGGAGTCCTAGTTCCACAATAAATCGCTGTTTTGTTTTAGAATGTCCATTTCTTCTGTCAAATTAGCAACTTTGGCTAGCATGGTGGAGCGCACATGTCCATGAACTCTTGGCGCATGGAACGAAAAATTCCAAAAGTCACAATAAACGTCGAATAAACTGGTCAAACTCAGTTGAAAATCCATCTTTATGATGTTTTTCTCATATGTATCCAATAACGTCCAAGACGGAGCATTTCGTCGTGTCTACCTAAGGCATTGCAGAAAACAATACGGTGCTCTCTGGTGCGCAGSAAAATACTGCCAATATGGTGGACCTGTCACTYCAAAAGCTCTCATTCGGTCTCACATCAAGCTAGACACCCCATTCAACATTCTACTGCCTGTTGACATCTAGTGGAAGGCGTATGAAGTGCATACAGATCCATAAATATAAGGCAATTGAATAGGCAAGCCCTGACACAGAGCCCCATTTTCAGAATTTTCACTTCCTGGTTGGAAGTTTGCTGCCAAATGAGTTCTGTTTTACTCACAGATATAATTCAAACAGTTTTAGAAACTTCAGAGTGTTTTCTATCCAATAGTAATAATAATATGCATATCGTATGATCTAGAACAGAGTACGAGGCCGTTTAATTTGGGCACGATTTTTCCCCAAAGTGAAAACAGCGCCCCCTATTTCCTTAACATCATTTTTTTAATGACCACCTCATCTCTCTACCCCACACATACAATTATCTGTAAGGTCCCTCAGTCAAGCAGTGAATTCCAAACACAGATTCAACCACAAAGATCAGGAAGGTTTCCATGCCAATGGGTAAAAAACATTATAATAGCATTTTGAGCATGGTGAAGTTATTCATTACAATTTGGATGGTCTATCAATATACCCAGTCACTACAAATATGCAGGCGTCCTCCCTAACTCAGTTGCTGGAGAGGAAGGAAACTGCTCAGGGATTTCACCATGAGGCCAAAGGTGACTTTAAAACAGTTACATAGTTTAATGGCTGTGACAGGAGAAAACTGAGGATGGATCAACAACATCGTAGTTACTCCACATTACTAACCTAAATGACAGAGTGAAAAGAAGGAAGCCTGTACAGAATAAAAATATTCCAAAACATGCATCCTCTTTGCAACAAGGCACTAATGTAATACCGCAAAAAAATGTGGCAAAGCAATTAACTTTTTGTATTGAATACAAAATGTGACGTTTGGGGCAAATCCAATACAACACATTACTGAGTACCAATGTCCATATTTTCAAGCATAGTGGTTTCTGCATCATGTTATGAGTTTAAGTGGAGGCTCCTCAGAGGAGGAAAGGGAGGACCATTCTCCTCAGTGAATTTCATAAAAATCTAAATAGTGAAACATTTAAAAAGTTAGATAGAACTATACTAAATATATTCACGTCACCAAATAATTGATTAAAACACACTGTTTTGTAATGAAGGTCTACAGTAACCTCAGCAGCGCTCTGTGGGGTAGAACCCTGGTGTAGCCTCAGTACAGCTAGCTTCTGTCCTGCTCTGGGTACATTGACTTCAATGCAAAACCTAGGAGGCTCATGGTTCTCATGATAACTATGTAGGCTGTGTGTAGCGGTTAGCGGTCATGATATAAAGGTTTGGCTTGGAAAGTTTTTTTTGCCTGTTCACAGACAGCTGATGTGTTGCACACTGAAGTCCACAAGTGAATGGAAAAGGTGAGAGGATGTATGTAGATAGTTGTGAGAAGGAATTAAATATACAATGAGCAAAGTGATCATGCTGTTTTTATATGGCTGCTATGAAAGTGAACTGTTTGCGTGTGACCACCGATTCTGTTGAAAAGCGTTTCTTAAATGAAAGCAAACGGAATGAAATGGGGATAAACATACCTGAATATGTAAAATTGAAACTCTCATTTGCAACTGTTGGACTAATGATTACACCATAGATCAGTTAGATGCAGGTAAGAGTGTGCAAGGCAGTATTGAAAAATGATCTCTACGTGCACCTACATTGTAAACTTTAATTCATAGGGTAGGTTGTAGCAACCACATGATGTGTACAAGGAACATTTGAGTATCATTTAGTAGCCTAAACCTTTCAATGTTAAATTGAGCTGGGTGAAAGGAATATGAATGTCATCCAATATGCTCATAAAACATTTTAAAATCATCCTCCCTCATCTTAAACGGCACCGACCACCACTGATGAGTATGCTTGTTATTCTTAAGGCCTGGGGAGTATTTCAGGATAAAAACGAAACAGAATTGAGCTAAGCACAGACAAAATCCTAGAAAAAAACCTGGTCCAGTCTTGTTGGAAAAGCATTCCAGGTGAAGCTGGTTGAGAGAATGCCAAGCGTGTGCAACGCTGTTATCAAGGCAAAGGGTGGCTACTTTGAAGAATCTCAAATATTAAATACATTTTGATTTGTTTGATACTTTTTGGGGATATTTTATTGGTTACTACATGATTCCATATGTGTTAATTCATAGTTTGGATGTCTTCGCTATTATTCTACAATGTAGAAAATAGTACAAATAAAGAAAAACCCTTGAATCAGTAGGTGTGTCCAAACGTTTGACTGGTTCTATATGTAAATTAGAAAATACATTTTCTAACATTTCAAAAAACATGTTTTCACTTTGTCATTATGGGGTATTTTGTGTAGATGGGTGAGAGGAAAAAAAGCTATTTAATCCATTTTGAATTCAGGCCATAACACAACAAAATGTGGAATAAGCCAAGGGGAATGAATACTTTCTGAAGGCACTGTACAAGCGTGGACATGGTCAATGTGGGCACCAACCAAAGTACATATGCATAAATCATCAGATACATTTTTACATGATTTGGAAAATAACATATATTTGGTTTTACCTGTATTAAGTATCAATTTCAGTTTAACAAAGGCTTTCTGCAGGGCTACAAAGGCAGATTGATTGGGGCAAGAGCATACACCACAGTGTCATCTGCATACAGGTAAAATATTTGTTTGTTTTTTTACAGATAAACCAATATTGTTAATGTAAATAGTGAAAAGCATGGGACCAAGAATCAATCCCTGTGGGACACCCTCTGTTCTGTCCAGAAAACGTGATTTAACAGCATCAGTAAATACATACTGTGTTTTGTCCTTTAAATAACTTTCAAACCAGTTACATTCAGCCTGGTCCGGACCAATTGATGAAAGCCTCTGCATAAGTATCAAATCAAGCTTTATTTGTACACCACGTTTCAGACATGGAATGCAACACAATGTGCTTTACAGGAAAAAACTAATCTAAAACAATGAAAATAAATGTTTAAATATTTACTTCACAACAAACATAAGCTTAAAAAACAAAGAATGACACACTGAACAGCTAAAAAGCACCCTAAGGATGAGTGGTCCACACTGAGTGGTCCACAGTGTTGAATGCTTTAGACAGGTCAATAAAAAGGGCTGCACAGTTTCTTCTTATGCAAACAATTAAGAACATAATTTAATACCAAAGAAGTAGCAGAGAAGTAGAAACCTGACTGGTGTACATTTAGAATACATTTCGTAGTTAAAAATGATCTAAGTTGAGTATTTACCAAGGATTCTAGAATTTTCGCTCGGCAAGAGTGTTTAGAAATGGGCCGATCAATATTTGGGTCACACGGGTCACCACCTTTGTGATGGGGGAGTATATGGGCCACCGTCCAGTATGACGAGGCTAACTGGGCTACGTATGTACAGCTGCGTTCCATACATGGTCAGAGCCCCGGGCATGGAGGAGTTTCCGGTTGTGTGTGTGTGCATATGCGTACATGTGCAAGTGCGTGCGTGCATTTTGGTGTGTGTATATGTGTGCGTGCGTGCCTGTGTGTGTCTGCGTGAGTGTGTGCGTGCGTGAGCGCGTGTGTGTTTACTGTATTGCAGTAATCAGTGGGCCAGAGCCAACTGGCTAGCTGTGAGAGTCTGGACCCTGAGGTCACTGTTCCCACTCATTACCCAGCATGGAGAGGGAATGTTTGTTATAGATGGAACCTACGTCATTCTCACCCTCATGAATTCCATAAGGATCTCTGCAGAATTCCACAGTTATATCTGTGACTAACTGGCTCAGTTTAGGCCCACATCCGAGAGTTACAAATTCCAGAATCACCTTTTTTAGAACCAATGGCATTCACAATTTGTCCCATCTTTGTGTCCAAAGTTTCCTTTTGTTAGATTCAGAAACTCCTGCATTTCAAAGCTGAAGGTGGAGTAAGAACTTGTCTCTCTCTGTCCAACATGGTTCAGAGACGCCTATTGGGTTCAGTCCACAGACGTCAAAGCTGCCTCTCCCATCAATGCTCAACTTGTTTGAGCAAATTAACACAATCCAGTCCCCAGCATCCCTGTTGGGAGAGGCCCAGCTAACAGCCCTGGAGTGTAATGTTCCTTAAGCCCTGCTCATCAGTTATTCTTCTGTTTTAAATGAAGTTGGAGGCTCTGATGGTGTGTGTTTTCACGGGGACTTGCGTCATCACTGACATCTTTAGCCTGCATGCGGGTGGTGTTTGTGCGTGTGTGTGTGTGTGTGTGTGTGTGTGTGTGTGTTTGATACGTGTGTGCTTTCAGTGTGTGTATGTGTGTTTCTGAACAGTATGTGTTTGTGCTTGTGTCCGTATGTGTGTGTGTGTGTGTGTCTTACTGTACTGAGTACTGTATGTCTTTCTAATTGACCCTGGTTGTGACTGAGAAAGAGCGTCCCACACCCTCTTAGGATTTGGCACAGGGATGCCCTTGATATCACTGGCTCTACTGCTTGTTAGGGGTGTGGAACGGGATACAACATGGAAACTGTGAACAGGCCCTAGCAAAGATTTTTATAACTAAACCAAGATAGACCACAGCCTGTCGTTTCCAATGGGAACAAATGAGGCTTAGTGTGAAGAACACGCAAGGATTGGGGCAAAGCCAAGCACGAGCTAGCGAGATCCTATTGGCGCGTTCTAGCATCATCTGCATATTTCCGTTCTGGAACGCCTACTCTGTAAAGTGTGCGTGTGTAATATCTAAATTTGCCTTTGCACTCCTTCTAAACAAAACTATGTTTTAAAATGTTTGCAACGGGTAAAGTGTACAAATCTTAGTCCATTCTGTTCATTACAGATTCTAGTTTTGGGAACAGAAAACTGTATTGAGATCAAATGTTTCATCGATGAGAAAATGTGCAGAATGTCGGCCAAAACCCATCTCGTTCCATCTTCTCCCACTGCCCGCCGGTGGGCTTCCTCTCACTGCCATGTTTGGTAGTGAGTGGAAACACCAAGGGGATGCTTCACATTTATACTTCCAGTGAAATATCTGTCTTGTTGTTCTATCTGTGGCCCTAGCCTGCGTACGACAGGACTGATCATTTGGTTACTACTTCTAGATTAAGCACATTTTTTCGCATGACAATTACATTGAAATTCCCAAACAGTTCGCATCATCGTGCAATGCACAACACATCAAATGTTATGGCAGACGGCATCCCTAGCCGCGTCCTCAGAGCATGCGCAAACCAGCTGGCTGGTGTGTTTACGGACATATTCAATCAATCCCTATCCCAGTCTGCTGTCCCCACATGCTTCAAGATGGCCACCATTGTTCCTGTTCCCAGGAAAGCTACGGTATTGAGATCAAATGTTTCATCGATGAGCAAATCTACAGAATGTCGGCCAAAATCCATCTCGTTCCATCTTCTCCCACTGCCCGCCAGTGGGCTTCCTCTCATTAACACGTTTGGTAGTGAGTGGAAATGCCAAGCGGATGCTTCGGATGCTTCACATTTATACATCCAGTGAAATATCTGTCTCATTGTTCTATCTGATCATTTGGCTACATTTGGTTACTACAAATGTTTCATCGATGAGAGAATGTGCAGAATGTCGGCCAAAATCCATCTCATTCCATCTTCTCCCACTGCCCGCCAGTGGGCTTCCTCTCATTACCATGTTTGGTAAATGAACTAAATGACTATCGCCCCGTAGCACTCACTTCTGTAATCATGAAGTGCTTTGAGAGACTAGTCAAGGATCATATCACCTCCACCTTACCTGTTACCTTAGACCCACTCCAATTTGCTTACCGCCCCAGTAGGTCCACAGACGATGCAATCGCCATCACACTGCACACTGCCCTATCTCATCTGGACAAGAGGAATACCTATGTAAGAACGCTGTTCATTGACTACAGCTCAGCATTCAACAACATAATACCCTCCAAACTCCTCATTAAGCTTGAGACCCTGGGTCTCGACCTCGCCCTGTGCAACTGGGTCCTGGACTTCCTGATGGTCCGCCCCCAGGTGGTGAAGGTGGGAAACAACATCTCCACTCCGCTGATCCTCAACACCGGGGCCCAACAAGGGCGCGAGCTCTCTCCTGTAATCCCTGTTCACCCACGACTGCGTGGCCATGCACGCCTCCAACTCAATCATCAAGTTTGCAGACGACACTACAGTGGTAGGATTTATTACCAGCAACGACGAGAGCCCACAGGGAAAAGGTGAGGCCCCTCGGAGTGTGGTGTTAGGAAAATAACCTTTCACTCAATGTCAGCAAAACAAAAGAGATGATTGTGGACTTCAGGAAACAGCAAAGGGAGAACCCCTCTATCCACATCGACGGGACAGCAGTGGAGAAGGTGGAAAGTTTTAAGTTCCTTGGTGTACATATCACCAACAAACTGAAATGGTCCACGCACAGAGACAGTGTGGTGAAGAAGGCTCTACAGCACCTCTTCAACCTCAGGAGGCTGAGAAAATGTGGCTTGTCACCGCCTGGTACGTTAACTGCACCGCCCACAACAGCAGGGCTCTCCAGAAGGTGGTGCGGTCTGCACAACGCATCATCGGGGGTAAACTACCTGCCCTCCAGGACACCTACAACACCTAATGTCACAGGAAGGCCAAAAAAGATCATCAAGGACAATAACCACCCGAGCCACTGCCTGTTCACCCCGCTTCCATCCAGAAGGCGAGGTCAGTACAGGTGCATCAAAGCTGGGACAGAGAGATTGAAAAACAGCTTCTATCTCAAGGTCATCAGATTGTTAAACAGCAACCACTAGCACAGAGAGGTGGCTGCCTACCTACAGACGTGATATTATTGGCCACTTTAATAAATGGAACGCTAGTCACTTTAATAATGCCACTTTAAGAATAGTTACATATCTCACATTACTCATCTAACATGTACTGTATATACTGCATCCTTCACTGTCTATTCTATACTATCTAATGCATATTAGCTGCTCTGTCACCGCTCATTTATACTTATATATTCTCATCCCATTCCTTTACTAGATTGTGTGTATTAGGTTTTGTTGTGGAATTCGTTAGATATTAGGTTTTGTTGTGGAATTGTTAGATATTAACTGTTAGATACTGCTGCACTGTCAGATCTAGAACCATAAGCATTTCACTTCACTCGCAATAACATCTGCTAACCATGTGTATGTGACCAATAATATTTAATTTGATTTGATTTGGCATTTATGTTTTAAGTTGAGTTGACCTGATGAATATTTCATTAAATATCCTTCAATAATGTCCACATCGGCCCAGTGATGTACAGTATGTGTTTTTTTTTACGGGCCAGCGTGAGTCAAGTATTGTGTTAACAATATAATAATAACTTCATCTCACTGTAGACCAGTGTGAAGCATCTTGTATGTATGCACCCTGGAAGTCTCAATCGTGCGATCCCCCGACATTACGAAACACTTTACTTGCTTAAATCTCTTCATTCACAATGGGGCGTAATGCTACAAAGAGCTCCTTCTATAAAAGATAGATCTTATCTCAGTTCAGTCTGTCTCCATCTGATCCGGCGTCTACACACCTGGGCCCGGTTTCCCATCATTAAGCTCAATGGTTCTAACGATGAACTTAGCCTTAAGATGCTTTTTGGGATGCGTTTTCGGCCCGAGACATTACAGCAGCTCATATTGGCTGAAGCCTCTCTCTCTTGTTCTTTCTCTCTACTATTTATTTTCCTCTCTCCCACTTTCTTTCCCTCCTCCCTCCATTACTCTCTCTTTCTGTTTTATTTCATAGCTCTCGTTAAATGGCCCCAGGGCCTCATAAACGTTGTGTACATGCAAAATATACGCCAAAACATGCGTGCGTCAGTTTTCCCGGAAAAACGTTGCATTTATAAAAACTGAACTTAGTGCGAGAATATCTTTTACTCCATGCAAACTTTAGACCATGCGTACGCACATTTTCTAGTGGTTGAAGTATTGTATTGCAAGCAGGAAAGTAAATAAGTATTTGTTGCAAATGGGGGATATGATGACACCCTCATTCATAAAAACATAATAACAAGATGCAGCCATTTGCCGTTAGTGAGAAGAGCGAAAATCTATTTTTGGAATCTAAAATAATTAGACATAAGAATCTATTTCCTAATTATTTGATTTTCATAACCATTACAGAATAAATTACTCACTTTTTCTGGCCATGATGGGGTTCATATTCCTGAAGGGCCACAGCACACCACACATGAAGGGCCACACCAGCACCCCACCCCACAGTCCCTGTCCCATAGGTCAACCAAAATCATCACCACACTACTGACCAAAAGATGTGTCGGACTAGTCCCCCTCGGTGAGGCAAAGAGAACATGAAAGAGACAGACCAACGGTCTTCCCCAAGGCTCAGTGCTGGCCCACTCTCTGTTCAACCTCTACACAAATGGCCTCCCAGAAACCGCCTCCCGGAAATGAATATACGCTGATTAGATTTGCCTGACAATGCAAGCTCCCAACTTCAACATCCTGGAGCAGACCCTAAATGAGGATACGGAACAACTGGAACAATACTGCAACACATGGTGACTCCAACCAAGCCCAGCAAAAACTTTGTCCAGTATATTCCACCTCCATAACGGCCAATGAAAAGCTCATCATCATCATGATGAACAACCACATGCGACAGCACCACCCCACCCCCACATCACAGCAAACCAGGCCAAAGACCCCTCAGAAAGGAGAGACAGGTTAAAAAGGTCAGAGATAGGCTTGGCGATAATAGGGGCAGCAACCTTAAAACTTCTTCGGGCTAGGGGGCAGTATTTGGAAGTTTGGATGAATGAGGTGCCCAAAGTAAACTACCTGTTACTCAGGCCCAGAAGCTAGGATATGCATATAATTGGTAGTATTGGATAGAAAACACTCTAAAGTTTCCGAAACTGTTAAAATAATGTCTGTGAGTATAACAAAACTGATATGGCAGGCGAAAACCCAAGGACAATCCATCCAGAATTTTTTTCACAGCTCACCATTGATTACAATGGCTGGGATTTGGAATATAAAAGGAAGACCCCCCAGATTGCAGTTCCTAGGGCTTTCACTAGATGTCAACAGTCTTTAGAAAGAGTTTCAGGCTTGTTTTTTGAAAAATGAGCTAGAATTTGTAGTTTTTCTAAGTGGCTCCCATTTTGGCTGTAGTGTTTGTAGTGCGTTCCGGTGAGTGCGCATACTTCATTATTTATCTCCGGTAATGGTCTCCGGTATTCTCCGTCTTAAATTTGATCGTTTATTTACATAATAGGGTACCTGAGGGTTGATTAGGAATGTTGTTTGACTTGTTTAGAATAAGTTTATTGGTAACCTACGGGATTCATTTAGTATGCATTTTGAACGAGGGAAACCGGTGGATTACTGATTCAAGCGCGCCATTGAAACGTACTTTTTTGGGATATAAAGAAGGACTTTATCGAACAAAATGACCATTTGTTATGTAGCTGGGACCCTTGTGATTGCAACCAGATGAAGATCTTCAAAGGTAAGTGATTTATTTCATCGCTATTTCTGACTTTCGTGACTGCTTGGTTGGAAAATGTATGTAATGCTTTTGTGTGCGGGGCGCTGTCCTCAGATAATCGCATGGTGTGCTTTCGCCGTAAAGCCTTTTTGAAATCTGACAAAGCGGCTGGATTAACAAGAAGTTAAGCTTTTAAATGATGTATGACACTTGTATTTTCATGAATGTTTAACATTACGATTTCTGTCATTTGAATTTGGCGCTCTGCAATTTCACCGGATGTCGTCGAGGTGGGTCGCTAGAGGCACGTCTAGCCCAAAGAGAAAGGGTCTAAACCATATGACCCAGATGTTTTTTTGGGGTTAAGTTTCAGGAGCTCCTTTAGCACCTCGGACTCAGTGACTGCCTGGAGGGAGAAACTTTGTAGCGGAGCAGGGGAAAAAGAGGGGAAAGCATTGGGGATAGATACATTAGAAGGGGTAGGAGATGAGGACGGGCAAGGAGGCATGGCTGAGTCAAATGGGAACCCTGACTTAATGAAGTGGTGATTAAAGAGCTCAGCCATGTGCTCCTTTTCAGTAACAACCACATCATCAACTTTAAGGGACATAGGCAGCTGTGAGGAGGAGGGTTTATTCTCCAGGTCTTTAACTGTTTTCCAGAACTTCTTGGGGTTAGACCCACAGAGAGAGAACTGCTACTTAAAGTAACTAACTTTGGCCTTCCGGATAGCCTGAGTGCAGTTATTTATCATTTGCCTGAACAAAAGCCAGTCAGCCTGAGTATGCGTGTGCCTAGCCTTTCGCCAAATGCAATTCTTGAGGTGGAGTAACTCTGCAAGATCACGGTCGAACCAGGGGCTGAACCTGTTTTTAATTCTCATTTTCTTTATGGGGGTGTGTTTGTTAACAATACCACTGAAAATTATCAAAAAAAAAGGTCCAAGCGTCTTCGACAGAGGGGATCAAGCTGATTCTATACCATTTTACCTAGGCCAGTTCATGAAGCAAGGCTTACTCATAAACGTTTTTTAGCAAGCGTCTATGACAAATCAGGACAGGTTGTTTCACTGAGCAGCCATTACAAACACAGGCTGTAAAACAATGATCAAGAAGGTCATTACAGAAAACACCAGACTGATACCTATCAAGATTATTTGTGAGGTTAACATCAAGAAGAGTAGCCTTTTCTGGGTGATTGGAGTCATACCTTGTGGGATTGGTAATAATCTGAGAAAGATTTAGGGGGTCCCATTGCTTTAGGACTTGGTCAGGTGGTTCAAGCATGTCCCAGTTTAGGTCACCTAGCAGGGCAAATTCAGACTTGGTATAAGGGTCCAGGAGAGAGCTTAGGGCAGGTAGGGTACAGGCCGGTGCTAATGGAGGACGATATCACCCAGCAACAGTCAACAAAGAGTTATTTGAAAGTTTAATACTTAAAACCAGCAAATCCAATTGTTTGGGGACAGATTTGGTGGAGACAACCGAGCACTGAAGGTGATCCTTGGTAAAGATTGCCACTCCCCCACCTTTGGAAGATCTGTCTTTGCCAAATAAAATTATAACCAGAAAGGTTAACATCAGTATTCAAAACACTCTTTCTTAACCACGTCTCAGTAACGACCAACACATCTGGATTGGAGCTGTGAATCCACACTTTCAATTGATTCATTTCAGGTAATAAGCTTCTAGTGTTAATGTGCAGAAAACCCAGGCTTTTACGGGAGCAGAAATTAGGGAAGCAGATATCAAAGCACAAGTCAGAATTGGGGCTAGCAATAGTAGATGGGCCAGGGTGTACATGCACGGATATCATCAACAGTAACACAATCAAGGCACGGCATAGAACAGGGAGAGCTCTGCAGTGCTGATTTATGACATCTGTATGTGCATCAGATGGCAACAGATCATACAGTACAGTAATTTCATCAGGTAGCGTGAATACAAAGCAGGCGAGAGGTGGTTAGAATGGGAGGCCAAAAGTCTGTAACCAATAGAGAGTTCCGAGTGTAGGAACAAACATAGTCTGTCCCACGGTTGGATAAAGAAAGTTCGTAGTCAACAAAGCGTGCAGGAGTCATGAGGCAAATAGCAAAATAGCTAAATGCACAATACATTTTTAATATATATAACGACTTGGGGCTAGCCATTGTAAGTTCAGAGTCACTCTGAACTTACAATGGGGGGGGGGGGGGGGTAGACAACCAGGGCAGATGGTGAACAGATCGCCAGGCGGAATCCAAGCAGCAGTGCAGCAGGCAATTGGAGTAGGTTTCACACCCTTTTATTTCTGGAGGCAGATTTCTTGTAGAAATGCTAGTGGATGGGCTGAACATCTGGAGGGGGCTTCAAGGCCTCTGGATCTGGGTGGGGTAGCCTGCCATTTGTTTGGCTCAAAGGCGTCAACACCTCTCGCTTCATACGTCAGCGCTAATTGAAGTTGTATCTCTTTGTCCTTTGTCAATAGCGCCTGATAAATTTAGGGAAGCAATGTTATTGAGAGCAGTAGCAATATATTTGCAGTTCTCCATGGCTAACGTTATATCTTTAAAAAATCTGCAGTAGAAAGGATTATCTAGAATTATCTAGGCATCACAGCCTATTTAATATCAGATCTTATACCGAGGCAGGATATAGAAACACAATTCTCTACTGATCAACAAACTATTGAACAACTATTCATATTTTGCATTGAAGTGTGGGCTGTAGCATTTAGCCTACTTTTGAATTGCATGTTTAGTTTGAAAAAGTCACTGCAAAATATCAAAACATTCTGCCCACACCTCTACAGAAATGTGATCAAATTTGCCATCGCTCTTTCTCTTAGAAACTGCCCTAGCTTAAATACAATTGTTCCAATTTATGAACGCACCAAGTCTGGAACCAACAGAACCCTGAAGAGCTTCTACCCCCAAGTCATAAGACTGCTAAATAGTTAATAAAATAGCTTACCAGACTGTCTGCATTGACCCCCCTTTGCACTAACTCTTTTGACTAATTACATACACTGCTACAATTGCTTATTATACAGTTGAGGTCGGAAGTTTACATACACTTTGGTTGGAGTCATTAAAACTTGTTTTTCAACCAAACAAATTTCTTGTTAACAAACTATAGTTTTGGCAAGTCGGTAAGGACATCTACTTTGTGCATGACACAAGTCATTTTTCCAACAATTGTTTACAGACAGATTATTTCACACATAATTCACTGTATCACAATTACAGTGGGTTAGAAGTTTACATACACTAAGTTGACTGTGCCTTTAAACAGCATGGAAAATTCCAGAAAATTATGTAATGGCTTTAGAAGCTTCTGATAGGCTAATTGACATAATTTGAGTCAATTGGAGTTGTACCTGTGGATGTATTTCAAGGCCTACCTTCAATCTCAGTGCCTCGTTGCTTGACATCATGGGAAAATCAAAAGAAATCAGCCAAGACCTCAGAAGAAAAAAATTGTAGACCTCCACAAGTCTAGTTAATCCTTGGGAGCAATTTCCAAACTCCTGAAGGTACCACGTTCATCTGTACAAACAATAGTACGCAAGTAAACATCATGGGACCAAGCAGCCATCATACCGCTCAGGAAGGAGACGCATTCTGTCTCCTAGAGATTAACGTACTTTGGCGCGAAAAGTGCAAATCAATCCCAGAACAACAGGAAAGGACCTTGTGAAGATGCTGGAGGAAACAGGTACAAACGTATCTATATCCACAGTAAAACAAGTCCCATATCGACATAACCTGAAAGGCTGCTCAGCAAGGAGTAAGCCTGCTCCAAAACCACCATAAAAAAGCCAGACTACGGTTTGCAAGTGCACATGGGGACAAAGATCCTACTTTTTGGAGAAATGTCCTCTGGTCTGAAGAAACAAAAATAGAACTGTTTGGCCATATTGATCATCGTTATGTTTGGAGGAAAAAGGGGGAGGCTTGCAAGCCGAAGAACACCATCCCAACCATGAAGCACGGGGGTGGCAGCATCATATTGTGGTGGTGCTTTGCTGCGGGAGGGACTGGTGCAATTCACAAAATAAATGGCATCATGAGGGAGGAAAATTATGTGGATATATTGAAGCAACATCTCAAGACATCAGTCAGGAAGCTAAAGCTTGGTCGCAAATGGGTCTTCCCAATGGGCAATGAGCCCAAGCATACTTCCAAAGTTGTGGCATAATGGCAAAGTCAAGGTATTGGAGTGGCCATCAAAAATTTGTGGGCAGAACTGAATAACCGTGTGCGAGCAAGGAGGCCTACAAACCTGACTCAGTTACACCAGCTCTGTCAGGAGGAATGGGCCAAAATTCACCCAACTTGTTGTGGGAAGCTTGTGGAAGACTACCCGAAACATTTGACCCAAGATAAACAATTTAAGGGCAATGCTACCAAATACTAATTGAGTGTGTTCTGACCTACGCGGAATGTGATGAAAGAAATAAAAGCTGAAATAAATCATTCTCTCTAATATTATTCTGACATTTCACATTCTTAAAATAAAGTGGTGATCCTAACTGACCTAAGACAGGGACTTTTTACTGGGATTAAATGTCAGGAACTGTGAAAAACTGAGTATAAATGTACTTGGCTAAGGTGTATGTAAACTTCCGACTTCAACTGTATGTAAATGTGATATTTCAGTTTTTTTATTTCATAACTTAGCAAAAATTTCTAAAAAACAGTTTTTGCTTTGTCATTATGGCATAGATTTAAGAGGTGAAAAAAACATTTAATCAATTTTAGAATAAGGCTTTAACCTTAAGTCAAGGGGTCTGAATACTTTCCGAAGGCAATGTATATATACTGTACTTATCTAGCTCAATTACTTCGTACCCCTGCACATCGACTTGGTACTGGTACCCTGTGTGTATAGCCAAGTTATCGTTACTCATTGTGTATTTAATCCTCGTGTTATTCTCTTTCTATTATTTATTTAAATGTTTCTCTGCATTGTTGGGAAGGGCCCATGAGTAAGCACTCTTGGTCTACACCTGTTTACGAAGCATGTGACAAATACAATTTGATTTGATTTTAAATTTAAGGACGTTATTGTCACCATAAAAGACAAATGTTTGTTAATACTCGCACATTTCCCCCCCCCAAAAAAAAAATTATGGGCCTAATAGTACATTTATTTATTTATTTTACCCCCTTTTTCTCCCCAATTTCATGGTATCCAATTGTTAGTAGTTACTATCTTGTCTCATCGCTACAACTCCCGTACGGGCTCGGGAGAGACGAAGGTCGAAAGCCATGCGTCCTCCGAAACTCAACCCAACCAAGCCGCACTGCTTCTTAACACAGCGCGCATCCAACCCGGAAGCCAGCCGCACCAATGTGTCGGAGGAAACACTGTGCACCTGGCGACCTTGGTTAGCGTGCACTGCGCCCGGCCCGCCACAGGAGTCGCTRGTGCGCGATGAGACAAGGATATCCCTACCGGCCAAACCCTCCCTAACCCGGACGACGCTATGCCAATTGTGCGTCGCCCCACAAACCTCCCTGTCGCGGTCGGCTGCGACAGAGCCTGGGTGCGAACCCAGAGTCTCTGGTGTCACAGCTAGCGCTGCGATGCAGTGCCCTAGACCGCTGCGCCACCCGGGAGGCCCTAATAGTACATTTTAACAGTAAACATGTATTACCTATTTGATGTGGCATTGATGTGGCAAATCACTTAAAAAAGTAAGCTACCTGCACACATTCATCCACGCCAAAATAATTCCAGCATCCAAACAGTTTACTGTGTACCTGCCAGGCCACCATTTGACGACGGGAAGAGACACCTGCTACAAAACACCAAAAGTCTAAAGACATTCGGTGATTGTCACTAGGGCAACCCTCTTGTAGCCTGCATTAATTGATGTGTTGAACTTTGAACTTTAAAAAAATAAAAAAATGTCGGGACAGCTGAAAAGATGCTGAAATACAGGATGCAAATATAGCTGTGTCTTTCCTGAGCTCATCAGCACCACAATGTATCAAGTTCACTAGTGGGCTGAACCTCCCCCCTCGGCCCCCTGTAATTTGCACACTGTTTATAACGGGAAACATGCGTATGTACGGCGTGCACCAAGTTTATTGATCTCATTGTTTTAAGACGTAGGGCCTACATATTTTTTTCAGAGGTGACGCACCAGATATTTTGTGTGAAAGTTACGCAACGATTATAAATGATGCCCCGGTGCCTCTCCAACTGGTGTGAGAACGTATGCAGGGAGCATTATCATGCTCCTGTGGCATAGAGACAGAGGCATTTATATTGCTAATAAACCTGGCAACTTGTTAGGATTTTGTGTAACACACTCACTGCCTTGATGCAGTCAGGCATTACTGGTACACTGTCTCTCTCAATGTCAGACATGCCCATTATTGTTTGCCAGTAAAATCTCAGACTCGGACCGGTGCACACAGCATGCTGGTTATGTTCCCGCTATACTGCCACAGGCCACTAGATGGCCCTGTTCTAGAGGAAGTGGGTCTTTTTCTCAATTTGGTCTACTCGAAATGGCTTTTTAAAACTCTCTGTGCCTCTCGCCCTTGGGTTCCCTATAACAGTGGAAATTAACCTGAGGTTATAGACAAGGGGGCCGTAAAAGAGATGACATCAGTGCCTCGGCAGCTTCCAGAATGCTGTAATGCTGTAATGGCCAAGCTTTCCTCTCTCTCGCCATCCCCCGTTAGCTTCTGGGGCCGCACCACAGTATGTAGTGCCTAACGAAGCCTTCATGTTAATGTCTTTGTCACATAAACACACTTTGTGTTCCGGGGGTGAGGTACTTGGTGTTTGATGTAATTTCAAGTGTGCCTGACATGTGATGTGGTGTGGGGTTTGTGTGTATGGGTGTAGGAGGATTTTAAGATGTTTTTTGTGCTCTTTCGGTCACCTTTTCATTCCCTTCTGTCACAACAATGTATTCTCTGGGCCTAGTTTCTTGACACGGTGTTTCGATAAAGCCGACTTACAATGACTGGTGAATGGATGGAACCCCTCTCTACGGTGGCCGATTGTTGTACATTACTGAGGAATGGTATGGATGACTGAAAAGGACTGCTCACACAGTATTCTGGTGTCATTACTTAACAGCCATCTGAGTTGCATTGTGTTAACAAGCATACGACAACAGTGTGGTTGTTGTGCTCTTTCCAAACAAAACAGGGATTGAAATGATATTACCTTAAATTCAGAAGGAGGGACAAAATAGGGGCGAAGGAGCAAAAAACAAAAACAGACTTCTTATAAAAAGTGTTTTGACTAAATCAGACTGGGATAAATGGCCAAACACATCCTTTAAATAAGGTAAACCTCAAGCGGCCTTGTGTGAAGCAGATATTTATGCAAAACATTCAGCAGCGGGCACAGTGTGTTCGGTATGCAGCCTAACCATAACCAAGGGGGATGTTCCCTGCACCCGCTCTGCTCTCCCTCCTATTAAATACAAACTATTAAAAGCACTTTCCGCCAGCCTTGCAGGAAAGTAAAGTTCTGCATAGGTACCCTGCTATGGCGGTTTTGGTCAGATGGGTTTTCTGTGCCATGTATTGATATGATGCACTTTCTGTGGGTTTGAGCGGGCACTTAGTATTTGTTTATTTTTAGGGCTGCCTTCCTGACTTTTAGTGAACATGTTACTCCTCTGAATCCAACATTTTTTCCAACATCTGCCACCCATCAGGATGTCTGTCTGCTTTCTGATCCTCCGCTGCATTCCTGAGCCGTTCCCTTCCCTCTACCTGGATCAAACCCTTAGCTCTGTGTGTGTCTGTATGTGTGTGCACTTGCACATGTGTTTATGTGTGTTCTTACGACCTGAGAAGTTGCCCCTAAGCACTGGTCTGCTTACCCCGATTCAAACCATATGTATCTGGTGACATCTGCAAACATCCACCCTCTCAGCAGCTGCAGAAGAGAGACTACTTTGAGGATTCTACTGCTACCTGTCCTACACCTGCTAATATTAGCCTCCACAGGTTGCAACCTGATGTCTGCTTTCCTAAGGCTGGGAAGCTTTATCCCACCTGGCTTTATCAGACTATTTACAGCAAGTTAGCAACCCCTTGCAGCTAGCATAGTGCGGAGGGCCAAAGTTTCTATCCAACCACTACAAATGAGGTATATATTTAGTGTTATTCCCAATAAGATTAAGAGTGTATTCTAAGAGGGTACATTCTTTCTTTTATAGTATACTATGTGTAAAATACATTCATAGTCACATAGTCTCCTTTTCATTGCTACTTCTAATCAATGCTCATTGGTACTACTGGCACTTAAGATTCTTGGCATAGCTCCGTGCTCATTGCTATGCTTGGATTGACTTTTTTTGTTCGAATTAGTCAAGTGCGTGACTTAGCCTCATCTGGTGAATGCAAGCTACCTTGGCTTACAGAGCTCTACAATGACATTCCAATTCACAACACCCGGAAACGGTCTGCAAAACTCTGTTATATGAGAACAGATCAGCCCAGAACGATCACTCTGTTGGAGTCATTATAGTGAGAATGTCCATGGTATCACTAATGGAGTTCCACCACTGTATATTGTGACTTTGTTTGACCTCCCTCTCTCTGTATTATATGATCCTACATGCATGTACTTTATGTACTGTTGTTTACTAATCCTAACGAAGATGTTCAGCTCAGTAACCTGATAGTTGTTGGTCACCCATCTTCAGTTTGATCAAAAAAGGAAACAAAGATGGTGTTTACATTTCATAAATAAATATGTTTTATTTTTTAACATATAAAATTAAATCATTTTTACAATTTATTCCAGTAAGACACATAATATCCAAATAAAGTAGCTACATTTTTTTGATAAATAATATTAATAACAATAATAAAAACATGAATTCATTTATTTCACGTTTCACTTTGTCTTTCTTGATAACGTTGGGAAGTTCGATAGCTGCCACAAAACATGAACATATATGCCCATGTCAGGAAGGAATGGAACCACAGTAACATGGTGTCTTGGTTCCTTCGGTTACAGGATCATGGTATACTAAATTAAGTTACGTATGTGCATATCCATACAACATATATATACACACAAGTCAAACGTTTTTCGGGGTCATGCCTGGTTGGTATGTATTGGTCGAAAATATAGACAGCGAATTGATTTAAACATACTAACGTTGTCATTTACACATGTTCATTTACATTTTGCTCCATAACGAAGCTACTATGATGCTCCAGTAGTATGAAGCGAATCTTAATTGAGAATGCTGATTCAGTCACAGCAGACAGTGCACTTCATAAAGTCCTCATGATGTAAGCCCATAATTCCTTGGGAATCTAGTTACAACAGGAAGTTGATAGTTCATTGGCCGGTTAAGTTGGACCCCTGCGTTTAGATGGACTGCCATYGGTCTGTCAATGTTGTTGTTTTGGGATCTCTCAGTGGTCAGTTCTCAGCCCAATCAGATTTGATTTAGTCTCTGAACTTGTGGATGTCGTTGAAGAGTCTGTAGAAGGGGTAGGAGGCTTCGTTGGAATGAGGACAGTTGAAGGTGCACTTGCAGGACTCGATCATCATGACATTCTTGTTGAAGGTCTCTCCGTCCTCGCAGCGGAACTTGATCCGGATGGTGCGGGTCTGCTGGGGGCTGCAGCAGCGGCCGTCCACACAGGATCCACAGTACTTGGATCTGTACTTCTTCAGGCTGGAGCAGCCGGCATAGGTGAACTTCTGAGCTTGGGTAGACTTCTTGGTTCTGCTGCACTTCTTTCCCTTCTGTTAGGGGGAACAAGGGGAGAGAAACAGTCAGTCAAGATGTTCCATAAACAAGCTGAGCAGTGTTATTTAAAATAAAAAAAATATATAGTATGCCATGTTTCAGTATAGTATAGTCTTAGTGGCTTGAGCTTACCTTAAGACTGGAGTAAGGAGACTGGGTGCATGGTCGCACTTCACAGATGCGAGTCTCTTTGACCAGCTTGCACTCATTGTTGTTGTTGGTGACTCTGGTGGAGATGCCTGTGCCACAGGTCTTGGAGCACTGGGACCAAGGAGTGGTCTGGACAATACACTTCTGGCTCTCAAACATGTGGCTCTCAGGCTGGACTCTGAAAGCTGTAAGGAGAAAGATCAAACAAACATTACAAACTGTTCCGGTATGGGCTTGAACATTTCAGGCAATGGAACATGTTATTGTTGAAAGTTGAAATAAAAAATGGCTGCTGCTAGAAAGAAGCTGCTTACCAGGTAGAGACTTGAGTCCTCCCTTGACGATGGCGATGAGCTCATTCCTGTTGGTGAGGTCGCTCTCTGACTCGTCAGTCATGCTGTCTTTGCCAAACAGCTTGCCAATGATGTCAGTGTCTTTGCCGTCATCACACACCCACTCCTCGCAGCACTGGCCTGCCACCTTGACCAGCCTTGGGTTGGCACAGCCCAGGTTGGGCAGGGAGAGCTCCTGAGGGCACAGGGGGACGCAGCCCACAGCCCCATCGATGCATGTGCACTGGTGCTTGCAGTTAGGCTGGAAGCTCTCTCCGTTCTGGTAAATCCTGCTGTTGTACTCACAGGGTCTACCCTCTGACTTAGCTGAGGAGAAGAGAGTGGAAAAGGCTGTTATTCCTCTGTTCAAAAGGCTAGCGTCTGCTATAGACATCACAAATCACATGCTGGCTGATGAGGCTTGGTTTAACTGTAAAAATTCCTCAGAAGGTTCTAGGCTAGGGCTGCCTAAGGAGAGGAGCCACTGAGGGGGGGATCACTTTCTACTAGAGCAGGATGTTTGTACTTCTGAGTTTAGACTGAGGCACTGAGTTACATTCCTTAGAGTTGAAATCACATGGTCCTCTTTTTCTCTCACTAGTTCATCTTAACTCTACCCTATTACTTTAACAAGGTTACAAACTTTAAAACTAACATTATTCAGACCTAAGATCAGTTTACTGCATAGTAGGATTTGAATGAGACACCTACCACGGCAGATGCCACGCATAGCTCCGAAGCTGGCCCCAAAGTTGCACTCCAGCCCTTTGGTGTGGTCGCAAGGCTCGGTCAGACTGCAGTCCTCATTGAGTTGTCTCGCGCAGACTTTACAGCACCCGCAGCCATCCGCTACGAGGCTCACACCGGGTGCGCACCTGGGAATCTCCATCGGGCACTCGCATACCGAGGGGCAGGAGGAGGAGGAAATGACCTGCGTGGATAACCGAGCACGTTAATGATAGATACTTTGTAACCAACATCTTAAAAGAGTGACATTTTTAGGTTATATTTACATAGCTTCTTTAGTTCGTTATTCAAACAGTGCGGAAATGATTTAGTAAAAGGCAATAGGTTTACAAACCAGTGTTCTACAATGTTGTATTTCCCAGACAATAAAGACAAGAAACTTTAAACTGAAATTATTTATAGAAAAAATAACTTACCACGTTGAAGGTTCCAATAAACATCACGACGATTGAGCAAATGAACATATTTGCCTTGTTCTCTTGTTCTATTCAAGAATAAGATTTGTCTTCTTTTGCTATTCCTTTTCGAAATATTGCTTTAAGTCTTCGCAAGTGTCTTTTTATCCTAAGTGTAGCAGTCAGTCGTCTCGTCTGTAGCGGTTTGGTTTGTTTTTTAGTATCTTTGGTTAGAGGCTTAGGAGTTGCTCTAGCTCTGGTTGCAAGTTGCAGTCTGCTGAAGCTAAGTACCTCCTGTCCTTTATACTGTAGTGAAAGCTGACGTCGTTGTTGGCTGACTGCTGAACTGTTCCAAAACTATGCCAGGAATGTTTCTTGGCGCGTTTTCCATCCAAGCTAAGCACCACCCTGTCTAACTTTTTTTTCTTAAATTACATTTTCCCTGAACTGAACACATTTTCCCCTCGCTGTTTCCCTTCGATACTATCCTTCTTTCTTCCTTTTTTATTTTCTTTATTGGTTTTCTCACAGCTTTTAGGTTATGGGCCGTAGGGTTAGGGTACATGTAACTTTTTTTTAAAGCAGTTTGGTCTGTTTGTTTCCATTCATTTGACTGCTGTTGTCATTATGGGTAATAGGTTTATATACATATATTATAATTATTTATGAAATATTATAAAAAATATGATAATGTAACATTGTCGTTTTGATTTATTTTTCATCCTTTTGATGTAGGTGTTTTATTACGTGTTATAGATTTGTTAACTTTGTTATTATTTTACAACCTCTTTTGCTGTAATTTGTGCAACAGTTGCCAAGGCTATTAACATATATTGTCATGCTGTCAGTGCTTCTCATACGTTTATGATGAGAATCATTCTGTAAGGGAAAGTCTTATTATAGCCCATATATCAATAGGCGACATTATTTCCGCTTTCTAAATTAAGGCTACTGTAACTGTACACAGTTTAGGAGAGAGAAGTCCCGGTATTCGGAGTTTCTTTGCTCGTCTGAGAGTGGGAGAAATAAAGTTTATGGTTTCTATTTTTGGCCCGCTCTCCCCTTTATTCCGTAGAACTAAACTATTCCAGATGCGAACCAGACTTCAGACGTAACAATATTGCCATATTTGGTATGGCAGAAGTCTACATTATTAACATATTTCTCCCCTTCTCTAGCCAACCACAAAGCATTCCTGACAGTTTAAAGAGTTTTTAAAGTTCTTCATACAGGATATTCTTTAGCATTCCTCCTTGGGTTAATTTTCTTTTCACGCAATCTGCCCATCACGTTTGAAAACATAATCTACTACAGTGATCCAATTTTCTACATACGATGTTAGTTTGGGGAGAAAATACCCAAATAGTTTCTAGTCCTACTATTCTTCGGGTCTCAAATAAATTACATTTGATAGAATTTAGAAATTCAAAGATTAGAAGTCATTTCAAACCGGATTTGACCAAGAAAGCAAAGATTATAGAATGCTTGAAAAACATTATTTTTTTCCTGCCAAAATAATGTTAATAGACTGTTAACCGAAGGACGATATGACAATCCCCTATTTGTAATAACCATAAACACCAGAACGGAAATATTTTTTGAGTAACTTTATACCTTAGACTTACATGACGAGATACTTTGAGAGCGCTGAACAAATAACTAACGGAGAATGGTTGTCAAGACCACGGAGAAATCTTCCTCCGGTGAGTTTGTCTTACTTTACCTTTGCTAATCCGTTTGTTTCAAAATGTTTTGTATACGCTATTGCTTTATCACTTTGTTCATAGTGTGCAAATATATTGAAGTATCTTAATTGATCCGTCATCCGTTGTAACCGTTCCATTTGATGTTGGAATTTGACAATCATTATTTCGGTCCCGATTGATATTTAATATTCTGTATCTTGATGTGGGCTTGCTTTATTTTCATTTTCATTTGTCCACATTTTCATAATTCCAGTTTAAGACACTAGATGGTGTAATGCTTTGGTTAACTTGCTTGACATTCCCACTGGGTATAGATGTCACTTCAACGTCTATTCCACGTTGGTTCAACGTAATTTCATTGAAATGAAGTGCAAACAACATGTATTCAACCAGTGTGTGCCCATTGGGTTGTCAACATTTTCCTCACTGTTGTGACTCTTTTCCTCATTGTTTGAGTCGTTTTGATGTAGCTGAGGGCTATATAATTTGTCATTCATCTGAAAGCTTGTGATTCTTCATCATTAAACCAGACTAACATCTTTAAAGCTCATGAAATTACACTGGCATTAGGTCACAGCTTGACAGTTGGCATCAACAAATGTCTGTTTGTTTTGAGTGTCAGATGCCATGGGCCCATATGGATTTAGTTTATTTTGGTTGTTGGTGTGTGTGTGTATTGTATCTAGCCCCAAGTAATACTTATGTCATCCAAGTGATGGTGATGATGATGCTTGTTTCCCAAACATGAATGGACCCTTAATGTCAAATGTTTCCCATGCCATCCTGCCATTCCAATATCCATTATGACCTCATCAGTAAGTCTCTGTGTGGTGAGTTTGACCCCATGAGCTCAATAAGATGCTTTTCTGATTATGATTGTTCTGCTTTGCCAGCATATTGTTCTGATTCTTTCCTCTTTCCCTTACAAAGACACAGTGTATGTTAAAGGAAACAGTGCTGTACACCATGGAACCATTGAATAACATCCCATAATGATATTAATCTTGTATTTACCCATTCAGGAAACATCGCCAGGGCGACCAGGGCTAGAAATGTGTATCCATGTGGTAATGGCAATGATGATATTTTCCATCCCCCTCTTCCCCGTCCCCCTTATGAATCACTGGATCCCAGTCTATTGTCCTAGAGAGACTAGTGTAAAACGGAACAAGACCAAATATGATTGGCTGTTTATTGTAAGCCTGTTCAAACAAAGGATAACATGTAGTGGTTGTTGAAGCTTCCTCTCTATGTCAGCTCATGGAACTCTGGGACGGAAGCTCAGTGAGTTATGGGGTGTTCTTATGTACACACACTGTGCTTAGTCACAAGAGAGCCCTTTTCCATAATACTTGGGTCTTTCTATTCCTGGACCTGGTATGTCCTTTCTTTTACCTACAGCCCTAACAGATGTGTGTTATGAAGTCAGTGTGTTGTTATTGTGTGTCCTAGCCTGCCAAAGGAATGACAGTCAGTGCATCTGAAGTAGGTGGATGGTGGAAGAACTCACTACTGTAGTCCAATCCATAATAGAGTGGAGAATGTCAGCCATTTTAGTATTCTCCTGCACACTTGTTTTTTTTTTACAGGCGGGGCATAACGTTACTCCAAAACAACAGTCAGGCCATCTTGCACAAAAGCTGTCCATTTTAGACAGGGGGCAAGAGTTATAGGTGAGCGACTGCCCCTGTGCCCCATTTATACAATGGTAGGCTAAACACAGCGCTACTGTACTACTGTTGTGTCAGAGCAATGGGTAATTTACATTAGATTCAGTTGAAAGACTTGCCGCCTTTGCCAGAACCTTAGTGTTATTTGCCACTCAAAACTATATATTATCCCTGTGTTAGCAGGACTTTTTATTGATCTAGAGAGAGTAAAGGCTGGTATTGTTATTGAGGTTTAAATCAACCGCAGATCTGGTGTATGGGTTGTCTCGGTTTTCACAAATGTTTATGGTACATCTCAGAGGCTGCGTCCCAAATGGTACCTGATTCCCTTTACACCAGACAACTTTTGACCTGGGCCCATAGGGAAAAGATGCCATTTAGGATAAACACAGATTCTCAGAATGTACCAGGTGTGCCTATGAGGGGTTTCCGTTTCCTTCAGTCTAACCCAAGCACTTAAGCATGGGAGAGAGAGATATTTTTCTAGGGCAGAATGTACCAGACAGAGTCAGACATACACAATGTGGAATGGAGAAAAAAAATTGGAGGACTGAGTTTTTTTTGTTGACAGAGCAGGTAGTCCATCCAGGAGTGGAAAATGGAATGCGGGACTCCTGGAATGTTTGGACCAGTCAGGATAATTGAGTGTATCTGGAACAAGAAAATACAAACGTTGGTCCAGGGGTGTGGAAGAATGTGCTTTAGGAAGTCTGGAGAAACATTCCATTCAAAGCTGAGCCCAGAGGCTTCCTTAGATGGCACCACAGAGAATAGAAATAGGAATATCTTCCCTGCTTAGTCTGCACACTGAGCACAGCACAGGATAAATACAATGCACTCCTTCATTCAATGGCCATAAGAAGCTGAAGAACTCTTGACTCTCCTTTCCCATGACGCGGAAGACACATTTCAGTTGAATGCCTTTCATTGGGTCTCTTATGACTATTACATTAAAAATACCAATATTAGCGAAATGAAATGTGTGCTTTGTTCATATTTCAGTGGTGATGTGAAATCTGTTATTCCCATATACTGCGACGATAATATGCTGGTGTATGCTGACATTAGAAATGATTCTAAAATATGTGTTTTGTTCACTGTGAATATCTGGTATTCCCATTTATTGCCATACACTTTGATATGCTGGGGGACACTGTAGTCTGAACACAATTGGGCAGGTGTATCGGAAAGTGAATGGCTCAGAATAGCCACTGCGCCTCCTTGTCCTTGGACTGTGTCAAAGAAGCGCCCTTTGTTCTGAGCTGGGGTCAGGGGAGAATGGGTTATTGTCAACCAGGGGTATAAAATGGTGTCAATAGTAGAGCACCGAGAAGCCTCTTTCCTTTTGGTTTTGCGTTGGCATTGGCACCTGCTAAACTGGCAGCTATTGCAATAACAAGCCAGAGATGACAGCGACCATCATTCTCAACTTTTCAAAATACATTATGTTAATGAACGTACACATTCTTAAATAATTGGCATTTGAATGAAAAGACTGAAAAACCCAGGTGGTTGTAAATATTAATAACGGTTTGATTACTGATTGTACACTAGCCTTGATTTACATTATTTTAAGTCCAGACACTGTGGTGATATTGTAACCCATTTGTTCCTCGATGGTAAAACGTTGTTACAAAGTAATAGAAAGTTGTTACAAAGTAACAGCCAGCGCGTCTGTGCTTGCGCTGTTTTTAAGAGCCACACTGTCAATTGTCGGGCTTTGCTGTGCGCTTCACTGGAAATTGCTACATTGGTACATGTGATGATTTGTTAGGGCACGTCATCAGACCGCTTGCTTGCTTGTTGCCTATTTGAACGGATTGGAGCTGTCAGTTCAGTACATAAAAAAAGAAAAGAAAAACTAAGAAAATCAAACAAAGGTTAACCAACAGAAAGAGAACCGGCAGCATTCGCTCTCTCATACGTTTAGCATAGGCTACGGTTCGAGCTGTTTGTTTGAGCAATTTGAGGGTAACAACAGCGAACGGAACATGGCTGGTGTGATGACAGGTTTTGGTAACTTCACTCACGCCGTTGTTCGAGCTATCCCCTCATCCCTTGCTAAAGAGGCACTGAGGATGAACGTTTTGGACGTGGACCTGGTGAAAGCTCAGCAGGAGCATGAGGTATATGTTGGGGTTCTGAAGCACAAACTCGGGCTGCAGGTGATAGAACTCCCCGCCGATGAGTCACTCCCGGACTGTGTGTTCGTGGAGGATGCCGCTGTGGTTTGCGGTGACACCGCTCTGATCACCAGACCCGGGGCAGAGAGCAGAAGGAAAGAGGTAAATAAAGTGTGTGTGTGTGTGTGTATATATAATATGTATATATATATATATATATATATATTATAGAAAAAAACATGTCTCTGTTGACCATTTCTTTATTTGGAGTATTGATATATACTACTGTTGTCATCTTTGGTATTAATGTATCGTATATGTATAACTGTCAACCCCATATCGAGATTATAGCTACATTGTAACAGTAGTAGGCTACAAAGGAAGGGATATGTGATTAGCCATCATCAGAACGCCAACGCCCTTGGAAAGATGACCAGATAATATGGTCACACAGTCACATGAGGGTTAACTCACCACTGTCCAACTCAAATTTTATTGGTCACATAAGTACACATTTTTAGCAGATGTTATTGCGGGTGTAGTGAAATGCTTGTCTTCCTAGCTCCAACAGTGCAGTAGTATCTAACAATTCACAACAATACACACATATGTAAAAGTTAAAGAATGCAATTAAGAAATATATACACTACCAGTAAAAAAGTTTGGACACACCTACTCATTCAAGGGTTTTTCTTTATTTTTACTATTTTCTACATTGTAGAATAATAGTGAAGACATCAACACTATGAAATAACACATATGGAACCATGTAGTAACCAAAAAAGTGTTATATATTGTATATTTGAGATTCTTCAAAGTAGCCACCCTTTGCCTTGATGATAGCTTTGCACACACTTGGCATTCTCTCAACCAGCTTCATGAGGAATGATTTTCCAATAGTCTTGAAGGAGTTCCCACATATGCTGAGCACTTGTTGGCTGTTTTTCCTTTACTCTGTGGTCATACTAATTCCAAACAATCTCAACTGGGTTGAGGTCGGGTGATTGTGGAGGCCATGTTATCTGATGCAACACTCCATCACTCTCCTTCTTGGTCAAATAGCCCTTACACAGCCTGGAGGTGTGTTTTGGGTCATTGTCCTGTTAAAAAAACAAGTGATAGTCCCACTGAGAACAAACCAGATGGGATAGTATATCACTGCAGAATGCTGTGGTAGTGATCCTGGTTAAGTGTGCCTTGAATTCTAAATAAATCATTGAAAGTGTCACCAGCAACGCAGCCCCACACCATCACACCTCCTCCTCCATGCTTCACGGTGGGAACCACACATGCAGAGATAATTGGTTCACATACTCTGCGTCTCACAAAGACACGGTGGTTGGAACCAAAACATCTCAAATTTGGACTCATCAGACCAAAGGACAGATTTCTACCGTTCTAATGTCCATTGCTCGTGTTTCTTGGCCCAAGCAAGTCTCTTCTTCTTATTGGTGTCCTTTAGTAGTGGTTTCTTTGCAGTAATTTGACCATGAAGGCCTGATTCACGCAGTCTCTTCTGAACAGTTGATGTTGAGATGTGTCTGTTACTTGAACTCTGTAAAGTATTTATTTGGACTGCAATCTGAGGTGCAGTTAACTCTAATGAACTTATCCTCTGCAGCAGAGGAAACTCTGTCTTCCTTTCCTGTGGTGGTCCTTATGAGAGCCAGTTTCATCATAGTGCTTGATGGTTTTTGCGACTGCACTTGAAGAAACGTTCAAAGTTCTTGACATTTTCGGGATTGACTGACATTCATGTCTTAAATTAATGATGGACTGTTGTTTCTCTTTGTTTATTTGAGCTGTTCTTGCCATAATATGGACTTGGTATTTTACCAAATAAGGCTATATTCTGTATACCACCCCTACCTTGTCACAACACAACTGATTGGCTCAAACACATTAAGAAGGAAAGGAATTCCACAAATTAACTTTTAAGAAGGCACACCTGTTAATTGAAATGCATTCCAGGTGAGTGCTTTGTGAAGCTGGTGAGAGAATGCCAAGAGTGTGCAAAGCTGTCATCAAGGCAAAAGGTGGCTACTTTGTGGAATCTCAAATATAAAATATATTTTGATTTGTTTAACACTTTTTTGGTTACTACATGATTCCGCATGTGTTATTTCATAGTTTTGATGTCCTCACTATTATTCTACAATGTAGAAAATAGTGAAAATAAAGAAAAACCCTTGAATGAGTACAGTAGGTGTGTCCAAACTTTTGACTGGTAGTGAAAATATTGGGAAGAACGATGTCGGAGTGGCATTGATTCAAATACAGTAGAATAGAATACAGTATATACATATAAGATGAGTGAAGCAGTAAAATATGTCTCCTGATTCCTGGCAGAACTCGATATTAGTAGCCTATGTTAGCTATAACAAGAGTAGATGATGAGCATTGTCCTTTACAGTATGTATGTTGTAAAATGCAATGCTTTATAAAGACATGTGTCTACCATAACCTTTGATGTGGTTAATACTGACAGCTGTCTAGTCAGATGTGAGCTGTCAAAAGATATTACATTGTAAACTGTGATTCCCTGTTTGCACAGAGTACTAGAGCACACACAGTAATGAGAAAGCATCTGCATCTCATCATCTGATCTGTCAAAATAGATGCTTTAATTGAAACAGCCATAATTCCTAGGCAGAGGGCTCTTGCATACAGAAAGAGCAGATTACTGCAATGCATGTCAGTCCATTGAAAGCAAAACGTTATTTTTGTGGTATACTGTCCATATTACACCAATAGGTTATACTAACAGCAGGCTATGGACAGGGATATTTCTGCTGCCTGTTTACTTAATAGTGTACCCTAATAAAGAATACTGTGTGAATATGAACAGACTAAATATATGCACAGTATTTACAGTAGAAGTCGGAAGTTTACATACACTTAGGTTGGAGTCATTAAAACTCGTTTTTCAACCACCACAAATTTCTTGTTAACAAACTATAGTTTTGGCAAGTCGGTTAGGACATCTACTTTGTGCATGACACAAGTAATGTTTCCAACAATTGCTTACAGACAGATTATTTCACATATAATTCACTCTATCACAATTCCAGTGGGTCAGAAGTTTACATACACTAAGTTGACTGTGCCTTTAAACAGCTTGGAAAATTCCAGTAAATGATGTCATGGCTTTAGAAGCTTCTGATAGGCTAATTGACATAGTTTGAGTCAATTGGAGGTGTACCTGTTCATGTATTTCAAGGCCTACCTTCAAACTCAGTACCTCTTTGCTTAACATCATGGGAAAATCAAAAGAAATCAGCCAAGACATCAGAAAAAAATTGTAGACCTCCACAAGTCTGGTTCATCCTTGGGAGCAATTTCCAAACGCCTGAAGGTACCACATTCATCTGTACAAACAATAGTACGCAAGTAAACACCATGGGACCACGCAGCCGTCATATTGCTCAGGAAGGAGACGCGTTCTGTCTCCTAGAGATGAGCGTACTTTGGTACGAAAAGTGCAAATCAATCTCAGAACAACAGCAAAGGGCCTTGTGAAGATGCTGGAGGAAACAGGTACAAAAGTATCTATATCCACAGTAAAACGAGTCCTATATTGACATAACCTGAAAGGTCAAACTGACTTAAAACAGGGAATTTTTACTAGGATTAAATGTCAGGAATTGTGAAAAACTGAGTTTAAATGTATTTGGCTAAGGTGTATGGAAACTTCCGACTTCAACTGTATGTGCACCCTGGGCTGTAGACTAACTGTGCTGTTCCCTGTCCTCTGTCTGTTGACTAAGGTTGCACATTTTAGGATATATTCAGAGGTGTAAACGTTTCGTGGGAATTAACGGGAATATATGGGAATGTTTTTTGCATTGGATATATTTAACATATCATATGGAGACAGAAACATAAACCTCTTACCTTATCATAAGTAGACATAATTGCAAATGATTAAATCCTTCCAATAGAAAAATAACTATTTAGTTATGAATTTAACTTTAATTTAAATGAGTTGACTCTTCACATGGAATGATTTCACTGAACAACAAAAGAAAGGGAATATTGAATGATCCCCAATGATCCATCGCATCTCCCAAAAACGTTTTCAACATCTGTAAAATGATAGTCTAGAAACTAGAGCTTGGTTGTCTTTCTCCCAGGCTTCTATGTCTTCTCCCTGGACCTCCTCAATGTCCACCTCTTGAACATCAGACTCTGAGGCCTCAACTTCAGTCACTTTCCAACCTTGTTGAGGATGGCTCGTTGTCAGGCTCAAAAAGCCTCAAATTTGCCCGGGTGGCCACCAATTTCTCAACCCTTGTATTGGTCAATCTGTTGCGTGCTTTTGTGTGTGTGTTCCCAAACAAGGACCAGTTGCGCTCTGAGGCGGCTGATGTTGGTGGGATTTGGAGGATGATGGAGGCAACAGGGGAAAGAGCCTCAGATCCACCAAGTCCCTTCCACCAGGTGGCTGATGAGATATTTTGGCACGACTGCCATATTGCATCTCCATCCAAAGCCCTTGCTTGGAAGTGTTCTTCGCCAGACTGCCAAGAACCTTGTCCTCATCCAGGCCAAGGTGGCGAGACACGGTAATGATGACACCATAGGCCTTGTTGACCTCTGCACCAGACAGGATGCTCTTGCCAGCATACTTGGGGTCCAACATGTACACTGCAGCGTGTATGGGCTTCAGGCAGAAGTCTTCATGCTTTTTGATGTATTTCAGAACTGCAGTTTCCTCTGCTTGGAGCAGCAGTGAAGTGGGCAGGGCAGTACGGATTTCTTCTCTTAGATCTGCATGCAGAGTCTGAACATCAGACAGGATGACATTGTCTCCCTCAATCCAGGCAATGGCTACTGCTATAGGTTTCAGGAGTTTCAGGCTGCTCACCACGCTCTCCCAAAATACATAATACAGGATCCTCTTGATGGGGCTGTCCATATCGGCAGACTGTGATATTGCCACTTCTTGGAAAGATTCCTTTCCCTCCAGGAGACTGTCAAACATGATGACAACACCACCCCAATGGGTGTTTCTGGGCAGCTTCAATGTGGTGCTCTTATTCTTCTCACTTTGCTTGGTGAGGTAGATTGCTGCTATAACGTGATGACCCTTCACATACCTAACCATTTCCTTGGCTTTCTTATAGAGTGTATCCATTGTTTTCATTACCATGATGTCCTTGAGGAGCAGATTCAATGCATGAGCAGCACAGCCAATGGGTGTGATGTGAGGGTAGGACTCGTCCACTTTAGACCAAGCAGGCTTTATGTTCGCAGCATTGTCTGTCACCAGTGCAAATACCTTCTGTGGTCCAAGGTCATTGAAGACTGCCTTCAGGTCATCTGCAATGTAGAGACCGGTGTGTCTGTAGTCCCTTGTGTCTGTGCTCTTGTAGAATACTGGTTATGGGGTGGAAATTATGTAGTTAATTATTCCTTGCCCACGAACATTCGACCACCCATCAGAGATGATTGCAATACAGTCTGCTTTCTCTATGATTTGCTTGATCTTCACTTGAACTCTGCATCCAGCAAATTAGTAGATAAAGCATGTCTGGTTGGAGGGGTGTATGCTAGGCAAAGAACATTCAGAAATATCTTCCAATACACATTGCCTGTGAGCATCAGAGGTGAACCAGTTGCATACACAACTCGAGCAAGACATTCATCAGCATTTCTCTGACTACATACAGTATTTGCAAATGTACACAGCTTTTCCTTCTACATTACTGGAGTGAAATGTCTCCATACATCAGATAGTGCCAGTGGCATTTTCCTGTAAAGATCAGATAAAAATTAGTAAAAAATAATAATAATACAATTCCACATACAGATAAATAGTTAAGCAGTTAGATTAAAGAACTCCTTTGCAAGATAAATGTTTTCAAATTAAACATGTATGGAAACAGGTGAATTAACACTCCTCAGTTAGCAGGCTCAAGCAAGCTAAAACCCACATGGTAGCAAAAACTAACTAGCAGAAATTGTTAACAAGTTAGAAATTATTTTAACACACATTGCTGTAGGCTACTATTTTCTAGTTAACAAAAAATCATGTATGTCAAATAAAATATATTCACCCCACCCAATATTGTAATCAAAACTTACCAGAAAGTATGTAGTCCTTGGCTCAGACAGTGTAGTAGTATCAAGATCTTGAGAATCACCTGTACATGTGATGGAAGAGTGCACTGCACATGTGATGGAACAATGCTCTGTGCATGCAGAGGGTTGCAATTCCATTGAATTGGGGATAGTTTAACCAAAATATGCCACAAGACCTAGAATTGTCTTATGTGTATCCCACAAGAAAGCTTCACTGTTAAAAGCTAACTTTTTTGGTGAATTTAAGCAATATTCCAGGGCTTAACCTCCCTTGAAAATTTTGGGAAAAATCCTTGAAATTTACCGGAAAATTTCCGACCCTTTGTAATCCTACTGGTGAGTGTGTTTGAAGTTTGGATGAGCTCTCTGAAAGCCCCTGTCATATCGTATTAGACTCACCCCCTCTGGGCTCAGAGCTGCTAATGGGCCCCGGCCATACCATTGGGAGAGGATATTGATCTGTAAACCTCCTGGGGTTCGTAATGGCTCTCGACATACAGGAAATGTATTGGTCAAAGGTTTGGTCAGCTGGACTGTTTTGGATCTGACTAAAGTGTGTCCATGCAGTGTAGTGTTTTACGGTATAAAATGGAAGAGGTATGGTTTACTTAGAGAGAGTTGTGATCATGTAACATTTAGCTTTCATAAAGCCTTTATGACCATGACATAAAGAGTCGTAATGCCCTACCAAGTCTAAAGTATTAGTCGGGCAGAAGACCTGGGATCGATACTCCGTTACTCGGTTGCTCACATTGGTGGATCAGAGAACTATGCTTGCGTGAAGAGACCTGAAGACTGGTGTTAGCTCCCAGAGCTAATGCTTAGGGTTTAGTTTCGTGAGTAATCCTTGCCACCACCAAGACACACCCATCTGTCAGAACCTTGCCAGCAGCTGTTTCCCCCCACTCAATCACAACAAACAAACCCCCTGCAGGTTGAGTTCAATAACTATAGGCCGAGATGCCGTAGAAAGCATTGAATAGGTCAGTAGCCTACAGAGTAATATGAGAAGAATGCAATTGCTAAGTGTATGTAGATATTCTAAACTAAATGTTTTGATAACTTTCGAATGTAGTAACAGGTCCATGTAGAATTAACAATCCTTTACATAATACCAAAGAAGCCATGATATGCTAATATAACAATGTGCACCTTTCACCTTTCATTGTCATTCCCTGCCGATACAGGTACTGTGCCTATCGGCATTTTGTCTGGAGGTAATGGGTAGAGGTGTGCCGAGTAGTCGGACAAAACGAGTATCGTAATGGATATGGACAATTTTCTGGATACGATTATGACCCGAGTAGTTTTAAGTAATTATCCGTGATCGGGAAAAAAATGTGGTTGCCAGCACGCACGCATCTTTCTCATGTCAGTCAGTCAAGTCAGGTTTTACGTGGTCTAAATCACTCAACTGGCTAGTTTACCAGTCTGTAAAAAGAAGGGTGGGCTGTATGTTGATCCTGCTGCTCTGATTGGATAGAGTGAAGCTGTTTTTCTCTGTCCACTCGCTTCCGAATTTCACACAATCACTTTCACTTTGCTGTTTCGGTCTGGTCATTCAGACTGCTGCTGCCTACTGTTAGCCTCCTACTATGATACATCAAAAGGCAAGGAAGTTTGCTATCAAGCTATCAATGTGCATATTATCTAGCAAGCGGGGTGAGGGTAAGGAAAACGAAACACTGACGTGCATTCTGATTGATAGCAAACTTGTCTGCCCGCTGCAAGTTGAAGACACAGACACAGGTCAGACACACACACACACACACCCCTCAACGGCTCCTAATTTGCAGCTTGTTTGGTCTATAAACGTGCAGGGAGATAGGTATTTTGCCAACATCTACTTRGGCATGTTAAAAATGTCTACGTTTTTTCACGAGTATCATCCGATCCGACTATCAACTGGCTATTTACGGATATGATTTCGAATACAAGTATGGCCATGTTGGCACACCCCTAATAAGGGGTCTATCTTGGCAAACATGTCAGAGATACTGGTCGGTCATGCACAAACACATACACACAGTGAGCAACGATTACATTATCAATGGTGGTTATGATTAGCATGGTGGAACCAACCTGATCACTGCGTTCACCTTTCTATTTCACTTTTTTGTGTGTGTTATACACGTTTTTTCTTCAAGTTTCCGGGATGTGACGTGCATCACACTTATATCAGTACATCAAGAAACTTCTATTAGATCAAATAAGCCTCACGTATCAAAATAGCAATTCATGTTTATCTTGACTAAATTCGACACTCTCATTGCCCCCCCCCATACAAAAACTCCTCACCTGTTTAATAGTTAGGGATCTGCTTAACGTGGACAGATTTTGGGCAGAGATAGGGCTCTCGCTTCGCCTCCCTCTCTCTGGTTAGAAGAATCAATCGTGATCACACAGCACATTTACTGTTTAAACCTCAGGGGTATTAACATGCTCATGCAGTCTTACATGTGGATTCTCTTCTTGTCTTTCCACTGACAAACAAACAGGCTGTTTTCTCCATAATTGGCACAGCCGCTGTCTTCTGATCCCAGAGGTAAATGAGTCCAGCATCATTAAAGAGCTTATATTATAGCCTATCGGTGTGTGTGTGTGTGTGTGTATGTCACCGTGAGCACAGCCTTCAGTCTGGATTAACCATGCTTTATTGGCTGGAACATAGGGAAGAAAGCACAGTCCTCTGATCTCTCTCTGTATCCCAGATCCCAGCCCTCTTAGTTAGTTATTTGTGACTGCCACTGCCAATTTACTGGTTAGATGAACCAGACTTCCTATAAACACTGTTTGTGTCACGGCCGTCAAAGGAAGTGGACCAAGGTGCAGCGTGGTGAGCGTACATTTTCTTTTTATTTGTTAAAATGTCACCACAAAACAATAAATAACAAAAACGACCGTGAAGCTTACAGGGCATAAGTGCCACTAACAGAGTCAACTACCCACAACGAAAGGAGGGAAAAAAGGCTACCTAAGTATGGTTCCCAATCAGAGACAACGATAGACAGCTGTCCCTGATTGAGAACCATACCCGGCCAAAACATAGAAACACAATCTCATAGAAAACAAAACATAGAATGCCCACCCCAAATCACACCCTGACCAAACCAAATAGAGACATAAAAAGGCTCTCTAAGGTCAGGGCATGACAGTTTGTGTATTGTTGTGAATAGTTTTTAGATACTACTGCACTTTTAGATACCACTGCACTGTTGGCGCTAGGAACACAAGCATTTCGCTGCACCCGCAATAACATCTGCTAAATATGGGTATGTGACCAGTAACATTTGATTTGATTTGATTCAGACTTTTCACCAAAGCGGTAGTTAGCATTTGCTCACGAAACTACATCTAACTTCCTTCATACTGCACGCAGAGACATAAAAATGATATCCATGGGTCCATCTTAATTGCTAGAATCTAGCAGTATCCCTTTAAGTGATCTTGTTTTTATAAGGCGCTTGCATAATGCATGAATAAGTTATTCATGGCTATGGAAGGCAGTGGTAAATTGTAGTAGGCTTTGTTTTTGTAAATTAATCCTGGTCTCATGTAACCCAATGGTGGAAGCTCTATCTATGTTCTTCACATTGGAGATTATATACCAAGATTACACTCGTTGACGGTTGACAGAATTTGTAATCAGGCTCATCCTTGTGAAGTCCAGAGGCTTCTTCAACAAAGAGAATTTAGTTGTAAAAGGGGAACGAAAAACTGGTTGTAAGAGCCACTTAATATGTGGAAAGAAACTACATTAGAATATATTTTAGTTGTGTTATTGAATAGAAATGGTATATTGTTTATTATGGGAAATATGTATATGGGTCTTTCTTTAAACTAGGGTCCCAGTAAAGATGTCCTACACTGGACAACTTGTTACAGCTGTTGATAATAATCTGCAAAGAAAAATTGTCATTACATTAAGATATAAGGGGGATCATAGCTATGCTGAACACAAATCTAAACGCAACATGCAACAATTTCAGCGAATTTTTTTTTTTACTGAGTTACATTTCATATAAGGAAATCAGTCAATTTAAATAAATACTTAGGCCCTAATCTATTGATTCCACATGACTGGGCAAGGACGCAATCATGGGTGGGCCTGGGAGGGCATAGGCCCACTCACTTGGGAGCCAGGTGCACCCACTAGGAAGCCAAGCCCAATCAATCAGAATACGTTTTTCCCCACAAAGGGGCTTTATTACAGACAGAAATACTACTCAGTTTCATCAGCTGACCGGGTGGCTGGTCTCAGACGATCCCGCAGGTGAAGAAGCCGGATGTGGAGGTCCTGGACTGGCATGCTTACACATGGTCTGCGATTGTGAGGCCAGTTGGACATACATCCAAATTCTGTCAAATTGGTCAGTAACCTCTTTTGTGTGGAGTGCCAATTTACAATGTATCCTACCATTTCTAATGAGCTGCGTGCCAGTTATGATTTTCATATGTGCATTACAACTAATTGTGTCTATTGAATGTCTAATTGCCCACAAACTGAAGAATTCCATGGCTCGCTAAACAGAGGCGCTGTCCATTAGCACGACACAAGTAATGTTTCCAACAATTGTTTACAGACAGATTATTTCACTTATAATTCACAGTATTACAATTACAGTGGGTCAGAAATGTACATACACTACATTGACTTTGCTTTTAAACAGCTTGGAAAATTCCAGGAAATTATGTAATGGCTTTAGAAGCTTCTGATAGGCTAATTGATATAATTTGAGTCAATTGGAGGTGTACCTGTGGATGTATTTCAAGGTCTACCTTCAAACACAGTGCCTCTTTGCTTGACATCATAGGAAAATCAAAAGAAATCAGCCAAGACATCAGAAAAAAAATTGTAGACCTCCACAAGTCTGGTCATCATTGGGAGCAATTTCCAAACGCCTTAAGGTACCACGTTCATCTGTACAAACAATAGTACGCAAGTATAAACACCATGGGACCACGCAGCCATTATACCGCTCAGGAAGGAGACGCATTCTGTCTCCTAGAGATGAACGTACTTTGGTGCGAAAAGTGCAAATCAATCCCAGAACAACAGCAAAGGACCTTGTGAAGATGCTGGAGGAAACAGGTACAAAAGTATCTATATCCACAGTAAAACGAGTCCTATATCGACATAACCTGAAAGGCCGMYCAGCAAGGAAGAAGCCACTGCTCCMAAACCGCCATAAAAAAAACAGATTACGGTTTGCAACTKCACATGGGGACAAAGATTRTACTTTTTGGAGAAATGTCCTCTGGTCTGATGAAACAAAAATAGAACTGTTTGGCCATAATGACCATCGTTATGTTTGGAGGAAAAAGGGGTATGCTTGCAAGCCGAAGAACACCATGAAGCACGGGGGTGGCAGCATCATGTTGTGGGGGTGCTTTGCTGCAGGTCGCAAATGGGTCTTCCAAATGGACAATGACCCCAAGCATACTTCCAAAGTTATGGCAAAATGGCTTAAGGACAACAAAGTCAAGGTATTGGAGTGGCCATCACAAAGCCCTGACCTCAATCCCATAGAACAATTTGTGGGCAGAACTGAAAAAGCATGTGCGAGTAAGGAGGCCTACAAACCTGACTCAGTTACACCAGCTCTGTCAGGAGGAATGGGCCAAAATTGTGGGAATCTTGTGGAAGGCTACCCAAAACATTTGACCCAAGTTAAACAATTTAAAGGCAATGCTACTAAATAGTAATTGAGTGTATGTAATCTTCTGACCTCCTGGGAATGTGATGATATAAATAAAAGCTGAAATAAATCATTCTCTACTATTATTCTGACATTTCACATTCTTAAAATAAAGTTGTGATCCTGACTGACCTAAAACAGGGATTTTTTTACTTGGATTAAAAGTCAGGAATTGTGAAAAACTGTGTTTAAATGTATTTGGCTTAGGTGTATGTAAACTTCCGACTTCAACTGTAGATCTTTGTATTGTACTTTCTGATTTTCTCCATTGTTTGGTTGAGTTTGTTTGGCAAGCATCCTTGATGATTGTAAGTAATTCCTTTGATGTTATGCCTCTTATTCCATTGCAATATGGTGTATTTGTCTGACATGCAGTTGTGGTCAGCAGTTTTAATACGATGGTCATTTTAATAACTTGATGGCCTGTAGTAGTGGCTTTATGTATATTTTGTTCCGTAAAGCTGTCTAAATGTGGGTTTTATTCATGGTTTTGATTTATGGACAATATTCCTTTGATGCGTTTTTATCAAGAATCGTTGTGGTGCTCCACTTTTTTTTTTTTCAATTGCGTTTATCAGACATTTCGATTGTTTATATATGTAAATTTCATTAGAACACTTGAAAATATAATGTATACGTCTTTGTTTATTATAATAATAATAATAATGTGTATATATTGCTCCTCCAAGTATTTTTGTGGAACAGACCCATTTCAATATAGGCTATAGAACTACAAAGGCCATGTCACGCCCTGACCATAGAGAGCCCTTGGGGTTCTTTATGGTGCAATAGGTCAGAGCATGACTAGGGGGTGTTCTAGTCTTGAATTTCTATGCTGGTGTGAGTATGGTTCCCAATTGGAGGCAGCGGTTGATTGTTGCCTTTAATTGGGGATCATACTTAGTGTGGTCCTTTTCCCACCTGTGTTTGTGGGATATTGTTTTGGTTTAGTGCTATGTGCGCTACGAACTTCACGTTCGTTTATTCCTTGTTGTTTTTTTGAAGGTTCACTTTAATAAATATGTGGAACTCTACTTACGCTGCGCCTTGGTCCGCTCATTATGTATTCGACAAACGTGACAGGCCAAGTATTACATGTGATTACAAAATGACATTATTTATTGAAAAATACAAGGTTCAATAAAAAGACGACTGTTAGGCATACCAACAGCCCTAAATGTAACTGGACTTTGTATCTCCGTATCTGCTGCTGAGAATCGTAGCCTACTCCCCCCCCCCCCCCCCCCCCCCCTTATTCCAAATCCCCTGCAACACACATACACACTCACACGTTCACATTTATTGGCATGAACATTACAAGGTTATATCATTTTGTATTGAAAATCTCGTCTTAACCGATTTAGTGTGATCCTTCTCCCTGCCTTCCATTGCTGAGCTGCTTATTATCTGGGCTATATTTGGGGACTTTGAGCTACACACAGGTCTCCGAGTGGTCCGTTGTCAACCGGCTGCGTGAGGGGCTCAGGATCAACTTCATGTGTAAAAAGATCTGTTCACATAGATACGTGGATCTAAATGCTGAAAGCATTGCACATGCAACCTTCTTCAGACTCTCTCAACAGTGGACAATGGAGGCCCCCTGATCTCTCTGTCCCTTCCAGGTCTTTGCGCAGCTCCGTGAATTTTGATGCCTTGAGCTCGATCAGCTGCATTTCGAAGTCCTCGATATCCTTCCACTGAAACACAGACAGATCCATGTCGCTCTCCTCAAAGTTGTCTGGCTTGATCAAAAAATAAAACATTCGGCCATGTTGCTTGAACTCTGACAGAGAACTCGGACTTCAGCTCCCCCATGTACACGCCGATGACGTCAGTACTGACAGTGTGTCGCATTGACAGCCCTTTGAGTTGCTTGAAGTAGTGGAACGTCCCACAGGCACAGGTTGAGCTCACTGAGGTGATGTAACGACTGCGCTGAGAGTCGGGAAGCAAGTACAGGGAGTGTTTTAATAAATAAACAAAACCATAAACACAAAACACAAACAACGCAATGACATGAAAACAGAGGCAATAACACCTTAGGAAGGGGAGTGACAGATATAGGGAAGATAATCAAGGAGGTGATTGAGTCCAGGTGAGTGTCATGAGGCTGGTGCGCAAGACGATGGTGACAGGTGTGCGGGATAATCAGCAGCCTGATGACGTAGAGGCCGGACAGGGAGTATGCGTGACAGTACCCCCTCCCCGACGCACGGCTCCAGCCGCAGGACGCCGTCAAAGGGGACGAACCCGGGGATCAGGAGTGGACCTATCAGGCCAGCTGAGGCACGAGAACCTGTCGAGTCAGCTGGGACGCAGGAACCTGACAGATCGGTTGAGGCAGGGGAGTCTGGCGATCCGGCTGAGGCATGAGAACCCGACTAGCTGGAGGAAGCGGGAGAGCCCGGCGATCCGGCTGAGGCAGGGGAGCCCGTAACGGTTCCCGGACCCGACGTCATTACACTGACACTCCCTGATGCTTCCCTTAGGTGAGGTGTTATTCTGTAATGACTGCGCTGAGAGTCAGGAAGCAAGTACAGGGAGTGAGTGTTTTAATAAATAAACAAAACAATAAACACAAAACACACCGACATGAAAACAGAGTTAATAACACCTGAGGAAAGAACCAAGGGGAGTGACGGATATAGGGAAGATAACCAAGGAGGTGATGGAGACCAGGTGAGTGTCATGAGGCGTGGGTGCGCGAGACAATGGTGACAGGTGTGCGGGATAATCAGCAGCCTGATGACCTAGAGGCAGGAGAGGGAGTATACGTGACAGGTGACCTGTTATGTCAGTGAGAAACATCAGTTTTACAAGCCAATCCGCATCCTCTAKCTCTTGGTAGTTTTGGCCCTTTTCAGACAGAAATGCTTTAACCGTATCCAAATACTCCACGAACCATTCCAAAACTTTCCTTCCACATAACCACCTGACACTGCAGTGAAGAGGCAAGTCTTTGTGGATTTGTTCCATTTGTGGATTTGTTCCATCTTCCAGCAGTGACTGAAACTGTCTGTGTGTCAAAGACGAGTGAGCAACAAGGAAATTCGCGATTTTATCTACAGTAGTCATCACAGTATCCAAATTGGAATTTGAAATCTTGGAACACAGAATCTCTTGGTGAATGATACAGTGACATTTAACCACGGGGTGGCCAATCTTATCTTCAATCAGCTTTGCAAATCCTTCATGTTTCCCCATCATAGTGGGGGGCACCGTCAGTTGTAATAGCGAATATGTTTTGAATATCGACACCTCTCTCTCCTCAAAATGATCCTTGAAGGCTTTTGCTACATCGTCCCTTCTAGTATTATCATGCATTGGTTTTAGACAACGCAGCTCCTCGCGTACCTGCTCTGAGTCACAGTATCTTGCAACAACTGCCAGACGTGGAATGTCATTCACATCCACACTCTAATCAAGAGCCACACTAAACACAGGTGCAGCTTTTAAGGCTACTGTTTGCTGCTCCTTTACATTTTCAACCATCTCGGTAAGAGGCCTTTCAACAGTTCTGACAGACACAGGGATGTCTTTTATCTTTACGACGATTGTGTATTTGTTAGGCAATCAATCAAATAAAGCCTGTGAAATAATGAGGAAGCCCTTCTTGATATATTCCCCATCAGTAAATGGTTTTCCATGTTTAGCAATGCACTGCGCATCTTTAGCTCCCCTCTGTAGCTTTGATTTTTGACTGCGTGTAGATTTGTAAACACACTGCTTTGCTTTTCATACCTGGACACGAGTTTTTCTCATGTCTTGTTTCAAAATGATGCTGTACACTTGATGTCCGACAAACAACAGTTTTACAACAGTGAGCGCAAACAGCCCGGCCCTTCAGTAAAACAAATCCAAACAAATCCTTTGTCCGAGAGGCAATAAATGAGCGGACAGCTGCCTTATTTTTCTTTGCTGATGTCACGTTCCTGACCTTATTTCCTTTATTTTGTCTTTGTTTAATATGGTCAGGACGTGAGCTGGGTGGGCATTCTATGTTATGTGTTTCTATGTTGGGTTCTTTTCAATTAGCCTGATATGGTTCTCAATCAGGGGCAGGTGTTTTACGTTTCCTCTGATTGAGAACCATATTTAGGTAGGCTGTTCTCACTGTTTGTTTGTGGGTGATTGTTCCTGTGTCAGTGTTTGTGTCACACGGGACTGCTTCGTTTGTGAGTTTGTTCCTGTTCGTGCGTTCTTCGTTGTCTGTAAGTTCTCATGTTCAGGTCTGTTTACGTCGTTTGTTATTTTGTAGTTGTTCAAGTGTGCTTCGTGTTCGTCTTTATTAAACGGATTATGTATTCAACCCACGCTGCACTTTGGTCCGATCCTTGCTCCTCCTCAGACGAGGAGGAGAACGAACGTTACAGCTGATTACTTTTTTAAATAACAAAAGAAGGCTTGCTAGCTGCAAACCATGTGAAAACAAATCTTCAGTGCCACCTTGGTTTTGAATGTGGCGTGAGAGGCGAGGTGGATTAACTTTTGCGGTTAAATTCCCGGATAAAAAATACAAGCTAAATGGGTTTTCATCCCATTTTCAACTCTACTGATGGTTTTGTATCAAAAACTGTTGCGGCATATAGCGAATGTGCCCACTCTGGTATTGGCACTCCTCAGTGCACATGCCAATATCAGCTTGCATTTACAGTGCAGGTATAGCCTACATGATTAGGGCTGGGACAATACCAGTAACGCCTTTTTTTCCCATGGCAAAAATGAAAACACGAAGCATATCAAACTCTTGGGTCCTTTAAAAACCTRCTGTATATAAAATATTGTTTGCTATACTTGGAAAATAAATACATGTGACACTCCATGACAACATAATGTTTGTTTCCAACATTAGGGCTGTTTTCCTAAAGAAGTTATATCCTCTTCATGTTTTGCGTCCTCGCAACGCTACTAATGCGTATCGCGATACTGGTATCGTCCCGGCCCTATAGATGAGATTATTATGAACAAAAGAGCTAGATTATTTTTATTTGTGAAACTTTAGCCAAACGTCAATCATCATGTCACCAGATTGAGACCCTCAAAATTTATCGGAAAGGAACATCATGCTCATCACCGTGCACTTTCACCACCCTGTGAAGTTCATCATAACTTATTTCATCTGTAGCCTAAGAAATTCCTTGCTTTCCTGAGTCTTATGGGAGGACCACACATGTCAAGTGATTCCAAGTTTACTTCGATATGATGGTTATTATGTCAATATTTGCGCATAAAMATGTTTTCACCGCCATTTCTCGCATAATTGATTTTACAGACACAAAAAGATCCCAGAATTTCGAGCATATTTTGTTTTTTGTCAACATTTTGAACGGCAAATTTGCAGTTTCCATCAGGCCGGTCGTGAAATGTTTTATCCGGCATGTACTTTATTCGCATAAAAAGGTTGGATGGAAACCTGGTTACAAACGCATAAAAATGGTTGTGATCATGCAACATTGAGCAATTGGAACAAACCACAGGACATATTTATATTTAGGTCACCAATACCAGACCTCGGTCAAATAAATTTCTTGAAGTATGCTTGATTTAGCTTGGAGTATTTTGAAAGTATTTGACAGATACATTTGTCCCAGCAGGTGAWAGGTTGGCTGCAGGAGGCTGCACCATACTTCACTCCAATGTTTCCTCTATYATGACACAAGGCGAGACCCAGATGCAGCCACAGGAGGCAGATGGTTAGAGTCTTACAATATTTATTCATCCAATAGGGTAAGGCAAGAGAATGGTCATGGACAGGCAAAAGGGTCAAAACCAGTTCAGAGTCCAAAAGGTACCAAAGGGCAGGCAGAATCAAGGTCAGGGCAGGCAGGATGATCAGGCAGGCGGGAAAGTAGTCCAGTGTCAGGCAAGGGTCAAAACCGGGAAGACTAGCAAAAAGAGAATAGCAAAAGGAGTTCGGGAAAAACACACTGGTTGACTTGACTAACATACAAGACGAACTGGCACAGAGACCGGAAACACAAGGATAAATACACTGGGGAGAATAAGCTACACCTGGTGGGGGTGGAGACAATCACAGGAACAGGTGAAACAGATCAGGGCGTGACATCATGCAGCACTTATCTGTCCATCTTGTCTGGTGCGGTTGCCTAACTGTGGGATTGACCTTAAATTGGTTTTGGCTATTGGTTACGCAAAGGGAATAGTGTTTGATATGGATTCCCACTGACTCTTCTCTTACGGGGTTGCGTACCCTTGTGTGTCTGTCTGTGGGTAGAACAGCTGACGTGTGTATGACAGGCCAAGGGGTGTGTTGGTTTAATAGAGTCCCCTCTCACAAAGGGTTTCCCTCGTTCTGTGCTCCTTGTGTTCTCAGCCACAGAAACGAAACATCACAAGCATGACAGTGATTCCCTTTAAAGCCTGTGTTATTAGTAAAGTTTGTTATGATTACATAATGATGTCTGGAAAGTATAGCCTTCCATGAATAACTCAAAGTAAAGTTAGACTGCTATTATGACTACTTTTTCAGAAGGTCAATGTACTATAATCTGCACACAAGTGTACTTATCCTGATTTTGATGCCATGGAGTTAAAAAAGTGCAAAGCTCAACGGGGTGAGTTTGTAATATATTTCATTTCATCTGTGAACCACTATTCAATTGATATGAAGTGTCTGCATGGCTGGGCCCTGGCTAACACAGCCTCATTAAGAAGTCCTGTCTGAACCATTAGCTCTGGCAATAGCAAATATTACCGATCTATATTGATGGACGCTCTCAGTTAAGAGTACATCAGGATTGTATTACTCATGTGGCTTCCAGACGTCAAGGAATAGTGTGAGCTGCATGCTTACGTGCTGTCTCTTATACACATCTAGATGTGTATAAGAGACAGGTGTGTGTGTACGCGACCAGGCAAGCATGCTTGTGTGTGATTGCCTATGTTTGTGTGTGTAGTTGAATCCTTCCATGACATCAATGGCCTCAGCGTCAAAGGAGACATCTTCTTTGACTTAAATTATATAAATATGCATATTTGTAAAAAAWWATAWTAAWAAWTATGAAGTGACAGTTCAGGGAGGCCACAATTGCCAGCCAGAGAGCATAAATGAACTATCAGAAAAACTTMTCCACCCTTAATCAAACTCCAATCCATTATCACTATAATAGGCCATGCCAAATAGATTAAAAAATGAATGGCGTGTGATGCGGCTGTTGGCAGTGTATCATTCAGAGAAACTCTTATCTCGAGTAGCACTCAGATAACTTCTCAATTTCCTGTTATAATGAGCTTATTGCCTCTTATGAAAAGAAAGAAGAAAAAAGAGTACCGACTCAATTACAGACTCAATTATCCAAACGTGGGATAGTTTCGSCTAAGCAGAGTTGCTTGGGTTTAGTTTTATTGTACCTACAGGTAACTCCCAAAATAACGGAAACACCAACATAAAGCGTCTTAATATTGCGTTGGGCCCCCACAAGCCAGAACAGCTTCAATGCATCTTGACAAAGATTTTACAAGTGTCTGCAACTCTAATGTCACCATTCTTCTTCTTCGAGAAACTCCATAATTTGTTGTTTTGTTGATGGCGGTGGAACACGTTATCTCAGGCGCTGCTCTAGAATATCCCATAATTGTTCAATTGGGCTGAAATATGGTGATTGAGACAGCCTTGGCATATGGTTTACATAATTTTCATGCTCATCAAACCATTCAGTGACCACATGTGCCCTGTGGATGGGGGCATTGCCCATTATTTGTATACATGACCCTAAGCATGATGGGACTTTATTTGCTGAATTACAGCACCTACTTTCAATATACTTTGTATCCCTCATTTGTCTTTCAATTGTTTTGGCAGTTACAGTGCTTTCGGAAAGTATTCAGACCACTCAACTTTTTCCACATTTTGTTACGTTACAGCCTTATTCTAAAATAGATTAATAAAATCGTAAGCAATCTACACACAATACCCCATAATGACAAAGAGAGAAAAAACAGAAATACCTTTTTTACGTAGGTAATCAGACTCTTTGCTATGAGACTTGAAATTGAGCTCAGGGGCATCCTGTTTCCATTGATCATCCTTGAGATGTTTCTAAAACAAGATTGGAGTCCACCTATGGTAAATTCAATTGATTGGACATGATTTGGAAAGGCACATACCTGTCTATATAAGGTCCCACAGTTGACAGTGCATGTYAGAGCAAAAACCAAGCCATGAGGGCGAAGGAATTGTCCATAGAACTCCGAGACAGGATTGTGTCGAGGCACAGATCTGGAGAAGGGTACCAAAAAATGTATGCAGCATTGAAGGTCCCCAAGAACACAGTGGCTTCCATCATTCTTAAATGRAAGAAGTTTGGAACCACCAAGACTCTTCCTAGAGCTGGCCGCCCGGCCAAACTGAGCAATCGGGGAAGAAGGTCCTTGGTCAAGGAGGTCACCRAGATCCCGATGGTCACTCTGACAGAGCTCCAGAGTTCCTCTGTGGAACCATCTCTGCAGCACTCCACCAATCAGGCCTTTATGGTAGAGTGGCCAGACGGAAGCCACTCTTCAGTAAAAGGCACATGACAACCCGCTTGGAGTTTGCCAAAAGGCACCTAAAGACTCTCAGACTATGAGAAACAAGATTCTCTGGTCTGATGAAACCAAGATTGAACTCTTTGGCCTGAATGCCAAGCGGCACGTCTGGAGGAAACTTGGCACCATCGCTATGGTGAAGCATGGTGGTGGCAGCATCATGCTGTGGGGGTGTTTTTCAGAGGCAGGGACTGGGAGACTAGTCAGGATCGAGGCAAAKATGAACAGAGCAAAGTACAGAGAGATCCTTGATGAAAACCTGCTCCAGTGCACTCATGACCTCAGACTGGGGGAAGGTTCACCTTCCAACAGGACAACAACCGTAAGCCCACAGCCAAGACCACGCAATTGTGGCTTTGGGACAAATGCYCTGAATGCCCTTGAGTGTCCCAGCCAGAGCCCRAACTTGAACCTGACTGAACATCTCTGGAGAGACCTGAAAATAGCTGTGCAATGATGCTCCCATCCAACCTGACAGAGCTTGAGAGGATCTGCAGAGAAGAATGGGAGAAACTCCCCAAATACAGGTGTGCCAAGCTTGTAGCGTCATACCCAAGAAGACTCGAAGCTGTTATTGCTGCCAAATGTGTAAAGGGTCTGTATGCTTACTGTATGTTAATGTGATATTTACATTTGAATTGTTTTTATAAATTGGCAAGAATTTCAAAAAACAAGTTTTTGCATTGTCATTATGGGGTATTGTGTGTAGATTGATGAGGGGGGAAAAAACAATTTAATCAATTTTAGATTAAGGCTGTAACTTAACAAAATGTAGAGAAAGTCAAGGGGTCTGAATACTTTCCAAATGCACTGTACCTGTATATCCTCCTTAATCTTCTCCCACATTGGCTCTCTTGCTTCTGTTATCTCTGTCTACCACTCCCTCTCTCTCTTTCCTTCTCTCTCTCTCTCTCTCTTTCTGCCTCTCTCCCCCTTCAATTATAGCTGTAGCATCAGGTAAATAGTCCTCCCTCCCTACAAGCTTCTTAAAGAGTTTATCTTCTCCCCTGATGCGGTCTGTTGAGCCCTAGTCATCAATCACCTCCTCCGCCCCAGCCAGAATACTGTGCTCTGATGATTCTGCTGCTGTCGCTCTGACAGTGAGGCCATGGCTAATCACGTTAAAGGAGACAGAGGAGTCAACCCGCCTCACCTAGCCTAACCCCCACCTCTTCAATCTTTATCTGCCATTATTCTCATTGAGTCACTGAAGCGATCAGAGTTGATTTTAAACCCTATAAACACTGCGGAGATGCTCTCTGGTCTGATTATGTGMTGGCTGACCTCTCCTAGATGCTTGACTGGTGAAGTTGCTCCATCCATGACTGTTTACCTTTCCTTAATACAGCTCATCACTTAATACCGCTAATCATGTGTCATCATGACTCACTCTACTTGTTAGATTCATGGAGTAGTTGTTATGATGGGTTTTCATCTGTGATTAGTTTTAATATCAAATGCACAAGTACAGTGAAATGCCTTTCTTGCAAACTTAAAACCCAACATTACAATAATCAATAACAATGTATTACTAGAAAAAAACACATGACAAATAAGAATAAATATGAAGAACACAATAAGTAAGTAAGCATAATATATACAGGGTCAGTTCCAATACCATATTTGCAATGTGCAKKGATACTGGAGTGATGGAGGTAGATATGTATAGSGGTAAGGTGACAGGGATACTGGAGTGATGGAGGTAGAYATGTATAGGGGTAATGTGACTAGGCAACAGGATATAAGATAAACAGAGTAGCAGCAGCTTGTATGTGAGTGGGTGTGCGTGTGTGTAGAGTCAGTATATTATGTGTGAGTGAGCAGATGATGGAGTGAGTGTGTAGGGCACTGTGAGTGTGCATAGAGAATTAACAGGTTAATAAAGATACAAGGTTAACTCAGATAGTCCATGTAGTGTTTTTGTTGTTGCTATTAATCAGTCTTAATGCTTGGGGATAGATGCTGTTCAAGAACCTGTTGGCGTCAGAGTTGATACACTGGCACCGCTTGCTGTGCAGAAGTAGAGAAAATAGAAGTATGGCTTGGGTAGTTGGAGTCTTTAACGATTTTACTGGCCTTCCTTCCACACCGCCTGATAAAGATGTCCTGGATGGCAGGGAGCTCGGCCCCAGTGATTTACTGGGCTGTCCGCACCACCCKCTGTAGCAGCATGCAATCGAGGGCGGTGCTATTACCATAYCAGGCAGTGATGCAGCTAGTCAAGATGCTCTCAATGGTACAGCTGTTGCGCCTTCTTCACAACTGTGCGCATGTTTGGATCGTAGTGATTTGGACACCGAGGAACTAGAAGCTCTCGACCTGTTCATTGCCAGTTCTTTTCATATACACCTAAAGTACCCTTAGCGCAAGGAGTACCTTTCAGATCTCCATCTCATAGTTCATAAATGGACACACCTGTGGCCAGAACCAGACAGTGACCTTTTAATAGCAGGTCATGTCCAGTTTAGTAGTCAACTAAAAAGACCACAACATCCTCAGTCATAGCACAGTCATAATAACACTTTTGTGGTACTTTAGGAACAGGATGGGTAGAGGAAGTCTGCTTTTTCTCCATAGACACAATATTTAGACCTGGTCCTAGAGACCTAATATTTAGGCTCAGGAGCTCTTTATAGTTTATCTATCCCACCCTGTCCTGCACTATTCCTGGCCATCCCTCACAGCACTTTTCACCCCCCGAGTCAGCCCCAGCTCTAACTCCAGGCCCAGCTCCAGACGGCAGAGAGGCCCTGTTTTGACTAGACAGGCTGCAGATGCGGATTCCCCGCCGCTCTACAGTTTTATAAGACTTCCTGTACGGAATCGACCTGGTTTCCTTCTGGAGGCCATGACATCCGTGTGTGAAGGGGGGGACGGGGGAGCAGCTTGAACCCAGCAGCTACAGTATATATGGGATAAGCAGGGTCAAGTTGTCTTCGCTTCCCCAACTGACTGACACATTCCTAATCGTCTACACTGGTTGAGATTGGAGAAGGCCTGTCTGTTTTATCCTTCTCTATTCCTGTCTTTCTCTGCCACATTGTCTTGSTATCTCATGTCTATCATCTCTGTGTCTTCTCTCTCTCTCTCCCCACCCTCTTGCTCTACCTCCCTATCTCCCCCCTCACCCTTCACACTGTCTTTTTTAAGACCAACAGACAACACAGGGCCCTCTGTCTGCGTGTGTGTGTGRTGGCCGTGGTGGTGGTGCACGTGTTGCATGCTTCTGCCAGCCGCGTGTCTGTCTGGGTTATGTAAAGAGTGCTATGTGAACAGACCGATCTCTTCTCAGACCAACCCACTCTGCTCCTCTCCCACCCCCAGCCCCTACTCTTCCCCCTGGGCTGGTAGACAGCTGCGGGACACTTTCGAACAGGAACCCCACTCAGTCACAGGGTGACCGGGTCATGGTCAACTGTCACCGGGGGTGTGTGAACGTCTGGTCTGGCATGTCGGACTGAGGAGAGACACAGGAAGTCCTGCGGGGCTGGAAGAGGGCCAGGTTCGCAAAGCTGCATTCAAGTCACAGAGGGCCAGAGAGAGAGAGTGAGAGTGTGTGTCTGTCTGTGTGTGTGTAGGGCTGTGTAGATCTTCCTTCTGTGGTTTCTGTCTGTGCTCATGACTTTTCTCATACTAAATGTAGGCTAGGCCTAACCTTAACTGTCAACTGATGACCTGCCCATTTTTCCTGCATGAATATTAATGCAGTTTTGTTTTCCTCTTGAGAGGACGGTACATTAGACATGACAAGGAAATTAATATTAATGGTGTGCTTTTTGAAGAATATGGCATACTGTGACACCCAGGCAGGGGCTGCACATGTAACCTCTGCTAACCCCGCTCCCCTCCATCCTGGCCCACTACCCCCCTCCCCCGAGAAGGTAACATTGTACGTCTAGGGTAAAGTTGTATTCAATCATTAGCTGTGAGTTTGTATGCCTGCAGCGTGTTCTAGCCAATTAAAAGATGACAGAATAGAATTGAGAGTGTCTGTGTGCAGTACTTATCAACAACTACTGAGGCAGAGATGCCTATACCATATGATTGCTAATACTCTTAACTAAATCAATGCAATGAATTTGTGTTTATTGTGACATGATTGTTGTTGTCATCCATCAGTGCTTTATTAGTGAGAAGGTATGCTAATTACAACACATTTCTACCAGCTAAGAATGCCGTGTTCTCTCTGTGTCGGTGCTGAATCATTACGCTTTCGCTAAAATATATGTTTTCAAATACATTAAAGTGCTGATAGCACTCACTTCTGAATATACTTTCAAATTACTTGTAAGAAGCGCTGTACTTTTACATGTCAATTTCTGTTGGGTCTGCCCTTAAGCACTAAACAGTACATCCTCTCTGAGACAGCAGAACATATCATAAACTCTTCACCCCTTCACCCCCATCACTCACAGGGCTGAGTTTGGTGTTTACATGCCAACATTAAGCCAGCGTGAATTAGACCCCTGAGGCTAACCCAACTGTGGAGCCCAGCACAGCACCTCCAATACAACATCTGCTTCAGCACAGATCCGAACTATAAATAGACTAGGTCTGAATGGGCCTCTAACTAAGCCTCCAGAACTATGCTGTGAGGTGCTGTGCCCAACAATGCCAGTCAGTATCACAGTAACCCTKTTAGAAATTTTAACATTCATGTTCAAGCATTAGCATGTACATGCGTGTGTTCCTACCTAAATGACTACCGACCCGTAGCACTCACGTCTGTAGCCATGAAATGCTTTGAAAGGCTGGTCATGGCTCACAACAACACCATTATCTCAGAAATCCTAGACCCTCATCAATTTGCATACCGCACCAACAGATCCACAGATGATGCAATCTCTATTGCACTCCACACTGCCCTTTCACACCTGGACAAAAGGAACACCTATATGTGAGAATGCTATTCATTGACTACAGCTCAGTGTTCAACACCATAGTGCCCTCAAAGCTCATCACTAAGCTAAGGACCCTGGGACTGAACACCCCCCCTGGATCCTGGACTTCCTGACAGGCCGCCCCCAGGTGGTAAAGGTAGGTAACAACACATCCGTCATGCTGTTCCTCAACACGGGGGCCCCTCAGGGGTGCGTGCTCAGTCCCCTCCTGTACTCCCTGTTCACTCATGACTGCACGGCCAGGCACGACTCCCAACACCATCATTAAGTTTGCTGATGACACAACAGTGATAGGCCTGATCACCGACAACCTATAGGGAGGAGGTCAGAGACCTGACTGTGTGGTGCAAGGACAACAACCTCTCCCTCAACGTGATCAAGACAAAGGAGATGATTGTGAACTACAGGAAAAGGAGGACCGAGCACACCCCCATTCTCATCGACGGGGCTGTAGTGGAGCGGTTGAGAGCTTCAAGTTCCTTGGCGTCCACATCACCAACAAACTAACATGGTCCAAGCACACCAAGACAGTCATGAAGAGGGCATGACAAATCATATTGCCCCTCAGGAGACTGAAAAGATTTGGCATGGGTCCTCAGATCCTCAAAAGGTTTTACAGCTACACCATCGAGAGCATCCTGACGGGTTGCATCACTGCCTGGTATGGCAACTGCTCGGCCTCCGACCGCAAGGCACTACAGAGGGTAGTGCGTATGGCCCACTACCTCACACGGCCAAGCTTCCTGCCATCCAGGACCTCTATACCAGGCGGTGTCATAGGAAGGCCCTAAAAATTGTCAAAGACTCCAGCCACCCTAGTCATAGACTGTTCTCTCTGCTAACGCACAGCAAGTGGTACCGGAGTGCCAAGTTTAGGTCCAAGAGGCTCCTAAATAGCTTCTACCCCCATGCCATAAGAATCCCGAACAGCTATTTGCATTGCCCCCCCCTCTCCCGGAACGCTGCTACTCTGTTATTATCTATGCATAGTCACTTTAATAACTCTACTTAATTGTACATATTACCTCAATTACCTTGACACCAGTACTCCCTGTATATAGCCCCGCTATTGTTATTTACTGCTGSTCTTTAATCATTTGTTATTCTTATCTCTTACTTTCTTTAGGTATTTTCTTAAAACTGCATTGTTGGTTAAGGGCTTGTAAGTAAGAATTTCACTGTAATTTGATTTGATACACATTACAGTGTGTGCTCTTATACACACTTAAACACACACAGACACACCTGCAGGCTTAAGTACACACTTAAATACACTCTAAATTCCTCATGAAGTTACGCACATACACATTGGGTCATGTCACCATCAGTCATATTTTTGGATAGGCGCCTGAGAGGACAAGCTAATGCAAGCCTCGGTAATGTAGAACGTTCCAGATAGGGTTGCAAAGCTACTGGTAATTTACCAAAGTTGGCAGAATCGAAAGTAATTGTGGTATTTAACAGAATCTATGGCAATCTATCCTGACTTTGGTAATGTATACTTGAATAGCTTAACATATTCATTAATATATAGTATTCACTTCTTCTAGTCGATAGACCATGTGGTTAAAGAGAAAATACCCTTATTAATGAGAGAAAAAGCATCTAATCAACAATGGAATTCTTTTCAATTAACTCGGCAACTCTTCCAACTACTTTTTTCAGAGCTGCCACCAGTTTGACGTCAAAACATTGACAACAAATACATATTGACATATAAAAAAATATATTTAAAGGATATGTCATGCTGAAWCCCTCATGTTAAACACCAATGGTATTCACAAAATTGACGGTTTATATTTAGCATAATGTTTTACAGCTTTGTCATTCCACATTTTATTTKAAAACCAYCTTATTCAATTATTTCATATATGTTACATGTGATAAGGCCACACAGAGRGCCAGAGATTATTACAGACACCTGTGATCATCTAAAGTAACCAAAAGGGCCACTAGATGTCTCAAGTTCAGAATGTGGGGGSGGACATGTCCCCATCCCCAGTGAAAGTTACGCCCCTGGTTAGGACACACAGTGTCCACGGGACCAGACTCAGCCAATGCGAACCCCTGCCCRCCTGGCACTCGAGATTCAAGGTCACCTCGCTAAACTAAGCCAACGTTGTATCAAAAGTCTCTTGGCAGGAACAGAACACAAAGTGAATTGGCTCAATGAGCTGAGATGCCGCCTTCCTTCAGTTGTACCTCATCATCACTCTTTCTTTTTGTTGTGCCTTGTCTTGTTTGTGATTTATTGTGTATCGCTGTGGTGATTGATAGGCTTTGTAGTGTTAGGGAGTTTATAGTCTATCCAGGGGACTGCAACCTTTTCTAAGCTTTCAAATCGGCAAATTCTTCTCTTCTCCTCTACCCTGCAACTCTTCCCCTGGTCCTTGGTGTACAAGAGATGTGTTTTCAATATACCCTCTAAAATAATGGTTAATAAACAACTCTAAAGGGCCCCATTAAACATTTTATTTAGTATTTTCCAGTTTTTTTCCCCTTCTCTCAATATTACAATTATTCATAGAGACACAGTGAAAATTGATGTTCTGAGTCCATGTTAATGCTTAAATCGCATCAGAAGACACATTTTGAGGTCTGGGGAAAAAACGACCTTTAAAAAAACGTTGTGCATTTAGAAAGGAATGTGTGGTGTAGCTACATTTCTGCTAGGCCTASCACTGCAGCACATGTCATGCCTTCTCACTGTGTTGGCCAATTTATCAGAGTAATGTATTCAAATGGGCAAAGCAGCATTTTGAAGCAGCAGCGTACCCTAGTTCTCTCATTTCAAACCCACACAGCTTTTACTACCAGATKTATTTGATCGTTTCTTTCCTGAAATAAATGCGCCTACTATGTTGCCTTCCATTGAACGATAAACTTCTGGAATGCGCTGTAAGATTAAGGAATACATAGACTGTAGCTCGCTCTTCTGTCCATCTGGTGAACCCTCACGGAAAGCTGTGGAGACAACAGTGGTTGTCAATACTTCTTAGCACTGTGCTCACGGACTTCATTGATTCCAATTTGAAAGTGCTCAGACATTGCTGATTATGCTATGTTGTTGCGGCTCCTCCTTACGTTATGTCGTTGTTGAATACTTTAGCAACAGGGTAGATATTTTTCAGTTGTTGTACGCATTTTTGTGTGTCTCGGTGTCGGTCGGATTGCATGCATGGATTTCCATGTGCATTTTCATGTGTGTGTAGGTTTGCTGTATCTGCTAGATTCTCTGCAGGTCGTAGGATGACTGAGTGTGTCTCGGCCGGGTGCCAGAATGTGCCCTGGGAGAGGTGCACAGGTGCAGTGGGCCAGGTTGTAGGGGGACAGGAGGGTAGTAGAGGGCCTGCCTGGCACATAGGCTACATGAACACACACGCACATACGCACACACACACACACATGCACCCAAACGGGAACACTAGGATGGGTTGTAGAGGGCTGGTCAGTAGGGCAGGGGGTTAGSAAAGGATACATGTGTAGCCACTGCCTGGGTGTCACAGTAGGGTTTAACTTCGACAACTCAGTCTGTTCTCACGCTCRCCAGGGCCGACCATCCCACCAACACCTCTCTTCCTGTCTGCCCTGCTGACCTCAAACACACACAGGCTTAGACTTGTGAGATCTCCTGTCATACAGTATATCACATATTATAGAATCATTTTGGCTGGATATGTGTTGCCAGTGTGTCAGTACCATTAAACACAGGGTCAACAATCAGCAGTGATTACTATCATAGTGACTATGAAGGTGAAGGGTCATGCTATGGTTATTGTGAGGGCTTGAACCACAAGCAGTTATAGGCAGCCCTAGTCGTGTGTTGTGGATGGATCTGGGACAGAATGTAGACACACTGAGGTGTGTCTCAATTCCAGGTATTTGACTGGGATCATTCCCTAATCCCCCATGATACGATGTTAGTTCAGATGTTAGGAGTTAATGCTGTTATGYCAAATGCTGCATAGCAGGGGTGTGTGTTTGGTTTGATGGGGTGACGGGGGGCAGAGGGCAGAGAGGGGATGTGTTGATAAAAATGTGGGATTTGGAACGTAGCACGGGGTGGCTGCTGACTGTTATGTGACTTAGGAGCTTGTGTAGCTGTGTTTATTTAATATTCCAGGGAATAGTTTATTAAAGAGGTGAATCTCTTTACTAAACGAAATCAGATAAGGGGATGCTTGGGCCTCTGAAGTGCTTCAGATGAAGTGTTTTGTTGGCATGGCTCTTGGAAAAAAAGACATCAATGTTGTTGGGAAAGGGTTTTTGGAGTGAGTGTGTGGGGGGCCATGGATTCACGGGTAGGTTGTGTTATCTTCCCGATAGGGCAGACCCATCCGTTTCACTCTATTTACTCGATAGCGCTGTTTTTGTTTGGTTCGCCTTACTGGAAAATATTAATGCATTTCACTGCTTCACGCCGTGGCTGATCTGGCTCTATGTTGTTGATGCTGGCAGACAGACAGCGTTACTGGTGTTCCAGCCATCTGTCCGCAGAGTCTGAGTAGTCATCATCCTGGTTGCATCCCAAATGGCACCTATTCACTATTTAGTGCATTGTATAGGGAATAGGGTGTCATCTGAGCTGCAGACCCTCTCTGGAGGKGATTTGGGGGCCTCCGACCGCTTGTGGTGTCTGAGGTGGCCGGTGATGTGCCGGACCGGAAAGCATGAGGAAACATGAGCCACCTGTCTCCTTCTCCTTTCATCTGGCCCTGGTTAGAACTGACAGTACCGTGCAGACCTGGGTTCAAATACTATTCTAAATCATGTAGGTTCATTGAGCTTGCCTGTGGCTTAATGGAACCAATAGAAARGTCACAAAAGTGCAAACCCAGCCCATATGGCACTATAAGCCGATTATAACAAACACAAAAATGATGTGAAAGATTTCAAATAGTATTTGAACCCAGGTATAGTTATTRCTGCCAGTAACGTGGCCCCTGTCTGTCAGACAGCCAGGCCCCCGGCAGCCCTGAGGGGTCAGACTATGGAGCCATGGGGAAATTGGCCCTGAAAGGATGATAGTCTCCTCTGTGTCTTTAGCGCTCAGTGTAAACTAATCTGATTGCTCTGCGGCTCAGAACCACAATAAGAGCTCATCCACCAGGACTGTTGCCAGGGGTCCAAGCAGCAGGAGACTCATGCATGTTTGGATAAGTCATCGCCACGCCGGCAGTGCAGTATACAGACACACTTTCTCAAACACACAGAGACACATGCACACACACTTTTTGTACTTCTTTTTTAACCTAACACACACACACACACACACACACACACACACACCACCACACACACACACACACACACACACACACACACACCACACACACACACACACACACACACACACACACACACACACACACACACACACACACCACACACACACCACACACCACACACATACACACACTCTTAAACATAACTTACATAACCCTCAGCAGGTGACTGTAGAGGGATGGATCTCTGTCATTATAGCAGGGCAATCAGACTGTGTAGGGGGGAAATCACCCACCCTGGGCTAGTCTCTCACCATGGGCCCTGTTATAGCAGACTTGTCTGGGGATCAGAGGACAGGTGGCTAGGGTGGGGTGTGTGCGATCTGTGTGGGTGCGAGCTAGTGATGTGCAGTTTGTGAAGGATTCGTACTTTTTGAATTACTCTTTTTACTGACTCGAGTCATGATTAGTTTTCGGAGTGACTTGTTCATTTTAGTTGTTAATTTGACCTGCTGGCCACAATGAGTCCTACGGCAGGATTGATACACGCTCAGCGGCTCCAGAGACGTGCTATGACCAACAATAGTTGGTCATATATGCTCGCAGGAAAATAGATCATGCTGCAGACAGCATAGAGAAGAAAAATACATGTTTAGAACTGATAATTGATCCCATGGTGCAAGAATGAATGCAATTAATTATTATTGAATGTTATGATGGACACAGCCTTATAGAACCTAAATATACACAGCCTTTGCTCAACAAACTCAAACTCGGAGAACGAATCGTTTGGGGGCTGCAGTTCAAATAATTTTGTGCTTTTCATCTTCATGTCAGTTGGTTTATCATAGACAAGCATTCAGAGGTCGAGAGAGAGAGGTCGAGAAAAATAGTGCGAGCGAGAGAGGGGAGGCGGGGTTCCGGGATAGGGTAGTACGTCCGGTGAACAGATCAGGGTTCCATAGCCGGAGGCAGAAACTGGATCAGCAGGGGGGGCAGCCAGGTGTTGTCAGGCCAGGTAGTCCTGAGGCATGGTCATAGGGCTCAGGTCCTTCGGGAGGGRAGAGAGAGAGATGGAGGAATTAGTGGGAGCATACTTTAGATCACACAGGACACCAGATAAGACAGGAGAAAAACACCAGATATGACAGATAACATCAGTTACTCAACCCACTCAAGTTGAGTATAGCGAGAGAAAAAAGCCTGGCAATGACGTGATGCACCGCCCCTAGGGACGGCAAGAGTCAAATGCATTCAGTCCAGTTTAGTCCAGTTGCGCCCACAACTAGTCCTCATTTCAAATGTATCAAGAAATAATCATTTGCATGCCTAGCAATCAACAAAATGTACATTGTTTAAAGCACACTTTTACAAGTCTCAGTCACAAACGACAGCTCCAATAAGCCCCCTATGGTGAGCGACATGTGAACGAGAAGCTTGTAGGATCACCTAGCTTCCGGATGTGGGGACCCACATCAGGCGTTCTTTTTTACGCCTGCTACTTTATGTTCATCGTTCGCCGTTAGGGGGGCCTGCGTGGCGCCTATGGTGAACGACTCCGAGATGTGAACGAGAGGCTTGTAGAATCATGACTCTTTCGCGTTTTCAGTTCATCGTTCGCCGGTAGGGGGTCCTGAGTCTGGGCATTGCTGACTCAAATGAACTAAATGAATCGAATGATTTGTTCTTTTCACTGAACGAGTCAAAAAGATCAAAACGTCCCAGCACTAGTGCGGGGTGTGTGTGTGTGTGCGGGGTGTGTGTGTGTGTGTGCTTGTGTTGGGTTTGTGTGTGTGCGTGCATGCGCCAGAGTGTGTGTGTGTGTGCGTGTTTCTATTTGAGTGTGTTTGTGTGATGCTCAGGCGTGATTCCTCCTGGCAGAGCAGTGGGTCATATCACACTCTGCTGACTCATCGCATTAGTGCTCTAGCGTGTTGACCAATCGTTCCTCAGAGAGTATCAGTCATATCACTCAACTGTACTCTATATCCCCTGAGCCACAGAGCCAGGACAGATTTACATGACTAAACTGTGACTACGTGCTTCTGGAGACACCAGGGAGTCAGTTCACTGTAATGTGGATGCCTGAGCATGAGGATCAGTAGCTCTGATAGTGATGTTGTTAATGAGAACCTGTTCAAGCCTACATTAGACTGTCATTAGCTGTCATAAGATTGTCATAAGACATAAGTAGTTAATATTAATAGGATCTCTACAGATCGGTATCCCACCCACGGGATGGTTGAGCTAATGTACGCTAATGCGATAARCATGAGGTTGTAAGTAACAAGAACATTTCCCAGGACATAGACATATCTTATATTGGCAGAAAGCTTATTAATCTAACTGCACTGTTCAATTTACAGTAGCTATTACAGTGAAATAATACCATGCTATTGTTTGAGGAGAGTGCACAGTTATGAACTTGAAAAGTTATTCATATTTCAATTAGGCACCTTTGGGCAGTCTTGACACAACATTTTGAGCAGAAATGCAATGGTTCATTGGATCAGTCTAAAACTTTGCACATACACTGCTGCCATCTAGTGGCCAAAATCGAAATTGCACCTGGGCTGGAATAATACATTATGGCCTTTCTCTTGCATTTCAAAGATGGTACAAAAAAAAAATGTATTTTTATTTTATTTTTTTAATTCTCTTTGTATTATCTTTTACCAGATCTAATGTGTTATATTCTCCTACATTAATTTCACATTTCCAAAACAAGTGTTTCCTTGAAACAAGTGTTTCAAATGGTATCAAGAATATGCATATCCTTGCTTCAGGTCCTGAGCTACAGGCAGTTAGATTTGGGTATGTCATTTTAGGTGAAAATTGAAAAAAAGGGTGGATCCTTAAGAGGTTTTAACAGCATGTGCGCACTCCCTCAAATCATGCCAATTGCATGCTCCCTCAAAGCTTGAAACATCTGTGGCATTGTGTTGTGTGACAACACTGCACATTTTAGAGTGTCCTTTTATTGTCCCCAGCACAAGGTGCACCTGTGTAATTATAATGCTGTTTAATCAGTTTCTTGATATGCCACACCTGTCAGGTGGATGGATTATCTTGGCAAAGGAGATATGCTCACTAACAGGGATGTAAAGACATTTGTGCATAACATTTGACAGAAATAAGGTTTTTGTGCATATGGAACATTTCTGGGATCGTTTATTTCAGCTCATGAAACATGGGACCAACACTTTACGTCTTGTGTTTATATTTTTGTTCAGTATAATTATAATTTAGAGATGCCACTTAGCAGACGCTTTTATGTTAGTGTGTACATCTAGTAAAAAAAATTGTATGTGATCCCTGTGTTAATTTAACCCTCAACCTTGGCATTGGTAGCGCCACCCTGTTACTAACTGAGCCACAAAGACTTATGGCAGTCAAACGTAGGCTTTACGGTAGTTTATGATAGTCATAAGTAGGGTTGAAGGCAGAAGGCAGGCGAACAGGTTTTTATTAACAAAGAAACAACAGGTCCTCCTTTATGTTTAATTTAGTTATTTATGCAACTTTAGTTGTGATACAAACGTTGGGCTATATATTTTGATTTTTAATACATTCTAAGGCTGCATGATGTGACTAAGGATGATATGAAAAAAGTTGTATGAAAGGCATGAGCTCTGCTTGTTTTTTGCGCAGGTTGCACACACTTCATCAGTCTCCCATTCACAACKTGACAAGATAATGCCTCGAACTTCCCGGCGACATCCCCTTTGTGTGGCCATAATGCACCCTAAAAAAATCTATGCCCTTTGAGGCCAGTGGCCGTTCTGCCCTTGGGCTGAATATAATAATTATAATTCCCTTTTCTTGTCTGCGTGCTCCAAAGCACCTCTGACTCACATGACTCTCTCAGATATATCAATTCTTATTAACCAATGGCCGTCATGTGATCGGRTCCTTCTCACAGGCTACAAGTGAAGATAGACACATCTGGGACGCGGCTGCSCACGTCCTTATCAAATTCCGAGGCGCATATTGAAGATGTTGGAAGAACTGTCCACATTTACTTTTTGTCAGCCAACAAGAGGAGTAGGCCTAACAAACAGCAAAAACACTAGTCTATGCCAATCTACTATCCTCCATAGTACAAAAGTTGACCTATTCTATTGGTCAACTTGACCTTCTGTGCGAGAAAGAAATACTCCAAACATAAGTCTGCGACAGTTGTGGGATGCGATAGATCCCAAATGAATACAACCACTAGCATAAAAAATAACGTTTAAAAGCAATAAGTGCAACAATGCGGAACACGGCAGTTGGCAATGTGTGCTAATGTTCCAAAATGCAATCAATTAGCGGGAAAACACCATTCTCAAAAGTGACCGCAAATGCGATTATGCATGTAATGCTTTTATTATATAGGTGCATTTTTATGGTGAAACTGATCTTCCCCAAACTTGAAAGTCACCCGTTGCTCATGTATGCCAGTTAGGCTCTACACCGGTTATAAGGCAGATTAATGTGCTTCATTTAAAGAAATAATTTGCTAACTTTAGTTGTGAGACAAACCTTTTCAAAACATAGGCTACAGGCCTATGGCCTAGAATACATGAAGTGTGCGACTATGATTTGAAAAAGTCGCAAAAAAAGGCATGCACTTTTTCTTGTCTTACTGTACAAAAGCTGGGTATCATTCACAAAGTGATAATATACAGTGCATTCGGAAAGTATTCAGACCCCTTGACTTTTTCCACATTTTGTTACGTTACAGCCTTAATTATTCTAAAATGTATGAGGATAAAAAAGTTATTTAATCAATCTACACACAATACCCCATAATGACAAAGCAAAACACGTTTTTAGAACTTTTAGCAAATGTATTTAAAATAAAAAAAGATACCTTATATACATAAGTATTTAAACCCTTTGCTATGATACTTGAAATTGAGCTCAGGTGCATCCTGTTTCCATTGATCATTCTTGATGTATCTACAACTTGATTGGAGTCCACCTGTGGCATATTCAATTGATTGACCATGATTTGAAAAGGCACACACCTGTCTATATAAGATCCCACAGTTGACAGTGCATGTCAGAGCAAAAACCAAGCCATGAGGTCGAAGGAATTGTCCATAAAGCTACGAGACAGGATTGTGTCGAGACACAGATCTGGGAAAGGGTACAAAAAACACAGTGGGTCCCCAAGAAGGTCCCCAAGAACACAGTGGCCCCATCATTCTTAAATGGAAGAAGTTTGGAACCACCAAGACTATTCATGGAGCTGGGGGAGAAGGGCCTTGGTCAGCGAGGTGACCAAGAACCCCGATGGTTACTCTGACAGAGCTCCAGAGTTCCTCTGTGGAGATGGGAGAACCTTCCAGAAGGACAATCATCTCTGCAGCACTCCACCAATCAGGCCTTTATGGTAGAGTGGCCAGACATGACACCCCCCTTGGAGTTTGCCAAAAGACACCTAAAGGACTCTCAGACCATGAGAAACAAGATTCTCTAGTCTGATGAAACCAAGATTTAACACTTTGGCCTGAATGCCAAGCTTCACAACTGGAGGAAACCTGGCACCATGCCTACGGTGAAGCATGGTGGTGGCAGCATCATGCTGTGGGGATGTTTTTCAGCTGCAGGGACTGTGACTCTAGTCAGGTTCGAGGGAAAGATGAACGGAGCAAAGTACAGAGAGATCCTTGATGAAAACCTGCTCCAGAGCGCTCAGGACCTCAGACTGGAGCGAAGGTTCACCTTCCAACAGGTCAACGACCCTAAGCACACAGCCAACAATGCAGGAGTGGCTTCGGGACAAGTCTCTGAATGTCCGTGTGTGACCCAGCCAGAGCCCAGACTTAAACCTGATCAAACATCTCTTGATAGACCTGAAAATAGCTGTGCAGCGACACTCCTCATCCAACCTGACAGAGCTTGAGAGGATCTGCAGAGAAGAATGGGAGAAACTCCCCAAATACAGGTGTGCCAAGCTTGTAGCGTTGTAGCCAAGAAAACTTGACGCTGTAATCGCTGCCAAAGGTGTTTCAACAATGTTCAGAGTAAAGGGTTTGAAGAGTTATGTAAATTTCATTTTTTTTACATTTGCGTTGATGTCAGAGTGATTAGAGGGACAATGGAGTGTTGAGTACCAGCCTAGTTACCATGACTAAACGGTCACTTGGAATTTCACTGCGGTCATAACTTGTGACCGCTGGTGTGCCAGTAATACAGTCACCATAACAGCCCTACGTCCAACTGGCGTCACAACCGCAGATCACGTGTAACCAAGCCAGCCCAGGACCTCCACATCTGACTTTTTCAACTGCGGAATTGTCTGAGACCAGCCAACCGGACAGCTAATGAAACAAAGTATTATTTATGTCTGTAATAAAGCCCTACGTGGGGAAAAACTCATTTTGATTGGCTGTGCCTGGCTCCCAAGTGGGTGGGTCTATGCACTCCCAGGCACACCCATGGCTGCACCCCTGCCGAGTTTTTTCAAATGACTGATTTCCTTATATGAACTGTAACTCAGTAAAAGTCGCATTTTTGTTCAGTGTATATATAAGAGCTAAGTTTATCAGAAGACGTGATAAGTCATTCTGACAGATGTTATGTCATGGAGCGTCTTGGAAAGTAGAAGGCTGACTATCTGACTGTCTGTCTCTCTGTCTGTCTCTCACATTGAGACTGGCACTGTCTGGCACTGCCCAAAGCAGAAGTCAGATAATAGTGTAATACAGTAAGTTATTTCTGCACATGCAGACACATGCTCAAGCATGGTGCTTTGCTGTTACAATGCCATGTCATTGTAAAACAAGGGGCAGCAGGTAGCCTAGCGGTTAGAGCGTTGGTCACTAGTTCGAATCCCAGATCCGACCATGTAAAAAAAAAACTGTTGATGTACCCTTGAGCAAAGCACTTAACCAAAATTGCTCCAGGGTCTCTGGTATATCTTTTTGTGGGGTTATACCTTTTTTGTCATTGTGGTTCTGAACCCACTTCCCTCAAGTTGTCTGTTCCCTCAAAATCACCACCCCCAACTCCCCACCCCCACCCCATCCATTGGTTGCGCCTGTTGGTCTGCCCTGTATAGAGCTTACGTAATGAAAATATGGGCAGAAAGACAAATTCATCACAAAACGGCCTTTACTCGTTTTATCAACAGACCTATGAGCTTGCTGCCAGCTCTTAACAAACTGTTGGAAAAAATGTTCTTGGCTAAGAGTTGAGGAAAGACTGACTATTACTTCTTGTTTATATAAGAAACAATGTGTTGGATATTCCAGATTTTACACACAGCACTGACACACACACTTACCCCACCAGACATGCCACCAGGGGTCTTTTCACACTCCCCAGGTCCAGAACAAATTCAAGGGAACGTACAGCATTATACAGAGGAGCCATGAGTGCATGGAACTCCCTTCCATCTCATACAGCGCAAGTGAACAGCAAACCTGGTTTTAAAAAATAAATAAAGCAACACCTCACGGCACAACGCCTCTCTCCCATGTGAACTAGTTGTGTTTTATGTACTGACATGTATGTGTAACTGATAGATGCGCACACTACATGTTAATGTTTTTAAATGTATGTAAATTGTAAAGTATTTCTTCTGCAATGTCTTTTTCATTTTGTGTCGAACCTCAGTAACGTGACAAAATGAAAGATGAACTCAATCCACTCTTTACTCTCTCAATGAATGTTCTTTTTTTAGTCCGGATTAATGGCGCTTTAAGAAAAATCCTTCCTCCTTTCATGCTCTGACAAACAGAGCAACACTGCCAACCACGCTTTAGTAGAGCCTGTCACACCTGACTCACGTTTTTCTGAGGGCAAACTAAGGATTAAAAATAGCCTTTACTAGAATAGATGTGTCACTTCCAAAGACTCTAAGCCGCCCACCTTATTATCCAAATCTGATTATATAATCTGATTGACCCGACGGACAATAACATCAAACTCACACTCGCTCTGTAAACTTTCGGGATGTAGCTAGTAGCTAATGTGTTCATTCATACTCAAGAGTTGTCAAGTGTCTCATAATGATGGAATTAACAACTTCATTACTATATCACACTACAGGAGGAGATCGACTTGACTGGGAACGTCCATTACCACCACATGTGCTCTGACTCCTATGACCCCTACTATGAATACTGACCAGCAAAAGTGTATTTGAGACTCGAGGAAAATAGATAAGGTTGAGCCTAGTGTATTTCCTAGAACTGTTTTCTGCTTTGCTCCCAGTAGATGCTGATATATTGCCGCAGAGCGAGATTTATGGGCGCAGTTCGTTGTGGCTCCTGACACTTTGACATGTTGTATTAAACAAAGCCAGATACCTGTACAAGACTTCCATTACAGATTCTCAACAACCCTCTCGGCTCCAGGCCTCTGAGGAATGTTCTCTCGTTGTGTCGGGTTCCATTTCATCTACACAAGGACTTTAATTGTGTGTGTGTGCCGACGTACGGCCGTATTCATGAATACATAATGAACGCTGCCATGCTTTGTGGTTCGCTCTGTGTATAATAGAGGGTTGTAAATGAGCCCCTTATTTACCAAGGACCTAATGGTCCTTAGAGTGAGAGAGAGGAGGCGTAGAGTAGGCATCATCATTGCAGCAGGGCAGGAAATGTCTGGCACTGGCATGGTAATAACTTGGCTAGGCTGCACTTAAAGAGGTGTTACAGAAAACCTATTTGCTTTTTTTGTCGTAGGGCGTGGCCGTGTTCAAGACAAGATGCTGTTAATGTGCTTTGAGAGTGTGGTAACGATATACGGCTGTCGTAAACATTGTAGATGTCATTTCAAAGAATGTGAAACCTCGGAGATATGACCTGGAAGTTGACCTGACCGCTGCTGTACTGTAGTAGGGAGCCAGCATTCATAGTCCTCTAGGATTGGTGGGATAGCTGGGCGCTCGCGTTACAGAAACACTCCTACAATGCTGACCTTCTGTATAAACTTAGATAGGACCTGTTGCATTATGTCACCCCCTCACACACACACACATGGCCTGTGTATGGCGTCATACACTGTAAATGGTGCAACTCATGTTCCTCTTGACGTATGTGTGTATGTGTGTGTTGCCCTCAGATGTGACCGTATCCCCACCACTCCCCCAAACACTCCCCATTTACCTCCCACCCTGTCTGTGAGAAAGGCATGAAGATGACATCATTGCGTTGAAGCCGGAAACCTATTGGCTACTCTGCTTCCCGGTCTAACGGCCTCTGCCATAACTCCTTCCATCAGACATAAACACAGCCAAGACAGGAAAACATAGCTGAACGGAAGACAGGCAGACAATAAAGGCCAGAGAAAGAGAGCTAGAGGGGCAGACAGACACAGGTATACTGAGAAATATAGTGGGACAGACAGATGGACAGATATAGCGTAACGCTGGTCAGAAGCTCCACAGAGTCTCTGTCAGGCCCCCTCTCTGGCAGTGCTGCAGCCCCAGTCAGAGCACCTGCTTTCCCCATCAGCCCTCCTCCGCGGTCCTCTCAGTGTGGAGCTCGCTGTTCAACAGCCCACTGACTTCAAACATGAGCTACTCCAGGAATGATAATGACAGAAACTTGCCTGGAAAAATATATTTATCATCCAAAATACTCTCAGAGAGCATTGTGATTTACGACTGTTCTCTCCTACCGGTTTACCACCGTACCACTCTGATTGGCTGCGTTCGGTGGTCACTGGGAGGAAGTGTTAAAAGGCTTGGCGGGGATTGGCAGGGAATTTTCCATTCCATCCCGCCCTCATGAGCAGAGCACACCTGTCCAAAGCCTGAGCCGAGCCCCGCCAACCTTTCTCATTTCCCACAGTGCTCCACTACACTCTTACATTCCTGTCCTGTGACAGCATGTCTGGAATTCTAACTTATATTCATATGATGTTATATTTCATTTCCTAATATTTACCTCTAATTTGTATTTTCAGAATGGTTTATGTGCCTGATACTATTACCCAGTTTTTCAATGGGCCTCAGTAGCTAGTAGCTACATCCCTTTTAAGACATCAACAGTACATCATCAGTAGCTACACATCCCCTTTAAGACATCAACAGTACATCATCAGTAGCAACACATCCCCTTTAAGACATCAAACAGTACATCATCAGTAGCTACACATCCCCTTTAAGACATCAACAGTACATCATCAGTAGCTACACATCCCCTTTAAGACATCGTCAGTACATCATCAGTAGCTACACATCCCCTTTAAGACATCATCATTGATTACTTCTAGCATTGAGTTTTATAGCGCAATGTAGTTTGATCATGATTGTTTAGCCAGACAATCAGGGTGCTCTAGTTTATTGGTGTTAAAACATACCAAGGTGCCTCTGGGCCTCTATCAGCTGACCAGCAGTATGACATTAGTCCATCCCATTCCAGGCCTCACATCATCTTCATAGATGTGCCGCTGCGCACTCCAGAAAGAGACCCGCAAACAGTCGGAATGTCGCGCACTTCCGAGACAGAATATCGCCGGCATCCCGGCCGTCCCAGGAATGTCCCCCAGATCCCTTAGCCTCCTGCTTGGTCCCAGCTTGGGACATGACTCAACCCCCTACACTCATAACCCTCGAAGGGCACTCCCCTTACCAAAACACCCACTAGATCGATTGACCATGTGGAATGGCTGACTAGGGTACCACTACCTGACCATGTAAGGAGTGCAGTAACCACCAGAAGGTCTCCATCACTGAAGGATGAGGACATGAGGTGTAGATGATGGTTATTTACTAGTGACCACAAAACCCACAAAGGGCAAACAAAACTAAATCGATTTACCGTGGTGAATGGGTGACCCTAGTACAGGTCCATGTAAGGAGAGTGCCACCAAGTCTCCATCCCTGGGAGATGAGGTATAGATGACTGCTCAGATGGTTATTTACTGTTGACCACAAAACCACAACTGGGGTCAACCACTGACAAACATGTATTTTTAATGTGCCTCTTAGTCATGAGACCTGATATAGCGCCCTCTGTCTTGTTGCCATATCTGACCATCAATTACATACTATTCACCATTTGTTAGAATGCATCATAAAAGCTTCATTCCCAACTACTAGTCAAGTTTGATTATTTCCTCACTTTGGATGGAGTGTGTGAGTGTGAGAGAGTGTGTGTGAGTGCATTACATAGGTGCTTGTTTGCTTGAGTTTGTCCTTCCTTGGTAATGAAAGTGCTATGTTCCCCTCCACAATTTCAGGACAATGGGAATTGGGCCATAACATATTCAATGTCTTGAGAGATTGTTTCTGACAAGAGGTGGGCATTCTGCATGCCACTCATTCCTCTTCTCATTCCTCTTCTCGCTCCTTTCTATTCAAACCAGTAGTTTCTACATTAATCTCCTATGTCCTATGAAATTGAAATATTTTCGAATTATAGTTATGCATTCACGAAATGTGACACTCAGGTAAGAGTTTTGTAATGGGAAAATATTTAATTTGGAGAAGCTTTGAATCGTTACATACTCATTTCTGGTCATTCTTCCCTCATCTCTGGCAGAGAAATCCAAATTTTCCTTCAACTAACATTCAGCTCGGTGGTTCTTCCATGAGGGGAGTCGTCCAATCGTGTTCCTATGACATCATTGGGTGATAACAATGAGAGCGTTTACAGGGAAAATTCCTGAATGAAATCAGGAAAAAAAACAGAAAGTTAAAAGCGGATTAGAAATAGCTTTGCCATGATGTTCGAATTGAGGAAGGAGAACAATGCTGTCAGTTTCTCGCCATTCCGTGGCCAGTGAGTGTGTCTACAGGAGAAGCACATTTGGTCCTGGTTTGTAAAGATTACAGCATTAGTGAGGAGAATTGGTCAAATAGTGCACTATTTTTGTGCTTAAATGACCACGTTTACATCATGTGATTCTGGTTTCGGGGGTTCTTTTCTCGAGTTTATTACGTAACTCCTCATACCTTTTTGGTGTCAGTGGAGATGCTGAAAGGATAAGTGGAACAGAACACCCATGGTCATGACCCTTCTATGATGTCATGGTAGTGGTTGAGAGCGGTTGATGTCAGCTGGTCGATATCTAACAGTCTCTGAGATTTACATCATGATGGTTTATGACCATACCCCCTTAGCATGTGAGCTAAGAATAGTCAGAAAGACCAGGCCCTGACCATTGTCATGTAATCTGATCTGTTTGTGCCGGTGCTGTGACCTTTGTTTGGCTAGAGGTGACATCAAACAAGACATTTGGTTCCAAAAGTCCTCACATTGATAGTAAAAGAAGGAAGATTCTGACAAGTTGGGACATTTTGCAGATCCCCAAAAAGCAATTTTAGGCTTAGGTGTTAGGTTTAGGGCTAAGGTTAGGCTTTGGGGTTAAATGGGAATACATTTTCGGTCCCCACTTGGATTGTAAAACCAACAGGTGTGTGTGTGTCTAACATGGAACCCAAACCGGCTGCGCGCGTGCGCCATCGTGCATAAATGTATTTTGTCCCCCACACCAAACGCGATCACCACAAGCAGGTTAAAATATCAAAACAAACTCTGAACCAATGACATTAATTTGGGGACAGTTCGAAAAGCATTAAACATGTATGGAAATTTAGCTAGTTAGCTTGCACTTGCTAGCTAATTTGTCCTATTTAACTAGCTTGCTGTTGCTAGCTAATTTGTCCTGGGATATAAATATTGAGTTGTTATTTTACCTGAACTCCACAAGGTCCTCTACTCCGACAAATTAATCCACACATAAAACGGCCAATCGAATTGTTTCTAGTCATCTCTCCTCCTTCCAGGCTTTTTCATCGTTGAACTTATATGGTGATCGCATCTAAACTTTCATAGTATTACCACGACTACAGGCAAAACAGTTTGTCTTTCAATCACCCACGTGGGTACCTGCTTCTATAAACCAATGAGGAGATGGGAGAGGTAGGACTTTCAGCGCGATCTGCGTCAGAAATAGGAATGACTTCTATTTTAGCCCTTGGTAACGCAGACGCTCGTTAGCGCGCGCGAGCAGTGTGGGTGCAATAATTGAATAACATGGATTTCTAAATGTATTTTGCGACGCTCGCACACGCGACGTGTCCGGTCTGATCAGCATGTAAGGGTGACACTGTGAGACAGAAGTGTAACTCAAGTTGAGGGAATTACTCTTATCGTTTACCCCAGAGCTCTTCTACCGTGTGTTGATTAGATGGCCATGAGCCACTCTAGGATGTGCTGTATGGAGAGACCATCTCTTATCTCTGCCGCTTGTGAATGTGTGTGTTGCGTGTTATTTAATGTCAGTAGCAGAAGTTAACTGCTCCACAGATGTTTCCTTGCCTGACGACTCACCCTGAATTTAATTCCGCTGCTCTATCAATACATACATTGTCTGAAACTGCCATCCTAGAAGTTGTTTGTGTGACTTCAAAATGAGGGGCGTCTTCTCATCGTGGAGAAGAAACGTCCGTTGGCCAGGGCGATGTGGATGAGTAGCCAGGCAAGTAGCTTCCTTTCCCAATCCCCTACATGGTAAAAAAATAGAGACAATTCAGAGCAAAGGAAATGTCGGCCATTCCATGCTCAAATAGTAAGCAGCTGATTCATGTGACAGGCTTATTCATGTGTCAGTGTGTGTAGTAAGAACACAGGTGCTCAGAGTTCAGCTTCCTATCAGGGAGCCGCACAGAGATGACATCACTGGGTTTTCTATAGAGCCATAATGGGTGGGGGTAGGGGGGGGGTAACCAAAGAGTTCCTTCCTCCTTCAAAAGAACTGGAGCTTTTCGAACTTTTGTCTTTCTTTTTCTCAGCTGTAGATAATATACATTATTTCTCTCCTCGTCTACTCCTACTCTTTACTCAGCAACACTTAACCTGCTGAGCCAGCCAGAGAACATGGCTGCTGAATTGTTGGAACTTGGGATGGTTGAGGAGATTCTAGAACGCAAAACACAGACGACATCGGACATCTACCAGAGAGAGAGAGAGTGAGGTGGCCCTGCACGGGGAGTGAGTCTAATGCTTTAAAGAGCGATTGAACATCCTGATTGGCCTTGTTTTGAAGCTTGGCCATTAAAAAAATGCTAGCAGCCATGGCTGAAGCCAAATGAGGATTGTCTTGGGAGTGTGGTTTGATGACGGTGTTTCTTTGGTGTGTCTTTGCCATTCAATCATAACACATGAGGGCAGTAGTGAGTAGGGCTCTTACTGTGACCGTATTACCGGCACACTGGCAGTCACGCAGTCAAATTCCATGTGACTGAGTCACAGTAACTATGCTTCTCCAAAACTGTGCTATGATGCTGCTGATGGTCAATAGTAGTCGCTAACGGACTGGTACTCCGGGCTCTATTGTCCCTCTAACCACTCTGACATCAATGCAAATGGAATCGAAAATCTAATCAAACACTCCATGAAAGCCCTGGCATTCCGAGTTTGAGCCGAATTGGATAACCTGTTCTGCAGCAAGAGCCAGCGCCTCATAACTGGTTGATCCATGGAATGAAATGTGTTCCTATAAGCCCATGTGGCATACTATTTCTATAGGCTATGCTATGCAATTGCACGAGAAAACTGAGTTTTGAAGGAAGATCCCATCAGCTTTCTATACGCTAGGCCTACTATATTTATTTCTCAACTTTCCTGATCTTAAGCACATTGCTTCGCTTTACAAACGGAGTAGCCTAACTGGCTGGCATGAAAATGAACTGCGGGAAAAGCACCTTCTATTCGCTACTCAAATGCATACGGATGGCATGTATTTTTCCCCTGCCACTGTTTCGAGACAGGTGCATTATAATGGCCCATTCTAAATCAAAACGTATATTATTTAGTATATGTAAAGACCAGATTAAATTGAGAATAGTCTGATGGGTGAGAATATTATCACTTGTGAATGATGCCCGGCATGTGCAGTCTAAGGCAAGAAACAGAGCATGCGTGTTTTTGGCGACTTTTCCCAAATTATAGTCACATGCATCATCTAGCCTAGCCCATAGGCCTATATGTTTTGATAAGGTTTGTATCACAACTAAAGTGGCCAAATAACTCTAAGCTTAGCCTATAGCCTGGAATATGATTGGTGACCACATAGCCTACAGAGCATAGAATGTTTTATTTTTATTAATTTCACCTTTATTTAACCAGGTAGGCTAGTTGAGAACAAGTTCTCATTTGCAACTGCGACCTGGCCAAGATAAAGCATAGCAATTTGACACATACAACAACACAGAGTTACAGATGGAACAAACAAAACATACAGTCAATAATACATTTGCAGAGGGTGGTCAATAGCAAGCGGCAACAGTGAGAGACTTGTTTCTGTAAATGTGAATTTTTAGAAGTAGAAGCTTGAATTGTTTGGGTACAGACCTGGATAGTAAGATAGCCTGCAGAGTTCTATCTTTGCAGTAGATTGCAACACCGCCCCCTTTGGCAGTTCTATCTTGGCGGAAAATGTTATAGTTAGGGATGGAGATTTCAGGGTTTTTGGTGGTCTTCCTCAGCCAGGATTCAGACACGGCTAGGACATCCGTGTTGGCAGAGTGTGCTAAAGCAGTGAATAAAACAAACTTGGGGAGGAGGCTTATAATGTTAACATGCATGAAACCAAGGCTTTTACGGTTACAAAAGTCAACAAATGAGAGCGCCTGGGGAATGGGAGTGGAGCTAGGCACTGCAGGGCCTGTATTAACCTCTACATCACCAGAGGAACAGATGAGGAGTGGGATAAGGGTACGGCTAAAGGCTATAAGAACTAGTCATCTAGTACGTTCGGAACATTGAGTAAAAGGAGCAGGTTTCTGGGCGCCATAGTATAGGTTCAAGGCATAATGTACAGACAAAGGTATGGTAGGATGTGAATACAGTGGAGGTATACCTAGGCATAGAGTGACGATGAGAGAGATATTGTCTCTAGAGACATCATTTAAACCAGGTGATGTCACTGCATGTGTGGGAGGTGGAACTGAAGGGTTAGCTAAAGCATATTGAGCAGGGCTAGAGGCTCTACAGTGAAATATGACAATAATCACTAACCAGACAGCAATGGACAAGGCATATTGACATTAGGGAGAGGCATGCGTAGCTGAGTGATCATAGGGGTCCAGTGAGTAGTTAAGCTGGCTGGAGACACGGCGATTCAGACAGCTAGTGGGCCGGGGCTAGCAAGCTAGCAGAAGGGACTTAGAGGGACGTCGCAACGGAAGAAGTCTGGTGTAGCCTCCTCGTGCGGAGCCTCCTCATGCGGTTCCATCAGCAGACCAGCCGTGATGGATTAGTAGGGTTCCGTGTAGTAATGGGGCCCAGTCCTATTGGCAAAATAGGTATAGTGGCCCAAGAAATTGGCCGATGGACCTATTCAGCTAACAGTCCGATATGCTCTAGACAGCTAGCGGGCCGCGGCAAGCAGATAGGCATTCAGGGGACATCGCGACACAGGGGCCTGTTGGAAAAAGAACCCTGGGGCAGATTACGTCGGTAGTCCAGTCGCGATGGATTAGCAGTGCTTCGTGTAGTAAATCCGGGGATATGGAGAGAAAATAAGTCCGGTATGCTCTGGTTTGAATCGCGTTGTGCAAACTGGTGAGAGATTTCTGAGCTAGAGGTTAGCTGATGACCGCTAGCAGTGGTTAACTGACTACTAGCTAGTAGCTAGTTAGCTGGCTAGCTCTGTTAGGGTATTCCGGTTCGAAAGTAAGTAAAGAAAAATACTTTAGAAAATAGCAGATCCATACCACATTGGGTGAGGCGGGTTGCAGGAGAGTATATTGAAGTTGAGGTTTAGGAAAAATATAAAAAGATATGCGAAGAAAAAAGATTGAAAAGTTATATACATTGGACACGACAAGACGAGGACAAAGACGTCTGACTGCTACGCCATCTTGGAACGGCATCGTTTATAAGAATGTGTTCTTATAAACCCAGTCATTGCGCAATCACATGTAAAAACAGAGTTTTGACTGGTCACTGTTTAAAAGAGGGTCCCAGCTTTCTCCTGCTGCTATTCCATGACATAGACTGACCAGGTGAATCCAGATGAAAGCTATGATCCCTTATTGATGTCACTTGTTAAATCCACTTCAATCATTGTAGATGATGGGGAGGAGACAGGTTGAAGAATAATTTTAAGCCTTGAGACAATTGAGACGGATTGTGTATGTGAGCCATTCAGAGGGTGAATGGGCAAGACAAAATATTTAAGTGCCTCTGAACGAGGTATGTTAGTAGGTGCCAGGCTCTCCAGTTTGACTGTGCCAAGAACTGCAAAGCTGATGGGTTTTTCACGCTCAACAGTTTTCCGTGTGTATCAAGAATGGTCCACCACCCAAAAGACTTACAGCCAGCTTGACTCAACTGTGGGAAGCATTGGAGTCAACATGGGCCAGCATCCCTGTCGAACGCTTTCGATACCTTGTATGGTCCATGCCCTGACAAATTGAGGCTGTTCTGAGGGCAAAGGGGGTGCAACTCAATATTAGGAAGGTGTACCTTATGTTTTCTACACTCAATGTATATTAGTAGGCTATATGTAAATACCAGGCTAAATTGAGAATAGTCTGATTGGTGAGAATATTATCAAGTGCTTGACAAATTGTCAATGAGAGACTGATGAAGCGTGTGCAGCCTGCACAGGAAACAGAGAAGAGGTCATGCCTTTCATGTGACTTTTTTCAAATCATCATTAGTCGCATCATGCAGCCTTAGAATGTATTACAAATCAAAACATATAACCTAAGGTGTGTATCACAACTAAAGGTGCATCAATAACTCTAAGTTAAGCATTAAAATTATCACTTTGTTAACCGCTCAACACAGAATGTGCGCACTCCCTCGGAAATCATTTGGGATATGTTCAATTGTATTCTTCTTACTATAAAATACTATTTAAAAAATGCCATGGAATTATAATCAAGTCGAAGTTTACACAGTTTTTACCCGGAGGAAAACTGGGCAGGGTCATGCTTTTTCAATTTCAGCCAGGGGGAGGGTTTAGTCTTTTTTTATTTAGTCCAGTGGAGGGTCATGTAATTTGTTATCGATTAAATGTCACAATGCTCAGTGCTTGAGAATGAATTACTTATTATATCTCGATGTGTTTCCGATTCTGCCCCTCAGCCCTGATTCTCTGCTGGGTGAGCAATATCAGTGCACCTAGTGTGGTCTCAGTCAAATACTATACTATAGGCTATAGGCTATACGAAGAGCATGCTCGGAGATGCACCGGGCAAAGTTATATTTCTGAGAAAATGAACTTCCATCCTGACTTTTTGTGCTACTGGGATGGTGTATTTAAAACTAGGCTACACTACATTTTTATATTTAACGAGGCAAGTCAGTTAAGAACAAATTCTTATTTACAATGACTGCCAGTGTGTTAACTGCCTTGTTCATGGGCAGAACTACAGATTTTTACCTTGTCAGCTCAAGGATTCATCCAGCAACCTTTCAGTTACTGGCCCAAAGCTCTAACCACTAGGCTACCTGCCGCCCCGTGTGCATTACATACTGTAATGGATAGGCTATCCCAATCATAAGCCCTGCCTACCCAATGGCTGTGCTCTGTACCGGTGGCACTTCAGGAGACAAGTCTAAGGCTTCTCCCGAACAACAAAAATATATGAGTAAAATAAAAATATATATCTGTGCGGTGGACTAGGCCTACTGATGTCCTGTTCAGTTTGAGAGGGAGAGTGTGAAGATGAGATGGAAGACCGGAGCTAAGCTTGCTACTGCTATAATTGATTTTAATAAAAATGTTTCATTGTCCGTAATGAAGCTATTTATTAGAGTTATTGACCTCACAATAAGTCATATTAAAGTAATTTACAAAATGTGCATTACTATGAACCGGCAGCTGCGGAGATGGACAGCGCATGGGTGCTGAAAGTAGGCTATTTCGAGAATGTCTAATTCATTTAAACAGTCTTCATTTCAATTTGACTTTGGGCTACAAACAACAGGATGGTCTTTGAGTTGGAGCCTATTTCTTCCTATTCAAGAAATAAGAGGTAGGCCTACCTGTTTGACAGATTAAATTATAGTCTACTAGCCATAGATGTTGTCAGCCAATTCCTTCAGTCACCATGCACTCCTTAAATATCTCAGTGTCAGTGAATGGCTTGGTGTGTTAAATTAAAACCAGGGCTCGAATTGAGGGGGTATGTGAGGGTACTGTGGCATTTGTTAAAGAAAATGGCAAAAAACATAGTTTAAGATTTTGGGAAAAAATGGGGTGGACCTGATTATTAAAAGCGATCTATAACGACCACTTTAGTCTGCAATGTTTTACACTAGTGACAAGCTGTAAAATGCCGGGGAAAGACGTGACTCCGATGCATATGGGATTTATTTGGTTTGTCTCTATGACATTCAGAGGCTGCTCTACAACCTTCTATAGCCGAGGAGACAAACAATGTACTTTGCTTGGGAAGTAATATGTGATTCTGTCACTATCAATTGACGTTCAACATTTCAACAGGCTGTTAAACAACATACTAACTTTAAATCAGTCAGGAGCAAGCCAGGTAGCCTAAGAAGGAACATAAATTAATTATTTTGGCTATATTTTTATTATTTCAAGGCTATAGCCTGCCATTTTAAGAAATCAATTGTGAAGCATTTGTGATACTACAGGCTGGCAGGAACGCTCAGCACTGCAACAACACATTGACAACAGGACTTCAACAACATTGCCATGTAATGCTTACAAAACGAAGAACAGTTTCTAAAACTGACTGAACATTCTACTCAATGCATCGTTAATGAGCCCTGATGAAGATTTCATCAAAAGTGCATTACAGTGGGTTGGAAATACAATGACATTCAAAAGAAGGCAAATAAGTAGTCAGAAAACCTTTTGTCATCATTTTAATGTCACCAGATTGACTTTAGATGCAGTGTAACGTTATCTAGCTAGGTAAGATTGAGGGGAGGCCACTGGATTTTAGCTAACTAACGTTAGCATTGCTAGCTATTTTTGACAAACTTTGCTAGCTAATGACAACATTGCCATCTGTCTAAAGTAAATTTAACAACATGATAATGCTGGCAAAGTTATTTCCTACTAAATATTTGACTACTTTAGCAATGCCATTGTATTTCTAGCCACTATAGTGTAATTTAGACTAAACAGTAGTTAGCCTCCGTCCAGAATGACTGGGTTTATCACCACTTTAGGGCACCACTATGGCGTGCTGGTAGAGAGCAGCTTGAGGAAGTTCATAACAATGGCATGACGTGACCGAGTGATGGAGGTGCAACCTATTCATTCAATTATTCTGAAATAAATATTTTCTTCATATCATGTTTCTTTAATCCGGCCTAAAATAAAGAGCGGATTTATTGTGATGGTGTACAATTTATTAGACTAAAATGTAGATGTATCAAAGGTCAGCACATTGGCTTGTAGGCTATGCGTGGAAGCCTGGAGATTCTGAACGTGTATGTTAATTAACGGTCAATTTACCGTGGGACCGGCAGTTGTTTCCATGACAGTTACCGGCTGACAAATTTTCAGGACCGCAACAGCTCTATTAGTGAGTACAACGAGGTAAACTAAGCTAGCTTTGCTATGGTGAGAACAAAGTTGAGGACTTCTCCCCTCCTGACTGACTCGCCATTTTAAGATGGTCAGCTAATTCAGTTACACGTGTAGGCTAAAGCCTGCGCTGACCATGTGTTTAGCCAAGCTGACAGCAGCTAGCTAGCATAGCTAGGAGATAGATAGCTGTAGCTGGCTAGCCTATCTGATATTTCTCTGTCATATCAGTTATGGCAAGAGTCTGGAATGTGTTTAATAACACACTCGTTCTACAACACCTTGCTACGAAAGTAGCTTGTAACTTAGTTTAAAATGTTCATCATATTTGCTGACAAAGCTCCCGAATGCTAGCTAGCTAGCTAGCTACCTAACTTGCCAATCCAGGTTAGTTATCAATATCTTTGTCCGAGTTGAAATGAGTTGGCTAGCAAGCTAGTATCCAATACAAATGGCCTACAGTTAGCTTTTGTTAACAAGGTAGATAGCTAACATGAGCTATGCACATCTTCCTCTGACATGGTACAAAACATTGCACATTAGTTTGATGTATTTAGCTAGCTACAGTATCACTCCCCTGTGATATCATAGCTAGCCTGGCTCAATAGTGTGCCTACCCTCGCCACCTGGGGACAGCCCATCTGGAAGTCCAGGATCCAGTTGCAGAGGGATTTGTTTAATCCCAGGGTCCTTAGCTTGTTGTAATGCATTGGAAGTTTGCACCAACTTCATGGAAGCCTATTTTCACTTCTATTTGCCGAGCGAAATGTGGGTGTTGCACCCATACAGTATGCAGACTTGACAACATTGTCCACAAACTCCACATGGCAGCTGGGGGCGGACCACAGCGTGTTGTCTCTGGGCAATTGGGCATCATTGGCAAAAGTGGGCATGTAAGTATTACATACCCAACTCTCAAGTAAGTTGTGATGAACTCGCTTACAAAACTCAGTTTTGGATGAGACTGACTTCATGATCAAAATTATCCTATTTACACTTTACTCAATTTTGACACTATAATATGATTCTGACTCATATCGATGCCACACAGGCCAATTTCTACGAGAGAAGTCATTTATTGCCTTCAGTAAAGATCTTTATTGCCTTTAAAGATCTTCAACAACCAGCTGCTCTCTAAGCCACAGAGAGAGGAGTGGGTTTGGACGACTGAGCTCTAGAATTCTAGCAATGTTCCAGAACCCACCTGGAGATTATTTTGTGTGTGTGGCTGGATGGAATGGGAGGAAGGATGATGACTGGAGTTGGATGCTAGGATGTCTACTGGTGTCTATGGCTCGTTACCGTCGTCTGGGGTTAAGCCTTTCTATACCAGTGGTCGATTGGAGGGGTACCATTCCTGGAAGATAAAACAGCTTCACCAGCTGGTAAAGGTATCCACTCAGGTTCACCCCCCAAGGCCATCCTCTCAGCCCTTATAAGGTCAAATCACAGGTCTGCCAAGAGCAAGAGTGAATCTATTTTGCAGCATTGAGAAGAACTGAGGTATTCATGGCTGGGAAAAGCTTGAAGTATGTAGAAGACGGTGTTTGTTTTCTCTGATTCCCTGTACACATCCTGGAATTCTGGACTGGCTGCTGGCATTATGCAAAAATACAGAATTGGAGCTATTTTTTATCCAGTTCAGAGTCTTTGGTAAACGCATCAGCGAAGCCTAACAAAATGTGTGTTTTCAGAGCTCGGTTATAAGCATAAACAACCCTCCGTTTCTTTTGGCCCTCTTGCAGAAATCTGTGCCGATCCTTCCAAAGTTTTGCTGTGTCTGGGGTGTTCTGGGCTTCTTTTTTGTTGTAATATCTATTTTTGTCCAGTAGGGTTGTGGTCAGTTCCATCTCAACTCCCATCAGTATAAGAATCCTCATTTGAAATACGTGAGACTTTTCAATTCTGTATTGACTGAATTGAAATGGAATTAAAACCAGGTCTGTTGTCCAGTGCTCTCTGCGTTTGTTCACTTATGCACCATTTGTGTACTCCCATCTCTGTGTGTTGTGTACAGTACTATGTGTTCTGGAACTTTTGGACCTGGCCTGTCTTTTTGTGTTCTGACTTTGTCTGAAAGTGGGGGTTTCTTCACAGGAGGAATCCATATTTATGAACAGATTCACAACTATTTTTCTTAGGTTCTGCCACAATAAATTATATAGAACTTTTAGAACACAAGGCCTGGGGGAAAAAAGTGTGAATTTATATAGGCGTTTATCTATGCCAACAGTGCGCAACAATGCCTCATTTATCATAGCCATATCAGATAACAAATCCTAATTGCTAAATTGCTCCATATATATTCAGTCAATAAAAGAAATGGTGTTATTTAAGGTTGATTTAAATTGGAATATCAACTGGTTATATTATATCGTGGCAGTGGCGCTTCTTTGTAGAAGCCTATAGCTGTGCAATGGCATACATAGCCTTGTTTTGTTAATTTAGCAGACAAGACACTCTTATTTCCTGAGCCCTTATCACAGTCAAGACACACCTGTTTCATATCAGTTTGCAAACAATCTAAAATATATATAATTGAGTTAATAAAGCCGCATACAAACATGGTCTCTTTTTTGTTTTCTTGAGTAAGGCAGCTCCAAAATACAGGTGTTTCAGCCTAGCTCAGTGCTTTCTGTGGTGGTGGGGCGGGCCAGCAGAAAATGACCGTGACTGGCTCAGTATTCTGTCACTCATGGGGACCTTGCGCACTCGCCAAGCTTTCAGTCCTTATAAAGGGTAGATATCCAAAATTTCAGCCCCTTGGGTCCTACCATAGAGTTATATTGCAAGTGCCCTTCCAAAAAGGCTCAAGGCCATTGGCCACAGAAATGACGTTGAATCACTTTATGTACAGTTGCTTTGATTTGACTAATCATGTCAACATCTTACTTTCACAATCTTAGCTAGCAGTCATCATCATGAATCAAGTCTACTGGCAAATCCTTTTTAATCCTTGTCATATGAAGATAAATAATGAAGAGAAAATATAGTAAAACGTATCGGTGCTCATCGGCCATTGGACATAAACATTACACAACAAGTTGGAAATCGCAAATTCAACAATGACTGGTTTGGAAGGAATCAGTGGCTAACTGTGAGTTCAAGACAACTGGGAACTCGGGAAAAACCAGCCACGACTGGGAAAATACGTTTTGAACAGTCATTCAACTTGGATTTTGTAAATCGGCATCTTTCTCTTTGATGACAAAATTTGCCCGCCGCGCAACTTTCCTGTCCAAGCACATCACAACAACCTGAGGCCAGAAATGTCTTGTGCTGCTTAATAAATTATGTAGGATGCCATAGAGATATGTATTCTGTAGCTAAGAAATTAATACTAAGTGTATGTTGTGTAGTAAGCTGTTAGTAGCCCCTGTGCCTCACCCTAATAATTTGGTCTATTTTCACCAACGCGGTATTGTAAACACATTGTTCGTGGCCGGTGTGTGCTTGTTTGCCTATAACCTGTTTTAGAGAAATGTAATCATTGAATATTGTAAGAGCTTTCATTGTCTGGTTATATACCCCCTTTATTTATTTACGGTTCTGTAAGAACGGCCCATGTTCTGAATTCTGTCACTGTACATTTCAAAAGTGCTGAACAAATAGTTTTATTGACTACGTCCGTCGTCGCTCGCTCATTCATGTCTTAATCGAAATTACAGATTGCCACTTATCCGCTTGTCATCCCCATATGCCATAGTTTGTACATCTCAATTGTCAGTAGAAACCACATTTATTTAAGCAAGTCAGCCATATCAGCTCAGTAAAAAAAAAAAAAAGGCAGTTAATGAGGCTGAATGAACTGTTTCGCTGCCAGACAAGGCTCCGCTGAAAGCCAGATGTAGCAGTGGTAAGGTGTTGGGACTGCTGTTGGGACAGCTTTATGTAGGCCCTAACCGTTTGTGGGCACTGTTTGTCACCGTTATAGTGCAATTAATGTATTGTGTTGTGTTGTGTTGTGTAGGGGCTTGGCTGGCATGCATCCCACAGTAAAATGTTTTGCCCCACCAAGATTTACATGCTAAAATGGCCACTGCATACAGATACAGCTTGGCCACATTGTAACCGCGAAGCGGCCATGGTGCTCAGCCAGGACAGTTACTTTTGTAACTGAATGAAAACATTTGAACAACGTGATTTAACCGATTGATGTTCGGAAAATAAATGGCAAAAATGCAGAATGATGTTAAATGCCTGTAAACAGCTTGTGGAGAAAATTTATTATTATTATTAATATGTAATATTAGGCCTACTGTCATATGCCTGTGCTCATCATGGTTCTTACAGGCTAAGTTAAATGACAAAAATGTGCTTGTGGTTCACGCAGCTCAAATGATATGTAACAACAACCTGAGTGCATCAGCACAACAAATAGATTTTTTTTTTAAATGCAGGTACCTTTTCATTTTAAACACCAGTGGTACAACTAGTGCTTTCTAACTGTACTGAACCAACACAGTAGCGCACGGGAGGGAAGCAAAACTTTCCTGTGGGCAAAACCATTCATCTTCAGGTGATGGGGGGTTGCAAAATGCAATCTGTTAATGATTATATAATATATGCAATTGTCATATCTATTTTAATACAGACTAGCTCAAAACATGAATCATTGAAAATGACAAATTACCCAATAGATCATGATACTTTTCTGGTAAATGTGGTAAGTACTTTTCTGTTTGGAATGTGGGGATGCAGCTGCTCCATTGCTCATGCGTCTGTGTGGCAGTGTGTGTGTGTGTGGCAGTGCATACCTCAGTTCCCTGTTGTGTAGTTAATCATGTCCAGGGATGGCCATTCAACCATTCAATCAACCCCTGGAGGAGACACCCCCCCCTCCATCCGTACCTCCCTCTCTCTGTCTCTCTCCCCTGGAGGAGACCTCTCGCTCTCTCTCACTCCAATAAGAAGAATGTAAGCTCTGTCTCTGAGATACGTGCACACACATACACACTGAGTGGTAGATTGGCCGAGCCTAAAGAATGCAATTGTTCCATATTCCAGGAACAATCTATAATGCAGATGCCATATAATTGCTTTCTGCAGAACTGCAGGCATAGTGACAAGGGTGTCATCCAATCCTCAGGGACTCATCCAATCCTCCTTTCCTCTCTCTCCTTCCATAATTCAAGTCATTCTCAGATGTCAATTAAGCCTCTGTGTTCTAGCTTTAACTCAATGAACCTTTCTAGGACGCACGTTCCGCTAGCGGAATCCCCCCCACAACATTCCGCTGAAAAGGCAGCGCGGGAAATTCAAAAATATTTTTTTTGAAATATGTAGCTTTCACACATTAACAAGTCCAATACAGCAAATGAAAGATAAACATGTTGTTAATCTACCCATCGTGTCCGATTTAAAAAATGCTTTACAGCGAAAACACAACATATGATTATGTTAGATCACCGCCAAGTTAAAAAAACAGCCATTTTCCCAGCCAAAGATAGGAGTCACAAAAACAGAAATAGAGATAAAATTAATCACTAACCTTTGATCTTCATCAGATGACACTCATAGGACATCATGTTACACAATACATGTATTTTTTGTTCGATAATGTGCATATTTATATCCAAAAATCTTAGTTTACATTGGCGCCATGTTCAGAAATGCCTCCAAAATATCCGGAGAAATTGCAGAGCCACGTCAAATAACAGAAATACTCATCATACACTTTGATGAAAGATACAGGTTTTACATATAATTAAAGATACACTTGTTCTTAATGCAACCGCTGTGTCAGATTTCAAAAAAGCTTTACGGAAAAAGCACACCATGCAATAATCTGAGACGGCGCTCAAATATAAATAACATTTCTTCGCCATGTTGGAGTCAACAGAAATACGAAATKACATCATAMATWTTCCCTTACCTTTGAWTATCTTCATCAGAATGCATTCCCAGGAATCCTAGTTCGACAATAAATTGTTGTTTTGTTCGATAATGTCAATTATTTATGTCCAAATAGCTGCTTTTGCTAGCGCGTTTAGTACACATATCCAAACGCTCGTGCAAGTGACGCATAACATCGGACGAAAACTTTAAAAAGTTATATCACAGTTCGAATAAACTTGTCAAACTAAGTAGATAATCAATCTTCAGGATGTTGTTATCATATATATCCAATAACGTTCCAACCGGAGCATTCCTTCGTGTCTGTAAAAGTTATGGAACGCAAGGCGATATCATGAGGAATGAGCATGACCAGGAACACTGACTGAAACACCTCCCATCCGGTCCCACATCACAGTATACACTTCATTCAACGTTCTACCGACTGTTGACATATAGTGGAAGGCGTAGGAAGTGCAAACAAATCCATATCTTCCTGGGATTTGAATAGGCGATGAGTAGAAAAAACACCAGCCTCAGAATTTCCACTTCCTGTTTGGAAGTTTGCCTGCCATATGAGTTMTGTTATACTCACAGACATAATTCAAACCGTTTTAGAAACTTCAGAGTGTTTTCTATCCAATAGTAATATGCATATATTATAATAATATATGCATATAATAATAATAATATGCATATAATAATATGCATATATTAGCATCTGGGACAGAGTAGGAGGCAGTTCACCATGGGCACGCAATTCATCCAAAGAGAAAATGCTGCCCCCTATCCCTAAAAAGTTACGTTTTATATCTCACTCGAAATTACTTATCAGACTGACTTAGCATTGGCAAACGTTAGTGTTGGGACTACTAGGCTAGTGTGCCTCCACAATGTGGACTGTTAGTTGTGTCTCTGCACTCTGGCCTGACCCGTACCGTCACTATTAGCCCCAGGCTAAAGCCACAGCAACTCCCTGCGACTGTGTGTGTGCTTTTGTGTGTGTGTGTTTTGGTGGCATGCATCCACACACACACTGGGATGCAAGCAGATGCGCTCAAACACAACACAACACAGGTATGCACAATCGCCCATGCACACACACACACTCTTGTATGCAAAAATACACTGAGTATACTAAACATTAACACATTTCTATAACATAGACTGATCAGGTGAATCCAGGTGAAAGCTGTGATCCCTTATTGATGTCACCTGTTAAAACCACTTCAATCAGTGTAGATGAAGGGGAGGGGACAGGTTGAATAATTATTATTAAGCCTTGAGACAATTGAGACATATAATTGTATTGTATATATATATTGTATATACAAGCACATGCACAAGCACATAAACATGCATGCATAATATAAGAACTTTTCCATGTTGAATCATAGGCCATATTTTCCTGTTGGCTTCTCTTATCCAATTAAGTCACACCTTTCAGAATTCTGAGAATCCCAGAAATGGGTTAGTTTATGAGCTTCTGAACATCTCTGTGTGTCATCAGATTGAGAACGGGCTTATGGAGAGGGGTGGGAGGGACTTTGAAATCTGATCCACTTTCATACTAGTGAAATGAAGGGAAAGAGCGACACTCTCCTTCTCCCTATAGGTTTTGCACTAAGAAGTCAGCTGGAGTCCCAACCCAAGGTCGGTGTTTACTCTGAGAACACACTCAGCACATACCAAGGTTCACCTACTTTAAGGTGACACGAATCTTTCCACAATGTAAACGATCGGATTAAAATGGGATAAATGATACAGATTTCACACTTTCAGAGAATTCACACAATTACACTACTGTTTGTTTTGTTCTAGTTCAAGTTTGAATGTAGATTGGTCATTGTCTGATGGCCTCTTGCTGTATTTAAACCCAACAGCAGTTCATTGTGTACAAAGTAAAAAACAAACAGGCCCACTAGGGTGTGTAACAGTAACAGTTGGTCCTGAGAAGACCGTTTTCTGGTCAGTACTTATTTAAAATAGATTTAATTTGTTCTCCCTCTTCCCTTCACCTAAATCAAAGCAGCAAATGTCTGTAGGAGTGGAAACTATCACTCACTTAAAGCTACTATCTGGGATTTGCGTTTCAAACCCAACGGCAGCCCCACCATTTAAACTGAGGGATGGGCTGGAGAAACTCGCTGTAAATATCACAGAGTGGGCATTTAAGTGTTTGGTTAACACAGGGTCACACGGGAAGCTAGAGCAGGAGAGGATCAGGACATAGTAGTGAGTGGTGGAGGGCAGTGTCAGTGTCACACTGACAACCCTATGTACTGTCAGAGCCAGAGTTCCTGAGAGCTCCAGTTCCGGAACGAGAACCTTTAAATAACAACGTATGGATTATTATTTCTAGGTCAGAATGCTGTGGAATGTCTGCCTGCAGTTAACAGAGGAAATATGGAATTACATGCAAGCCTTACATCACATAGCAAATTAGCAGACCCCTACTTTAATTCCCCCCCGTGCCAGTAAAGCACACATAATTAGAGCATGACACAGTCAGTCGCCCTCCTCGCTGCTCTGTTGTTTTTTCCCCTCCTATTCTTTCATCTCTTTTTCTCGCTCTCTTTTTTTTCATCTGTTCAAAAACCCTCAGAATGACTCGAGGCTCTATTGTCTGTAATGTACTGTATGCTAATCGTTATAAAATCTGCCAAGTTATTTCCTGAAAGAGGAGATGGGCCATTATACGGAGGAGGGCTGGCGAAAGGGGGGAACAGCGAGGCAGAGGAGGGGGACTGTTTTTTTGGATGGAGCTCAGGGTAGGGATGCTTGCTATTCCCTTAAGTGTCTGGAAAGTGTACGTTTCCATTACAGCCTGTCTCGTTTCGCTGCAGTGCATTGCGTTGGTTGTTTTTGCACTGAGGCCAGGAGGGAGGATGGCAGAGGCAGGCCTGAGACCCTCTGTGGACAGGGCATGCAGCCCCAGGTAGGGTGAGGAGTGTCCCCCCAGGTGGTGGGCATACATGGGCTATATGTGGAGCTTCAAACGCATATCTGTTGGACCGGTTGGCTCCTCTGGCTGCTATCGCAAAGAGAGACAGGATAAATCAGAAGCAGAGCCTGTGAGGGATTGGTTTGAGGCTGGCTGGTTGTAGAGATGGCTGACTGTAGAGGTGTCTGTCGTGTTATTGTTTGTTTTTTGTTAGTCTGTGGCTGGGATGGTTTGTTTTGAGCAGGCTGTGGAGTTGTAAGTGACTTCAAGTGTTTACAATATGGTTATATAAGGTCTTTCCGATGTACTTTTCCAACATAAATTTTCTGAGGATTCATTGCTAGTTGCCTGGTTGCTTCAACAGTTGTGATACGCCAAAAGTCCTGTAACCCCAGGAGAGGAACTAAACACATTGTTCCATTTCTCTCCAGCATGTATTTTTCGGTAACCACTAATCTACCCTGACATTAGCCCTGGGCCAGAAGATCATGATTTTTGTGACCCTGGCTGTTTCAATGAGTCATGCATGCAAAACACCCACCCAATCAAGTTAAAGAATCTAGCCGTAGGTTGGTGAGAGGCCACACACACACGTACGCACGTACATATTGGCATATTTAATAGGAAACTACCTCCTCCAGTCCATTTTACAGCAGTATTCACATTACATTCTTAATCTATAAATAGATGGCTCACCGCACACTCCAGCTTTTTAATACATATCGTTAATCTAGTGTCTATAGACATAAATGTCACAACAAAATGGAACGGGTTTTACCTCATTTCAACCCAAAGATTAAGACTAAATGGAAAAGGCTTGAATACTTATTGGTATTGCCAGAGAGTTTTCTGAGGACAAATGGTGTCCTTGAACTGAGAGACTATTGATTTCGAGGAAGAATGGAGTGAGAATAGTGTCTATACACTGTAAAGAGATTTAGTAACTAGCTGATACTAGTAAAGCCTAAAAACCTATAGTTAATGTCCAGTTCCTTCCAGTGTTTTTCCCTCCTCTCTACCTCCTCTTTTAGGTAGACCCTTACTGGTTTACATCAGCATCTGTCTGATCCCTTGTTTCATATTGCAGGAAAAAAAGAAACTCCTTCTGGGAAAGCCCTTCATTAACATTTATGGGAAACATAGTCCTCTCGCTTTTTTCTATTCTCCCCTCCCTTTAAGATAATAAAAGAGCACTTACTTTCTTTTAAAGGGTTCAAGCAGCAAATCTGGTGAAAAAGGGGCTGGAACCCTATTATAATTGTTAGGATTATTAGGATCCAAGCCCCGAAGGGCATGGGTCCTTAGATCCTCAAAAGGTTCTACAGCTGCACCATCGAGAGCATCCTGACTGGTTGCATCACTGCCTGGTATGGCAACTGCTCGGCCTCCGACTGCAAGGCACTACAGAGGGTAGTGCGAACGGCCAAGCACATCACTGGGGCCAAGCTTCCAACGGTACCGGAGCGCTAAATCTAGGTTCAAGAGGCTTCTAAACAGCGTCTACCCCCAATCCATAAGACTCCTGAACATCTAGTCAAATGGCTACCCAGACTATTTGCATCGCCCCTCCCCTCTCCACACCACTGCCACTCTCTGTTGTCATCTATGCATAGTCACTTTAATTTTTAACTCTACCTACATGTACATACTACCTCAACTAACTGGTGCCCCTGCACATTGACTCTGTACCGGCACCCCCTGTATATATAATTTTTTTACAGCTGCTTTTTAATTACTTGTTACTTTTATCTCTTATTTTTATCTGTATTTTTTTTAAACTGCACTGTTGGTTAGGGGCTCGTAAGTAAGCATTTCACTGTAAGGTAAGATGTTGAAAAAAAAAAAATTCGATTTGAACTCTATTATAATTCCTAGGATTATTATTATTTTTCCGATCTTTGGAGAGCTATAACTCTTAAATGGTAAGACCTATAGAGACCCAACTTGATAGGCAAATACATTTGATTACACGTGGTGCAACTAGGCCAAATGGTGGCCCTATAAACCACATTTTACATCAAAAGGTCAGCCCCGCCTCCTCGTTTGACCTAGCGTCTCGGAATTTGGTACGGAGTTTCCGCTCAACACATGGAACAAATTTGCCTCTAGAACCAATGACGTCACTATGATGGATCATCCGACATTTTGAAAATAGTGTATATTTTCCAACATTTTAAACAAGATCTCCTCAGACACCGCTCCATCTATAGACCAAGCATCTGTAAATTGAGTGAGGTTGGGCGTGACAATTCAAGTCTTTCAGACACTCTTGGTGGGAATGGAGCCCCCTGCTGGCTATGTATCTCAATACTCTCCAGAGTTTCCTGAAGTGTGCACAACCCACATGGATTAAAAAGTGTAAAATTGGTGTGAGTACCAGAAAGGAAGTCTATAATGTAACCCTTTAGATCCACACCACAACTTTCTGAGAACCAGACCAAGGACCAGTGTATCAACACCAGAGCAACTTAGAGGAGAAATTAGGGTTAAGTGCCTTGCTCAAGGGCACATCGACATATTTTTCTTTACCTTGTCAGCTCGGGGATTCAAACCAGCAACCTTTTGTTTACTGTCCTAGCGCTCTAACCGCTAGGCTACCTGCCGCCAGTCTAGCTAATTTCAGGCCAGGGTGACAGCTAAAGCACATTTATTGCTTTTGTAGTCCAATAAAAACTGAATGATTCTGAACACTCCCAAGTCCCAACTTCAGCAGACAACTTTCAAATTCGCGGAGAAATTTCTAGCCACAAGCATAAACTAGCTAGGTAGGGAGGGCTCATGAGGATGACTGACTGAATTGACTGAACCGAATCTGATTTGGCACCAGGCATGTCCGTAAAGCCTCTCCCTTGCCTTAAGGACCCATAAGGTCCGCCATAATGGATTTTCCGTCATTTAGAATTTTGAGAAAAACACATAAAATGCTACTCCTCTAGAACCGAAAGAAATATCTACACGAAACTTGATACACTACATATACAAATGTATGTGGACACCCCTTTTAACTTAGTGGATTCGGCTATTTCATCCACACTCGTTGCTGACAGGTGTATAAAATCGAGTACACTGCCATGCAATCTCCATAGACAAACATTGGCAGTAAAATGGCCCTACTGAAGAGTTAATTGACTTTCAACATGGCACCGTCATAGGATGCCACCTTTCCAACAAATCATTTCATCAAATTTCTGCTCTGCTAGCACTGCCCCGGTCAACTTTAAGTGCTGTTATTGTGAAGTGGAAACGTCTAGGAGCAACAACGGCTAAGCCACAAAGTGGTAAGCCACACAAGCTCACAGAATGGGACTGCCAAGTGCTGAAGCTCCTAAAAATGGTCTGTCCTTGGTTGCAACGCTCAATACCGAGTTCCAAACTGCCTCTGGTAGCAACGTCAGCACAAGAACTGTTCGTCGGGAGCTTCATGAAATGGATGTCCACAGCCGAGCAGCCACACACAAGCCTAAGCTCACCGCCATTGGTCTCTGGAGCAGTGGAAAAGCATTCTCTGGAGTGAATCACGCTTCACCATCTGGCAGCCTGACAGGAGAATGCTACCTGCCCCAATGCATAGTGCCAACTGTAAAGTTTGGTAGAGGAGGAATAATGATCTGGGGCTGTTTTTCATGGTTTGGGCTAGGCCCATTAGTTCCAGTGAAGGGAAATCTTGACTGGCATGCACAGAGCCCTGACCTCAACCCTATCGAACCCCTTTGGGATGAATTGGAACGCCGACTGAGAGAGAGGCCTAATCGCCCAACATCAGTGCCCAACCTCACTAATGCTCTTGTGGCGGAATAGAAGGTAGTCCCTGAAGCAATGTTCCAACATTTAGTGGAATTCCTTCCCAGAAGAGTATAGGCTGCTATAGAAGTAAATGGGCGACCAACTCCATATTAATGCCCATGATTTTGGAATGAGATGTCCACATACTTTTGGTCATGTAATTTATATGGCATCTGTGGACCAAGGTTTCTCAACCCAGTGTGTTCCAGGCTAGTATGTTAAACAACATGGCCGCTACTGACCAATAAACATTCACGTGGGTGTGGTCAATAAATGCATATAAATCACACGTATATTCGTATTGTAACAATTTTGGGACACGTTTCAAACACTGTGAAGACTCAACATATGAAAGCACATTCAGATCGACCACACGGTTGCTCTATAAAGTGCACATGTTTATATCTTGTGATCTGTTTGACTCCGAGTGATGAAATTTGGCATCACTCGGTGATATGAGTCTAGCTGACCTGTGGTTCAATTTAGCCGCATGGTAGGGTTGTTGGACAGGAAACAACATTCATGCATTAATGAGTCTTGGAAAATATTGCATTTAACGACATGGGTACAAGATGCTATATATCCAATTTGGTGTCCAGCAGTTCTGGAGAAGACGTTTAAAGTAGTCAACATAATTGAAAATGGTCCAAAATAGTGTACATCAGAAGCATATTGCATAATCTGTTTGATTTTGAGTTCTGATATTTGGCAAACATGGTAAGGAGTACAGAAGTAGCTCATCCTAGGGTGATGTGTCCAATTCGTCCTGATGGTGGCAAAGTGGGCCCACAACTTGAACCCCGACATTGCTGCTTGCAGCTATATCTTATTTTTCCATCCATATGAGCCACTCCCATACGTCTGCGTTTACATGGCTGCTCTATTGCTGTTTTGGGAAATCCCTCCAAAATGGGCAGTTAGTTTATACCCTGGCTGGTTGGCAGAAAACTCCCCTTTTTGCCTTTGGGAACGTGTCCATCACATTCTTTGGAAAGTCTGGGTGTTGCTGTGTGGTATGGTGTTCTCTTACTGCACACAGCTCTCTCTCTCTCGCTCTCTCTCGCTCTCTGTCCATCTGTCCAAAACCATTTCATTGTTCTGGAGCAGAGAACAAATCGCTGGGAACACCTCAAAAAACTAAATTAGATGGAAAAATAATGATTAAAGAGTCTAGGAATGAGAAGAGTAACTACAATGTATGGATTATGGCCCCCATGTTATTTGATGTTGAATTTAGGGTGTTCAGTACTTATGAACAGGATGATGATGGCCCTGCGTTGTCTGGGTTTGGCCGAGGTAGGCTGTCATTGTAAATAAAAATGTGTTCTTAACCAACTTGCCCAGTTAAAAAAATATTTGGCCTTGTGTTTTAGGTTATTGTCCTGCCAAAAGGTGAATTTGTCTCCCAGTGTCTGTTAAAAAACAGACTGAACCAGGTTTTCCTCTAGGATTTTGCCTGTCTATTCTGTTTCTTTTTATCCCCAAAAAACTCCCTAATCCTTGACGATGAAAGGGATACCCATAAGAAGATGCAGCAACCACCATGCTTGAAACTATGAAGAGTGGTACTCAGTGGTGTGTTGTGTTGGATTTGCCCCAAACATAACACTTTGTATTCAGGACATGAAGTTAATTTCTTTGCCAAAGTTTTGCAGATTTATTTTAGTGCGTTATTGTAAACAGGATGCATGCTTTGGAATATTTTTTTCTCCACAGGATTCCTTCTTTTCACTCTGTCATTGCATTTAGTATTGTGGAGTAGCAAAAATCTTGTTGATCCATCCTCAGTTTTCTCCTATCACAGCCATTAAACTCTGTAACTGTTTTAATGTCACCATTGGCCTCATGGTGAAATCCCTGAGCGGCTTCCTCCCTCTCCGGGAACTGATTTATGAAGGACGCCTATATCTTTGTAGTGACTGGGTGTATTGATTCACTATCCAAAGTGCAATTTATAACTACACCATGCTCAAAGGGATATTCATTGTCTGCTTTTTAAATGTTGTACCCATCAACCAATAGGTGCCTCTCTTTGTGAGGCATTTGAAAATCTCCCTGGTATTTGTGGTTGAATCTGTGTTTGAAATTCACTGCTCGACTGAGGGACCTTACAGATAATTGTTGTGTGGGGTACAGAGATGAGGTAGTCATTCAAAAATCATGTTAAACACTATTATTTTGCGTTGTTCGTAACTTGTTTTGTACAAAATGTTGCTGTTACCATCTCTTATGACCGAAAAGAGCTTCTGGACATCAGAACTGGGATTACTCACATCAAATTGGACAAGGAGTTCTTCCTCAATGAGTCGGACGTGAGGGACATACTGCAGACACCCGAACCCCGTGATTCGCTGGGGGAGGAAACTGAGATTGAGGCAAAGGATCCAGGTGCCTTGCGAGGATCAGGCGACGAGTGGCTAATCTGCCCTTGCCTTCCATTCTGCTAGCTGACGTTCAATCTCTGGAAAATAAATGGGACGAACTGAAAGCACATATATCCTATCAACGGGACATTAAAAACTGTAAAAGCTTATGTTTCACCGATTCGTGGCTGAACGACGACATTAAGAACATACAGCTGGCGGGTTATACACTCTATCGGCAAGACAGTTAAGCAGACTCTGGTAAGACACGGGGCGGGAGCCTATGCATTCATGTAAACAATAGCTGGTGCATGATATCTAAGGAAGTCTCAAAGTTTTGCTCGCCTGAGTTTGAGTATCTCATGATAAGCTGTAGACCACCTTATCTACCTTTTCATTTTATTATTCATTTCACCTTTATTTAACCAGGTAGGCCAGTTGAGAACAAGTCCTCATTTAGAACTGCGACCTGGCCAAGATAAAGCAAAGCAGTGCTACAAAAATAACAACACAGTTACACATAAACAAACGTACAGTCAATAATACAATAGAAAAATCTGTATACAGTGTGTGCAAATGTAGCAGAGTAGGGAGGTAAGGCAATAAATAGGCCATAGAGGCGAAATATTTACAATTTAGCGTTAACACTGGAGTGATAGATGTGCAGATGATGATGTGCAAGTAGAAATACTGGGGTGCAAAAGAGCAAGAGGATAAGTAACAATATGGGGATGAGGTAGTTGGGTGTGCTATTTATAGATTGGCTGTGTACAGGTACAGTGATCGGTAAGCTGCTCTGACAGCTGATGCTTAAAGTTATAGAGGGAGATATAAGTCTCCAGTTTCAGTGATTTTTGCAATTCGTTCCAGTCATTGGCAGCAGAGAACTGGAAGGAAAGGCGGCCAAAGCAAGTGTTGGCTTTGGGGATGACCAGTGAAATATACCTGCTGGAGCACGTGCTACGGGTGGGTGTTGCTATGGTGACCAGTGAGCTGAGATAAGGCGGGGCTTTACCTAGCAAAAACTTTTAGATGACCTGGAGCCAGTGGGTTTGGTGACAAATATGTAGTGAGGGCCAGCCAACGAGAGGATACAGGTCGCGGTGGTGGGTAGTATATGGGGCTTTGGTGACAAAACAGATGGCACTGTGATAGACTACATCCAGTTTGCTGATTAGAGTGTTGGAGGCTATTTTGTAAATGACATTGCCGAAGTCAAGGATCGGTAGGATAGTCAGTTTTACGAGGGTATGTTTGGCAGCAGGAATGAAGGAGGCTTTGTTGCGAAATTCATTTTGGATTGGAGATGCTAAATGTGAGTCTGGAAGGAGAGTTTACAGGTTAACCAGACACCTAGGTATTTGTAGTTGTCCACATATTCTAAGTCAGAACCGTCCAGAGCAGTGATGCTAGTCGGGCGGGAGGGTGCGGGCAGCAATCGGTTGAAGAGCATGCACTTAGTTTTACTAGCATTTAAAAGCAGTTGGAGGCCACGGAAGGAGTGTTGTATGGCATTGAAGCTTGTTTGGAGGTTTGGTAGCACAGTGTCCAAAGAAGGGCCAGATGTATACAGAATGGTGTCGTCTGTGTAGAGGTGGATCAGAGAATCACCAGCAGCAAGAGTGACATCATTGATATATACAGAGAAAAGAGTCCCAAGAATTGAACACTGTGGCATCCCCATAGAGACTGCCAGAGGTCCAGACAACAGGCCCTCTGATTTGACACACTGAACTCTATCTGAGAAGTACATTTACATTTACATTTAAGTCATTTAGCAGACGCTCTTATCCAGAGCGACTTACAAATTGGAAAGTTCATACATATTCATCCTGGTCCCCCCGTGGGGAATGAACCCACAACCCTGGCGTTGCAAGTGCCATGCTCTACCAACTGAGCCACACGGGACCAAGTAGTTGGTGAACCAGGCGAGGCAGTCATTTGAGAAGCCAAGGCTATTGAGTCTGCCGATAAGAATGCCTAGAGAGGTTTCATCTTTGTTTCGTAGCTGTCTACATACCACCACAGAGCGAAGTTGGCACTAAAACCGCACTCAATGAGCTGTATTCCGCCATAAGCAAACAGGAATATGCTCACCCAGAGGCAGCGCTCCTGGTGGCTGGTGACTTTAATGCAGGGAAACTTATATCAGTTTATTTCTATTAGTTTCTATCAGCATTTAAATGTGCAACCAGAGGGGGAAAAAAATTAGAGACCACCTTTATTCCACATACAACGCTCTCCCTTGCCCTCCATTTGGCAAATCTGACCATAACTCTATCCTCCTGATAGAACCAGTAAAGGCTTACAAGCAAATATTTAAGCAGGAAGCACTAGTGACTCGGTCTATAAAAAAAATGGTCAGATGAAGCAGATGCTAAACTACAGGACTGTTTAGCTAGCACAGACTGGAATATGTTACGGGATTCTTCCGATGGCATTGAGGAGTACACCGCATCAGTCACTGGCTTTATCAATAAGTGCATCGAGGACATCATCCCCACAGTGACTGTACCTACATACCCCAACCAGAAGCCATGGATTACAGGCAACATTCGCACAGAGCTAAAGGGCAGAGCTGCCGCTTTCAAGGAGCGGGCCTCTAACACGGAAGCTTATAAGAAATCCCTCTATGCCCTCCGACAAACCATCAAACAGACAAAGCGTCAATATAAGACTGAGATCGAATCGTACTACACCAACTCCGACGCTCGTCGGATGTGGCAGGGCTTGCAAACTATTACAAAGGGAAGCACAACCGAGTGCTGCCCAGTGACACGAGTCTACCAGATGAGCTAAATAACTTATATTCTCGTTTCGAGGCAAATAACACTGAAACATCAGCTGGTCCCGATGACTGTGTGGTCACGCTCTCCGCAGCCGATGTGAGTAAGGTCAAGATTCACAAGGCCGCTGGGCCTGATGGAATACCGGGATGTGTACCCCGAGGATGCGCTGGCCAACTGACAAGTGTCTTCACTGACATTTTCAACCTCTCCCTGTCTGAGTCTGTAATACCAACATGTTTCAAGCAGACCACCATAGTCCCTGTGCCCATGAACACTAAGGTAACCTGCCTAAATGACTACCGAGCCGTAGTACTCACATCTGTAGCCATGAAGTGCTTTGAAAGGCTGGTCATCACTCACATCGACACCATTATCCCAGAAACCCTAGACCCACTCCAATTTGCATACCACCGAAACAGATCCACAAATGATGCAATCTCTATTGCACTCTACACTGCCCTTTCCCACTTGGGCAAAAGGAACACATGTGAGAATGATATTCATTGACTACAGCTTAGCGTTCAACACAATAGTGCTCTCAAAACTCATCACTAACTAAGGACCCTGAGACTAAACACCTCCCTCTGTAACTGGAAACTAGACTTCCTGACGGGCCGACCCTAGGTGGTAAGGATAGTTAACAACACATCCGCCAAGCTGATCCTCAACACGGGGGCCCCTCAGGGGTGCGTGCTCAGTCCCCTCCTGTACTCCCTGTTCACCCATGACTGCATGGCCAGGCACAACTCCAACACCATCATTAAGTTTGCTGATGACACAACAGTGTCTGATCACCGACAATGATGAGACAGCCAATAGGGAGGAGGTCAGAGAGCTGACCGTGTGGTGCAAGGACAACAACCTCTCCCTCAACGTGATCAAGACAAAGGAGATGATTGTGGACTACAGGAAAAGGAAGACTGAGCACGCCCCCCTTCTCATCGACGGGGCTGTAGTGGAGCAGGTTGAGAGCTTCAAGTTCCTTGGCGTCCACATCACCAACAAACTAACATGGTCCAAGCACATCAAGACAGTCGTGAAGAGGGCACGACAAAACATATTCCCCCTCAGGAGACTGAAAAGATTTGGCATGGGTCCTCAGATCCTCAAAAGGTTTTACAGCTGCACCATCAAGAGCATCCTGACGGGTTGCATCACTGCCTGGTATGGCAACTGCTCGGCCTCTGACCGCAAGGCACTACAGAGGGTAGTGCATACGGCCCAGTACATCAACGGGGCCATCTAGGACCTCTATACCAGGCGGTGTCAGAGGAAGGCCCTAAAATTTGTGAAAGACTCCAGCCACCCTAGTCATAGACTGTTCTCTTTGCTGCCCCCCCCCCCCCCCCCCCCATGCTGCTGCTACTCTCTGTTATTATCTATGCATAGCCCCTTTAATAGCCCTACCTGAATGTACATAATTACCTCAATTACATCGACACCGGTGCTCCCGCACAGTGACAAATTGACTCTGAACCGGTACCCCCTGTATATAGCCCCGATATTGTTATTTACTGCTGCTCCTTAATTATTTGTTTTTCTTATCGCTGACTTTTTTAAAGATATTTTCTTAAAACTGTATTGTTGGTTAAAGTCTTGTAAGTAAGAGTTTCACTTTATTCGGCGCATGTGACAAGTCTAATTTGATTTGATTTTTGATTTATTGCACACAGAATGAGTCCATGCAACTTATTATGTAATTTGTTAAGCATATTTTTACTCCTGAACTTATTTAAGCTTGCGGTAACAAAGGGGTTGGATACTTATTGACTCAAGCGTTTCATTTTTTATTAATTTGTAAAAAAAAAAATTAAAAACATAATTCCACTTTAACATTATGGGGTGTTGTGTGTTGGCCAGTGACAAAATCATTTGCTATTTAATCCACTATTAAATTCAGGCTGTAACACAACAAAATGTGGAAAAAGTCAAGGGGTGTGGATACTTTCTGAAGGCAATGTACTGTACAGTCGTGGCCAAAGGTTTTGAGAATGACACAAATATTAATTTTCACAAAGTCTGCTGCCTCAGTTTGTATGATGGCAATTTGTATATACTCCAGAATGTTATGAAGAGTGATCAGATGAATTGCAATTAATTGCAAAGTCCCTCTATGCCATGCAAATTAACTGAATCCCCCAAAAACCTTTCCACTGCATTTCAGCCCTGGCCCAAAAGGACCAGTGACATCACGTCAGTGATTCTCTCGTTAACACAGATGTGAGTGTTGACGAGGACAAGGCTGGAGATCACTCTGTCATGCTGATTGAGTTAGAATAACAGACTGGAAGTTTCAAATGGAGGGTGATGCTTGGAATCTCTGTTCTTCCTCTGTCAACCATGGTTACCTGCAAGGAAACACGTGCCGTCATCATTGCTTTGCACAAAAAGGGCTTCACAGGCAAGGATATTGCTGCCAGTAAGATTGCACCTAAATCAACCATTTATCGGATCATCAAGATCTTCAAGGAGAGCGGTTCAATTGTTGTAAAGAAGGCTTTAGGGCACCCAAGAAAGTCCAGCAAGCGCCAGGACCGTCTCCTAAAGTTGATTCAGCTACGGGATCGGGGCACTACCAGTACAGAGCTTGCTCAGGAATGGCAGCAGGCAGGTGTGAGTGCATCTGCATGCACAGTGAGGCAAAGAATTTTGGAGGATGGCCTGGTGTCAAGAAGGGCAACAAAAGCCACTTCTCTCCAGGAAAAACATCAGGGACAGACTGATATTCTGCAAAAGGTACAGGGATTGGACTGCTGAGGACTGGGGTAAAGTCATTTTCTCTGATGTATCCCCTTTCCGATTGTTTGGTGCATCCGGAAAAAAGCTTGTCCGGAGAAGACAAGGTGAGCGCTACCATCAGTCCTGTGTCATGCCAACAGTAAAGCATCCTGAGACCATTCATGTGTGGGGTTGCTTCTCAGCCAAGGGAGTGGGCTCAATCACAATTTTGCCTAAGAACACAGCCATGAAAAAAGAATGGTACCAACACATCCTCTGAGAGCAACTTCTCCCAACCATCGAGGAACAGTTTGGTGACGAAAAATGCATTTTCCAGCATGATGGAGCACCTTGCCATAAGGCAAAAGTGATAACTAAGTGGCTTGGGGAACAAAACATTGATCTTTTGGGTCCATCCCCAGACCTTAATCCCATTGAGAACTTGTGGTCAATCCTCAAGAGGTGGGTGGACAAACAAAAACCCACAAATTCTGACAAACTCCAAGCATTGATTATGGAAGAATGGGCTGCCATCAGTCAGGATGTGGCCCAGAAGTTAATTGACAGCATGCCAGGGCAGATTGGAGAGGTCTTAAAAAAGAAGGGTCAACACTGCAAATATTGACTCTTTGCATCAACTTCATGTAATTGTCAATAAAAGCCTTTGACACTTATGAAACGCTTGTAATTATACTTCAGTATTTCATAGTAACATCTGACAAAAATATCTAAAGACACTAAAGCAGCAAACTTTGTGAAAATTTATATTTGTGTCATTCTCAAAACCTTTGACCATGACTGTACACTGTACAGACATTTCTTCTGAATTACTCATTATCAGTATCCTCTGGAGACCAGTTGTTCTTCTGACCTCCATGGACAGGGTTCCTCTCTTAGAGGCCCAGAGCAGGCTAACCCTGCATGGGCTGACCTCACCCTGTCCAGACTCCCTCTTCCAGGCATTGGAGGATTAGAGAGGAGATGGGGATTCCTTTAGTGATAGCATTAATATCACCACCCATGACTCGTCTCTCTCTCTATCTCATTTCTCTATCTCTCTGCCTATTTTACCGCAGTCTAAACTACCAATCTCGTTTCTTCTGTCTCATCTCTGATTCTCTCAAAGCGTCAAACCAGATTTTTTCCATTACCCTCTCTGGAAGAGTCATCTGGGGTCACGCTCTGGGAGACATTCAGGAGAAGTATTTGTTTGGAGCTCTATGATTCAGTGTGTGTGTGCGTACATGTGTGTGGTGAGCAATTTTCCTCTGTTTCCTCTAACTCTCGTCCAGACAAACTCTGCCTAACAGTGTCTTTTAGTTAGTCTAGAAGTCCCTTGCCAAACATTTTACAATCTTGATAGAAGCTTGTGGAGTTGTAGACACACACAACGTGCTRTAKRKGGGGGGGGGGGGGGGGGAGTGTTTGGGATGGTGGAGCCAGTCAGGTCAGTGTTTAGTAATTCACTGCTCCGCTAAAGATGTGGGTGGTCCTGTATACCTGGCCAGGTAGGCCAAAGGTGGGCTGGGAATAGGTTTTCCCCTCTATATTAGCTAGAGAAAGGGAGAGTAAAGTCACTATTCAACAAGTGTGGGAGGTGAGTTAGTGGGGCCACCTCTCGTTAAGCGCCTACACATTTGGGCAACCTATCTTCGGCCAGGCTTTTTACTTTATAGATCAAAGGACCTTCAAAGGCAATCATGTTCGAATTTATGTTCCCCTTTTGAAGTTAACTTCTGGCCTACATTGTTGTCGTTAAACCCATCTGGTCACAGAATGTATCATTGTGTCAGTACGATTTAACAGAGCCCTTGAAAGTGAATGCCAGCCGTTTGTCTTCTCTCTAAGGGCCTGTTGTAGGATTGCGTGACTGACCGGCTGGGGGTACAGAGCTGTGTGTGTGTGTGTGCATGCTCCCTCACTGATGAACGGAATGTTATTTCTGATCGGGCAGAGGCGGCCAAGCAAGGGTCCACTGTAATCCTCCTAGGGGGTGTGCTTATTGTTTCACCCCCTGTGTTGGGGTGTGAGGGGGGGGGACGTGCAGAGATACAGTCCCTGGTGGTCAGGGCAATACGTGGGGGAGATACAGAAGGGCAACCCATACCCCTCACTCATACACACACCTTCAACAAACTCTGTTGCCCTGCAGTTCTACTCTCTATATTTGTGGAGCCATCGCAGTGTGAGGTTGTGTGTGAGAGACACACAGCTACTACAAAAACATACACCCGTATCTGCCTGGCTCTGCTGCTGATATAAGGAGGGAGATTGGCGGTTGGAAGGAGAAGCTTTATTTTCCCTGGGACTGGAATGCTGGCCCTGGGCCGGCAATGCTGATAACTTTGTTTGTTGTAGTAGAGCTCTGTGTGTGTGGTGGGGAGGGGTCTTGAAAAAATCGAGGTGTCTTGAAAGAATTCTCTCTCATTCCACTCATTCCCATTCTCCTCTTTATGTATTTTTCTTGTTTTTCCCCATGTCCTCTAATCTGTCTCCCTTCCTGAGAGCATGCCGCCTAGAGCTCTGAAGATCATCTAGGGTTCCCCTCTGGCTTGTAGCTAGGCTACATAACAGAGTAGTGTCGGGAGGGAGTTTGTGTGCTTATTACAGTGCTAGATCTGTACAGCTCTAAAGTTCACATCCTATGAGGCTTCCCTTGTGAGTGTACTGTATACTGAAGCACACTAAGAATAAGATGCTATTTTAAAAGATGCCATTCCACAGTTGCTGTGCCGAAGGTCTCTTGAAACTCATATTTCTAACGGATCGTGATACTGCTTTTTATTAGAAGTATTTCTTAGTTCGTTAGAAAGAGTCAATTCTGACTCGTTCCCAGTGTGGAAGGGTAGTTGACTCGTCCCGGGGAGGGAAGGGGGGTGTGAGTGAAGCACTTTGACAGAAAATAAACTGAAATTGAACATCCTTATTGTGATGCCTTTAACAAAGCCAGTCTTCGACATGACACGTGTATCTAATGACAGTGGCAGAAAAACAGCTTTTGAATGCCTGAGGTAGATGCCTGAGCTGGTATGATTGGGGCCTTGATAAAGCTGAAAACAAACTCTCTGTTTGGTATAAAAGGTATAGGTATAATGGTGCCTAACACCCCAGCGGGTTGGAGGGTTTGGGCCATGGTAACACCAAGGGACGGGACTGAAATGTAGCCCCAGCAGGGTGAAGGGGGCTACCTGGGAGCTCTCTCTGGCTCGCTAGGGTAACAGAGTGGAGGAACATAGATAGAGAGAGCCCTACCTTGCCAAGTCCCCTAAATGCTCTCTCTTCTCTCTCTCGCTCTCCTTTTGTATCTCCTTGTAACTCTAACTCTGAGCGTTTTCTATGTGAGTTTCCTTTTGCACAACAATCCACACTCAGACCATAATGTACCCCCCACCATGCCACACCCTGCTCTGCCATCTCCGCTCCTTAGTGAAGCCATAAATATGTCAGCCTCACAGGCTGTTTTCTGCTCCAGCTCCGAATATCCTGGGAGTCCAAATGAAGTCGTTCTGGCTGCGGTTGGATCTAGTCTTCCTCCTAAATGGCACCCTATTCCCTATATAATGCATTACTTTTGACCAGAGCCTTGGACTCTGGTCAAATGTGCGCTATATAGGAAAATGGGGTGCTATTTGGAACAAAACCTCAGTCTGGCAGTGGTTGGATATAGGTCTCTGGCTCTAGCTAGCTTCCTCTCCTTTCCTCTGCTGCTGAGACAGGCGGCCAGATTCCCCTGGTTGTTGTTCTGCTCAGCTGTGAGGTTATGGATGATCTACTGTGACTGCTTTACTTTGACCTACTGATCAAACATTTATGTAATCCCTAAGCAGATAGTTGTGTGTTATGCAAAATAAAAAAGGGGGAGAGAGAGAGAGAGAGAGAGGGAGAGATTGAATGCCATGGCTTGGTTACCTTAGCCGCAGGTATTTTTCCAATGTATTTCCCTGGGATTTGTTTGGATACCGCCTGCCTGGCCTGGACAAGGCATTGAGAGTTTATTTTCATTAGACTGTTGCATAAATAGCATACTTTTTGTCACATTCCTGCTGTGAACTGGGTTATAGCACTGCCACAACCTGTTAACAGAGGAATGGCGAAAAAAACAACTCAGTTTTGCAACAACAAAGATAATTGACACAGTACTATGTGTGCATGTGGCGTGCGTGTTTGCAAGCATGCATTTAGGTTGTGTGTGAGAAAGTGAGATAAAGAGCATCATCTCTCTCAAGGCAGCAGTCAGGGCCACAAGCCCATCTATATAGTTCACTCTCCCATTTAGTATTTTATTAGGATCCCCATTAGCTGTTGCTGAAGCAGCAGCTACCCTTCTTGGGGTCCACACAAAACAAAACATGATATAATACAGAACATTAGACAAGAACAGCTCAAGGACTGAACTATATTAATTTAAAATAAGACTAATATAAAACCTGTGTGTGTGTGTGTGTGTGTGTGTGTGTGTGTGTGTGTGTGTGTGTGTGTGTGTGTGTGTGTGTGTGTGTGTGTGTGTGTGTGTGTGTGTGTGTGTGTGTGTGTGTGTGTGTGTGTGTGTGTGTGTGTGTGTGTGTGTGTGTGTGTGTGTGCGCGCGCGCGCGCGCGCACACGCATGAGTGGCAGGTTATGAATCTTTCCCTATAGGTAGCTCCAGTTGGTCACTAGCTGGCACAGCCACAAAGTCATAAAATATGATTTTAAACCTAACCTTAACCACACTGCTTACCCTAACTGAAGAAAAGGCCTAGGGCTAGGACAGACGTAGCTAGGCTCAGGACTGTTTCTGCCACCATGGTGCATCGGTCAGAATGTGAATCACTACACAGCTGAACACAGTAACGAACAGAGCACATTGGGGGAGGGTGTGGATGGAGGTTAGGAGTCGGGCCTTATAAGACCTGTGGGTAGGATGTGTTGAGGCTTGTAAAGCCTTGGAGATAGGATATGGGTAACAAGGATGTGCAAGGAGGAAGGCAAAGCTCAACATCCCTCTGGAGTTTCTAGACAGTTGGAAGGCTTGGTTTTGTTTTGCCAGCCGGAAGGCATGTGTTGGCATGCTGGCCACCAGGGGGCGTCTTGGAGGTTGCACAATTGCCACAGGAGAGGGACCCATAGGCCGTGGCATGTTGGTTACTGGAGAGGAAAGGCCCGGAGGTGGCACGCTGACCACTGGAGAGGGAAGGCCCTGGGTCGGAGCTAGACTGGTGGTTCCCTGGATCGGAGCTGGAGGATGAGGCTTGGTAGGGTCTGGTGTGCTGGCCACAGGAGGGGGGCTTGGAGGGGCTGGCACACTGGCCACAAGAGGGGGGTTTGGAAGAACTATCGATTGAGGCTGGATTGGATAGGAGCTTGATGGGAGTGATGTCCGCTGTACCCGCATTCTCTTGTAGGTTACTTTGGATGTCTCTTAGTATGCCTAGGAGGAGCTGGTACTGGAAGGGGGTGGAGATTTCTTTGTGCTTCTGGGTTGTGTGTGCGTTTTGAAGGCTTTTGGGGATGACTCCTGCACCTCCTTCTGGTAGGTTGTCTGGTTCCAAGGCAGCAGTCTTATCCGGCTCGAAGGACCATGAAGAAAAGGACTAGGGCGGAACATTAAGCTAGGTTACAGACTGGTTCTTCCACAACGGTGCATCGGTCATAACGTGAATCAGGAGATGGAGCAGGAATCCAGATTTAGAGGTATTTATTATACAGTTTAACACAGGAACAAACAGAGTACATGGGGAGAGGGTTTGAATGGACATTAGGATGAGGTTAGGAGTTGGGGCTTGTAAGGCCTGTAGGTAGAATTTGGATAACAAGGATGTGCTTTAGGATGTGGTGGTCTGGAAGAGAGATACAAAAATGAAACATTAGGAAAACAAAAAAATTTACATAAAGGTGCAGACATGTCAAGGTAGTGCCAAGTGACTATGGGTATAAATAGGCTTAACATATAACATCTATAAACTAAGGAGACTGCCAACACATAACTAGAACAAAGGACCCATAGCATTTAGCATCATTAGCAAACTGAGGGCATGGCTATACAAATAAATAATAGGGCAAGTACTATATATTATTTAGGACTTACATTCTCCGAACAGTATAATAACAAAGAGCACTTACTTCATCATATCATGCAGGAGGATTGCTAGGGCTACCCAGTGGCATCACCAAAAAATTATCCTAGTGTGTAGGAAGGAGCATGCTGCATCAATAATGAACTGAAAGGGGTGAAAATGGCAGAGGAGAGATGATTTGGGAGTGTAAACAGGTGTGGAGGAAAGGGACCTTGCCGAAGACAATTGGAGACAATTAGAAGACTGTAGGGGGTGGCATGACCCTTCACAACACTAGCCTTAAATTAAGACCAAAAATGTTTGTTTTCATGAATTGTTACGATATAGACAATTTTGACTTTGCAGCTGGTCCATCTAGCGGAAATCGCTCAGTTCTGCCTACAGGGCAAGATTCATGACTATAACGTCAACCTGCGTGCGAGTGTGTTACCCTCTAGGCCAAGTATGCAAATCCCAAGGTAACCACTCGGTGAGAATCACTGACCATAGCAAACCTCTCAGTCTTTAAAGGCTCCAAGTTACTCCTATCATCACTGAACAAAGACAGTCCAGTCGTCTCTCTAGTTCTTCCATGACGTCAAAGATGTACTAAATACCTGGAAAGATCTGATAACGTTATTCCGCTGGATGTTTTGAATACCTAATGAAGTTCAGTGTGTTTATTGAAATTCCTTCTCTGGGGTACATAGCTTTGTCATTAGCCTTTTCCCATTCTGATTGGCATTCCCATTCCATTCTTTAACTTTTCCTTCTCTGCATTAGTCTTATATGTTCATCCTCATCTATGCTATGGGATGTCCAGCCGAAGCTCCAACGACCATTGATGCAGCATGAAATTGACTTTTCCAACTCAATTGCCCAATGGCCATGGAATAAAAAAGGAAGCTATTTATTTCTGTATTCATGCTCCAGCTATTAGTATCCTGGTCCCAGATCTGTTTGTGCTGTATTGCTTGACAGTGACCATAGGAGTTGGAAAGACACCATAAACAGATCTGGGACCAGGGTACCTAGGGCGTCAATCTAAAATACCAAGCTGTTAGCACTAGGTGAACACAATATCACAGAGAACAGTAACAGTGACCTCATGCATATTGTACGTACAGTACATAGTTCAGTTGAAGACAGACCAAGAATGTCATAATAACTAGCCATTGTACCCTTCCCTTCTCCCCTCTCGGAGACACTCCTCAAGGCAGGCAATGACTTTGAGAGTTCTGTCATTGACCATAATTTACCACCACCAACACTGTGGAGTAAACTTACCTGCTCTCCTGTCCTCTCTGTTCCATCTCCCCTGTCTGCTCTGCCCAGCAATGGGAGGAATGTGGGCAGGTGGGGCCCAGAACAGAACAGCCAAAACTCCCTTGTGAATTTTAAAAGGCCCTTCTCATTCATAGGAGGGCCTAGCTCTCAGCGTGTAGCCCTGGGCAGGTCGGGCGGTTTAGCAGCGGAGTGGGTATCAGTTGGAGAGTGGAGCTGGCACCCTTTTTACATAACAGCCAGGGTGGCCACTCACGCAGTCTGTACGACTAGGCTAGATGTAGGCTTGGGCGGTATCCAGATTTTCACACCGTTTCTGTACCATACTGGGATATGCATTATTACTGGAAGTACACACGAGGGCCGCTATTTCTCAAAAGAAGTATTATAATAATTGATGCACTAAACAGTTTTAGGTAACAGGGATCTTGAGGGATCCAAGAGGGAAATTAATTTATCTGCTGTAGCCAAGAAGCTTGATCTTGGCATCTAGCCACTTTGCAAGTTAGCAAACAAAATGCATAGCTGGAGCCCTGAGCTAGATATAATTTATTTGACACATCTTAGATTTTACAAGCAGTGGCGTAGCACTGGGGCCAATTTGCATATATTCACATTTATTCCTTTAAGTACACATGTGGAACTACATGAAAATCCTTTTTTATTTTTGTTTCAAACCATTTAGAAATGTTGATCCTAATGTCACACATTGGCCCCATTATCTATAGAAAGACCCATATACTAGCCCAGAGTTTCCCAAACTCGGTCCTGGGGCCCCCCCTGGGTGCACGTTTTGGTTTTTGCCCTAGCACGACACAGCTGATTCAAAGCTTAATAATGCGTTGGTTATTTGACATCAGCTGTGTAGTGCTAGGGCAAATACCAGAACGTGCACCCATGAAGGGCCCCAATACCGAGTTTGGGAAACCTTGTACTAGCCTATATTTTCCCCTCCACCGCATGTATCTGCACACCCTCTGTATCTGTCATGCACTGAACACCCCCAATTGTATTTTCCAGTCTGGGCTAATTTACTCATCCATGCAATGTAAACATCTAATCCGGAACCGTTTTGGGGGTTCGGGTGGAAAGAACGAGACGTACGGGCCCCAGAACTGTTCCCCCCCCCCCCCCACCCCCATCAGCGCCTGTCTGTATTCAGGGGTCGGTGCGTTTCACTCCCGGGCCCCAGTTGGCGTCCCTGGGACAGATCACCTCCTGTGAGGTCACGTCAGAGGAAATGCCTGAGGGTTGAAGTCAAGGGGGTTAGTCTGTGTGTGCGTGCGTGCGTATCTGAGTGGTGCGTGCGCTTGTGCTCCCACCCGTTAGTTGGTGGGTTGTTGAAGATTCCTGGAGGCTGCAGCTGGGATGGCACAGGCAGAGGCTCCAGTCCTGTCACAGTGTGCCGCATAGGGAGGCAGAGGGGAAGGAGAGGGGCAACTGCAGTGGTGGAGGCTGGGCAGCTGTGGGGGAATGATGGAGTAGCCCTGGGAGAAGGGAAGAGTAGTGAGAAGTAGAGAGAAATGGAGATGAAACTGAATGAAGGGGAAATCTTGACTTACTTGATTGGGTTCCTTACGCAATATGAGGCCAAAAACAAGTGGAAAGTAGATCTGAAATCTATTGTGCATCATTCAAAACAACGTGTGTCCCCTTAGGGCAATTACTATGCATCTTAATTGGAGTGCTGAAGGTGTTGCTCTGATAACCTTCTGAAGGAAAACATGTCTGTTCTAATTTCAATAGCTATTTGGTCCAATTAAAACGTCTATTTTCCATGCTGTTTATTAGATAGACATTCAGTAGTGACTTTATATTATCTACTTATGACCACTAATGAACTAGAGTACAGTGTACTTATAGGTGAAAAGGAGACTATGTTCTTGGGCGCTGAAGAGGGAGGAGAGCGAGAAGAAAGGGGAAAATGTGGATAAGGTGGTGGAGGAGATGCCTTTAGTGCTCTGTGAGATGCTGCGAAGTGGTTGAGTGTGTGTTGAATGAGGTCGAGCCGTAGCAGATGAGGAACCGGCCGGTACAGCCTGGTCTGTGTGATGATCGTTTACGCAGGTGCTGTTGTGTCTGAGAGCCAGGGCCACAAGATCGTCCAAAATCACATCAGAGTCCCTCTACAAAACAAACCCACGCAGCCTTCCAAAAAACACTCATAGAACTTAAAGGGTAATTGGGCCAGTTTCTCATGTTCTACTATGTTTCATTGAGGATCCAAGGGAGGTCTTGGATTTGTGTGTGGATGTGTGTAATGCATAACGTGTGTCTGTATGCATGTGTGGGAGAGTGAGAAACTGTAAGTGTTTGTGTTATCTGTGTTGTGCTGTGCCGTGGCCTGCATGGCAGTCTCTACCTGGATGACTTCATGGCTTGGCCCGGGTGTCTGGTGTGAGGAGAAGCAGAAGCCTTCGATTAGCGAACAGCTAGGCTGAGGTCATGGTGAGATAGGGGCCTGTGGAAACACTGATGTTACACTAACATCACATTGGCCCCAGGCCCCGCGGCAGTCACAGCTCCCTGGGGACCCCCAAAACCCGGAACAGTCAAAACCAGAATAGGCGGACCTCAGACCAGGCTATACTGACCAAATCCAGTCCACCATCAAACAGCTGGTGGTCCTCTTCTATGGAGACACACACACACAGGGGCGGTTGACCCAGAGAACAGGCCAGGAACTTTGACTTGGATGGATCGTTTTTTAATCCGCCAACCTTTTTTAGGTTAGTGTTGGTCTCTTCCTACCCCATTTCCACCGCCGTGCCCATATAAAAAGTTTTACATACTTCCTCTGTTATGACATAACCGTGTGTCTCGCAGAGATGATGTCATGATGATCTCTTGGACAGACTGGTTTGGTTTACGTGATTCGTACTCTACTCAGGAACCTGGCTGATGTTGGATCATGTGCCTTTTCGCTCGTGTTATGTAGCAATATGATGACTTGATCATAATACCTTTACCTCTGGACGCTGTTTATTAGGCTGTCCCAGGTATTCATTTCCATATATCATTGAGAGCTCTCCTATTGGTGTGTCACGTGTGTGTACTATATCTCATTACAATAAACGTCTTTCCAATGAATGCTTTGTGTGCGCATCGGTCCGTGACCGCACGTGCCGAGATATGCACTTGTGTATGTGCCTTAACCCTGTCTGTCTATGTGTGTTTTCTAGACGGAGGCCATGCGGCGAGCTCTGAAGGAGCTGGACCTAAACATTGTTGAGATGTCAGATGAGAACGCCACTTTGGACGGAGGAGACGTCCTCTTTACAGGTACACAACGCTCCACTAATCGCACACCATTAAAACCATGGGCATCACCATCCTCTTAGTTATCACTATGGAAACGGATGCAGTATACAGGTATTCAGCAAAGCAAAACATGTATGACCACTTGATCAGGCAAAGGATATGACCCATCACCACAGGTGGTGAACAAACATTGTTCCCGAATAACTCATTCGGAATAGTCAAGTAGTTGAGGTGACCTCAACTAAAATGGCGTACAAATGACAACTGACTGACTGTCATCTTTCTATGTGACCTCAAGAGCGTTTTTCCTTACAGCAGTCTGCATGAATGAAAATGATTAGCTCAGATGGCAATATTATACCCCCATCTCACACACACACACACACCCTATTTCATCACAGTAGGAGCCTTGTTCCACAACAGGCATCTCACAATCAACTAGCTGAGAACGTACTGTAGGTAGAGAGCTAGTGAGGTCTTTATTGTAGTCTACTCTGTACATTCTGTAACAGTTGTGCAGCTTTGCCTGTGAATGTTATGTGGGTCGTGCTCTTCACCGTGCAGGACTTGGAAAAAGCACTAGAACACTTAATTGAGTTTCTAGACGCTGGCTCTCTGTGGTGCGTTCCTCCCATCTCCCATCCAGCTGAAATGGGTTTCACTTGGCAGGCAGGGCTAGGAACATTTCCTCTTGGCAACGTCGTGGCTAACGGCTCATTTATAAAAGCTCAACGGCTACGCCCATTCTCTCTGCAATGCTCTCGAGTGGTGACCCAAACGTTCAGGCCGTACTTTTCTCTTTCTGTTCTATCTTTCTCTCCATCTGTCTTTCTCTCCATCCATACTGACCACAGGTTGTTGTCTGTTTCTCCTCAGGTAGAGAGTTTTTTGTGGGGCTTTCCAAACGCACCAATCAGAAAGGAGCAGAGATCCTGGCCGATGTGTTCAAGGTGAGTGAGAACAGACTAGAGCAGTGCACCCTGGGAATATTCAGACTGACTTCCTGTGTCATCAAGCCACCATTACTGCCCCCCTGAGGTAATCATGGTCTCATTCAGGGGCCTCAAGGGCCTCAAGGCATTTAAATCCGCTATTGATTCGGAAATTGATTAAATGGCAAACATGGTGTCTCAGGAATGTATGGCCAGCTAATGAGATGAATTGATCATACTGTATACATATCGAGGAGAGAAACCAGAAAAAAACTGCAGAATGATTGCCATTGTCACCATATGGTCATCACTTAGGAGGATCAGGAGAAGAGTGTGGTTCCAGTGGTTTCGGGAAAGAAGGCCTTTTGCTGATTCATGGAGTCATTTCCTGGAGAGTTCAACCCCCAACAGGAATTTGACCTTTCCTCGCTGCCCTGTTTCCGCTCCTGTCTGTGTCCAATTTAAATTCCACCATGGTATCTCTCTCAGCCTCTCACTGTTATTCATTATCCTTGATAATTGATTGATTGATGATGCGGCTCTTGGAAAACACAAGGATTTTCCCCCTCTACAGCTCTCATTGTTTTTCCTCCTTCCTTTATTAAATTCAGGATAATTTTACAGCCTGTTCTGTTCAGGCCAGGATTATCCACAGATGTGATTGGGGGGTTAAATATGTTATCCTCATTTTATTATCCCTGTTGAGTGTAGGACATGCGAGAGGAAGATCAAACTGCAGGGGAGACATCTCTACCAGGCTATTGTCTTCCATTCAAGATCATAACACTTTATACTGTATCTTCAGGCCAAAAGTATGTTGACACCTGCTCTTTGAACATCTCATTCCAAAATCATGGGCAGTATTATGGAGTTAGTCCCCCATTTGCTGCTATAGCACCCTCCACTGATATTCGAAGGCTTTCCATTAGATATTGTAACATTGCTGCAGGGACTTTCTTCTATTCAGCCACAAGAGCATTAGTGAGGTCTGGCATTGATATTGGGTGATTAGGCCTGGCTCTCAGTCGGCGTTCCAATTCATCCCAAAGGTGTTTGATGGGGTTGAGGTCAGGGCTCTGTGCAGCTAGTCAAGTTCTTCCACACTGATCTCGACAAACCATTTCTTTATGGACCTCGCTTTGTGCACTAGGGCATTATCATGCTGAAACAGGAAAGGGCCTTCGCCAAACTGTTGTCACAAAGTTGGAAGCGCAGAATCCTCTAGAATATCATTGTATGTGGTAGCGCTAAGATTTCCCTTCACGGGAACTAAGGGGCCTAGCCCGAACCATGAAAAACATGGTTTTCCTCCTCCACCAAACTTTACAGTTGGCACTATGCATTGGGGCAGGTAGTGTTCTCCTGGCATCAGCCAAACCATGATTCAGCCGTCGGAATGCCAGATAGTGAACCGTGATTCATCACTCCAGAGAACGCGTTTACACCACTCCAGCCGACGCTTGGCATTGTGCATGGGGATCTTAGGCTTGTGTGCAGCTGCTCGGCCATGGAAACCCATTTCATGAAACTCCCGATGAACAGTTCCTGTGCTGACGTTGCTTCCAGAGGCAATTTGGAACTCGGTATTGAGCGTTGCAACCAAGGACAGACAATTTTTACACGTTTCAGCACTTGGCTGTCCCGTTCTGTGAGCTTGTGTGGCCTACCACTTTGCGACTGAGCCGTTGTTGCTCCTAGACGTTTCCACTATAACAGCACTTACAGTTGACCGGGGCAGCGCTAGCAGAGCAGAAATTTGACGAACTGACTTGTTGGAAAGGTGGAATCCTATGACGGTGCCACGTTGAAAGTCAATTAACTCTTCAGTAAGGCCATTCTACTGCAAATGTTTATCTATGGAGATTGCATTAATGTGTGCTCGATTTTATGCACCTGTCGGCAACGGGTGTGGCTGAAATCGCCGAAATCCACTAATTTGAAGGGGTATTTGCCGTCTCCCTGTAAATTAATGAACATATATTACAAGTAGGGCAGTTAACATTGTAAAGAATCTTCACTCAAAACTTCTCTCTCTGCTGAACACAACTCTAGGATTGTCCATGGGATATGACGGGTTATCATGTGTCTCACGATAAGCTCAGGGGAGGACATTTGCCTGCTGCTATCTTTTCTGAGTCACTGTTTGGGCTAAACTGCCGCTTCATAAAGGAATGAGGACTGTATTGAACTGTGCTTATAATGTCAAAATACCCTCAAATGGGAAATAGCCATTGCCAACTGGACAGAGGCGCTTTCCCTTTCAGCACCACAGAGCTCCGCTATACCTGTCTCAATGAGTGGAGATGCGGGAGAAGCGCTGTCCATTCAGCGGTGCTGAATATGGGCGCGTCCTCATCGCCCTATTAAAACGTATGTGTTGAGTCTCCCTTTGTACTTCCGGGTTTCATTATTTGTTTGGTCAAGTTTCCTTTTTTTCTATGTGTTTTTGACTATAGAACCATGGCTGAACTAAACTTGACAAAGTAATTAATGGTTCCTCTGATACTCCTGTGTGGAAGTTATAGCTCTATTTGAACTTCTCCCTCAAATGGTCACCTCCTGCGTCCTCTCTCACCTCCTTTTGAAAAAGGTCAAGTTAATCGAGGAGAGTGAACATGGGTGGGCGTTTGTCAAACGTGTGCACGTTTTTCTCCTCTGACAAAACAAAAGCTGATTCAAAGGAGGTGTGGCAGATTTAAAAACTTTTCTGCGCTAGGATGTACATGAGTATCCTTGATGAAAAGGTGGCTATCGAGGAGGGGAGAACACTCTTCCTTTTGCATACTAACGAATTGACGCACTCCTCTACCACTTATTGGTCTCCGGGCCATGGAGGAGAGAGGACGGTCTTTTGCCCAAACTAGAAAACCCCTATGAGCTAGATCCCCCTCTACCTCTGCTAGCCCCTGGTCATGTTACGCTAGCCCTTTCTTAACCTCAGATAGCCCCTGGTCAAGCCGTGCTAGCGCCACCTCAACCACTAGCCCCAGGTTAAGCTGTGCTAGCGCCACCTCAACCACTAGCCCCAGGTCAAGCTGTGCTAGCTCCACCTCAGCTAGCCCCAGGTCAAGCTACACTAGCTCCACCTCAACGCTAGCCCCAGGTCAAGCTGTGCTAGCTCCACCTCAACCGCTAGCCCCAGGTCAAGCTGTGCTAGCTCCACCTCAGCTCGCCCCAGGTCAAGCTGTGCTAGCTCCAGCACAATATTCTGATGGTGCCCATCCTTGGTATATGTTCTCAAACCCCATGCCTGGAGCATACCATGTACCCCCTGTCAGTATACCACCAGCTGCCATTGTGGTAAACCTGTTTATAGTTAGCATCAGCCCATGGGATACCAAATCCATCATTGCCAACGATCAGAAATGGAAGGGAAAGTGATTTTGCACATTCTGCCTTTCAGAATCTACCTTTATTTACCTATAAACAATCAAGAAATCTATCAGTCATGTTGGTCAAATCAGAAGGAGCCCTCAGACTTCTAGCCCTCAGACTCCTAGGACCTATGAGATAAAAGGCATGTATAACTTGCAGTACTAAAGTTACTAAAGTTATTTATATGTATTCTTGCAATAAGATCTACACTGTGTACAAAACATAAGGAACACCTTCCTAATATTGAGTTGCACCCCTTTTTGCCCTCAGAACAGCCTCAATTCATCACAGCATGAACTCTACAAGTTGTCGAAAGAGTTCCATAGGGATGCTGGCCCATGTTGACTCCAATGCTTCCTACAGTTGTGTCAAGTTGGCTGGATGTCCTTTGGGTGGTGGACCATTCAGAGGAGTTGGTTAAATGTTGAAGACACATTTCAGTTTTATGCATTCAGTTGTGCAACTGACTAGGTATCCCCATTCCTGTTCCCTTTCTCATTATTAATACACACGGGAAACTGTTGAGTGTGAAAAACCCATCAGTGTTGCAGTTCTTGACACACTCAAACCGGTGCGCCTGGCACCTACTACCATATCCCATTCAAAGGCACTTAAATATTTTGTCTTGCCCATTCACCCTTTGAATGGCACACATACACCATCCATGTCTCAATGCTTAAAAGTCCTTCTTTAACCTGTCTCCTCCCCTTCATCTACACTGATTGAAGTGGATTTGACAAGTGACATCAATATTGGATCATAGCTTTCACCTGGAATCACCTGGTCAGTCTATGTCATGGAAAGAGCAGGTGTTCCTAATGTGTTGTACACTCATTGAATATTGAAAAAACATTCCGCGCCACTTAAAGTATGCCTTGGAGAACATAAATCCGCTATCAGACATCAAAATATCACCTCGCAAGTTGCGAAACATTTTATAGTACAAAGTCACTATTAATGAATTACTTTGTGTCGGGGTCGAAAAAAGGCTATCCACCACGCAAAGGATATACACATTTTAATTCCGTATCACCACACGGTTTAAACAAAGAACTAGATTTCACCTCATTCCTGTAGGCCAAATTTAGACTCATACAAAAACACTGTCCATATCATATTTTGCACATAATTTATGAGTTATCCCCACATATTTATGAACAACCGGATGTCCTTTACGGTAAGCTATCTCATAAACCAGACACCTAAGGCAATTGATTCATGCCTGATACCCCCAGTAGGCCTTTGTGTCTGCTCCCATACCTTAAAATTCTGTATTTCTTCGTGATTGTAACTTGTATATAGGTAGACCAGAGAATCAAGGTTATGATAGTAAACTAATGCGAAAACGAATCATGAAAAAAAACAATGAATTAACAAACCTTGAAAATCTAAAACTATACTGAAACTATTATCTTAGAGAAACTAACTAAAATAAAAAACCCATCATGAATTATGTTCACTTTTAGTTTTTTTTCCTAAACTTTAGGCAGAAATCTAATGGGGTTATTAATAGGATCTAATGGGGTTATCAATAGGATCTAATGGGGTTATCAATAGGATCTAATGGGGTTATCAATAGGATCTAATGGGGTTATCAATAGGATCTAATGGGGTAATCAATAGGTTTCAACCTTTTTGGGGGGGGGGGGGGTCAAAAAAAAAAAAACTGCCTACTGAATCAAAATGACAAAAACAGTAGGCCATTTCAGTCAACTAAATGCCCCTTCTTTTCAGCCATATTTTAGCCACATCACATTTGTATTGCTTCAGTAACCTATAGTAAACATCACTGACTTTCATGTGCACAAAAATACAGGAAACATCAACAAAGTGTCTTAATAGGGCATTGGGCCAACACGAGCCAGAACAGCTTCAATGTACCTTGGCATAGATTCAACATAGTGTCTAGAACTCACTTGGAAGGATGTGATACCATTCTTTCACAAGATATTCCATAATTTGGTGTTTTCTTGATGGAAAACTGGAGCGGCACCTGTCTTAGCAGTTACCTGTACATAGCCTTGTACTACCAACATATTTTTCTGCATAAGATCCTATCGCATGATTCTCTTCCCAGCAACCAAACTGGCAGAAGAACACATTACAATGCAGCATTTTTTTTTTATATCACACCCCTTGACAGGGCTCCAGATTAGTGTGAGCAACTTTTTCAGTTGGTGGCACCAGCCCATAATTTGGTCACACTATTTTGTTTTCCGGCGAGACGCAATATATTTTTTATCATTCACCTTATAAAGTAATTTGCAGTGCTTTTGCAGCATGGGAGAACCAGGCCTCATCGTGATTGGCTCCAGCGAACCGGCTCAGAAAGCCCTGAACGTATCAGTCACCATTGAGTACATGGGTCATGCAAGATAGGTCTATGTTCAGATATCTTTTATCATTCACCTTATAACGTAATTTGCAGTGCTTCAAACTGTATACTAGACAACTGAGATGGTAGGAAACTCAAGAAATAAGATGTTCATCTAACATGTCCAAGCAGGAATGCAGGGTTCAAAATATTTTTGTGCAACCTAATCCAGTGATTGTCAGGAATTGTGAGTTGTCAATAGGGTGTTGTTCTATTTTACTGTTCATTTGAACCTAAAAAGTACAGATTTATTGGCGCGTTGAAACATGTTGCACGTCGTAGTTTAAAAACTCAGTGGATAGTGGTAAAACAAACATTCCGACTGTCAGCAAATGCTGTTCCTTCAGAGAGGATCGATTTGCTTTGATCTAGGCCTACTGTTAAAGTGGCACTGCAGTCTCCCTTTCACCTCATTTAACACCTCAATAGGTGGTCCAGGTAAGTCATTACACACTTAATATGGACCAGGCCAGAGAAACAGGGGCAGATATCGGTCAGATGACAAAGCGGAGTGAATTGACACTCCATATAACATGTCCATTCCTGCCTCAGTGAACCTGGGATTCCAACCCATGCCACAACACAACATACTCCAGAAGCTAATTAACAGCCCAACAGAACCCCTGTTACCATGGGGTAGATATGGTATGACAGACCAAAGTAGGATGACACCACATGATCAGTCGCTCTCTGAGCAGTAGCAGTAGTCTGGTTCTCCAGAAACTAACCATGGAACAGGGAGCTCGAAACTAGAACTATAGCCATGGGGTAGATGAGACAGAACAGAGCAGGATGACACTCAACATCATCAATCTCTGTCTGAGCAGCAGCCAGGCGGCCGTATAAGAGTGTCTGGCATGCGAGGCCAGAGAAAAACGCAGCTCCCAGTAAAAAAGCCTCTGCCAAGTCCCCAAAAAGTCCTCCTCCTCCACATTTACTGGATTGGTTGAACAGTGCAGGAGAGAACCTCCCGACAGTTTCTTCTCGTCGAGACCAGTATATAGAGGATCTAATGTCAAGAGTTTAATTTACGCCTGCTAGGTTAGGTTTCTACAGACTGAGGGGAGGGGCCAGTGGCCTGGGGCTCTGGTGACCTCAGACTCTCAACCAACCAGTGGCCTGTGGCAGTCGGAATCTCTAAGACTCTCAACCAATGTCGGTTACGTTACCTTTCCCACTGGGACCTGTCTAGTTAGGGCTTGCATGTCTGCAGGACTATGCTGTGTAATCCAGTAGGTTTGTTGTGTGTTTGCAAGACTATGTCCACGGTCCCTGTAATGCCGTAGGGTTGTTGTGTTTGCAGGACTATGCTGTATCCACTGTCCCTGTCACTGATGGTCTACACCTGAAGAGCTTTTGCAGCATGGGAGGACCAGGCCTCATCGTGATTGGCTCCAGCGAACCGGCTCAGAAAGCCCTGAAGGTATCAGTCACCATTGAGTACATGGGTCATGCAAGATAGGTCTATGTTCAGAGGACAGAGTTGGACTTACTATCTTACTTTCCTTTGCAGCATCTTGTAAATTACGTTTAGATGAATACATGTTTAATAGCATTTGCAGAAAACATAACTGAAATAAAACTGCTATCCCATCCCGATAGATTTTCTTCAAGTTCAATTTGTGGTGGTCATTCTCATACAAGCACAAAATGATTAAAACAGTACCGTGCTTACATTTACATTTACATTTTAGTAATTTAGCAGACGCTCTTATCCAGAGCGACTTACAGTAGAGTGCATACATTTTATTACATTTTTACATACTGAGACAAGGATATCCCTACCGGCCAAGAGCAGACGCTCTTATCCAGAGCGACTTACAGTAGAGTGCATACATTTTATAACATTTTTAATTTATCTTTTTTTTTTTGCTTAATAGCTTTCTCTTTTCAAGAGCTATTGCATGTTACCCATAATCATAACTAAATTTTTAAAAGTCCAGGTAGCAGATAATGGACCCTATCAGATGTTTATGTAGTTGGTGCTGTATATTATCTAATGGGTTCTAACTTTAAACATTTTTGTCAGTTTACAATTTTACAATGTATGCTTGTCGCATTTAAAAAAACACAAAGACTTCTGGAAATCCCAGAAGGCAAGATCAGTGGAGGAACATATTCCCTGTTGCCTACTGTACATGGTAAACTGTAATTGGCACTTCACTTTTTAATATGGAAAATGGCTGAAATAATTTTTCTACAATATTCACAAGACACAATTACAGTCTTTATGGAATAAAAATGTAATTTCTTTCAATTATATGTGGAAATCAATGACGTACAGGGACTTCAGAAAGTATTCACACCCCTTGACTTTTTCCACATTTTGTTGTTACAGCCTGAATTAAAATTTTTATAAATTTACATTTATAAAATTTGATAAATTTACATTTTAAATCACTGGCCCCCATAATGTCAAAGTGGAATTGTGTTTTTTGAAGAAAAAAAATCTAATTAAAAATGAAAAGCTGAAAAGCCTTGAGTCAATAAGTATTCAACCCCTTAGAGAGAATAAAGTAGATGTCACACGTCAAAATTTTGATTTATGACCCTATGTCCTGCTGACTTTAACTTATAAGAATACGTCCATTTGACATATTGCCTAAAAAATATATTTAAAAAACAAAATATAATAATAATTATTGTCCATCCGTTTCTGAATATCTGTAAAAATCGTTGTCTTCCTGTTTTAGAATATCATGACTGAATGTTGTTTCAGCCTCGGAGTTGTCCTTAACATGTTTTCTGCCCATCACAAACAACCGCAAATCAGAGACCTCCGAAATGTCATTTGAAGCGGGGAAATTGTCCGAATTCAATGTTTTACTGTTCATGTTCCGGGGGTACCCCTTCCGTTTCGATCATGTCCTCCAGGGTTGTATGATTTTCGATGTCTGGTGTACATTTTATCATAAAAAATACATACAGTTGACATATAGATATCTCGTAAAATTCTGTGTCCATCCGTTGCTCTTCGGAATTCCATTCTAATGAAGGTGGTTCCATATCATTTATCCCCGGGATGCAGTTGGCTTAATGTTGCATATCCTGCGAACGTTAGATAATATTAACATGTTATACGATATACATTTTTAAATTACATGAATATGTGCATTTGACGTAAATAAAATAATAATTGTTGTCATCGGTTTAAAACACATATAACTCCTGTTTAATATTACAATAATATCATTAATGTTCAAACAAGTCCCCGCATCCCAAATCTAATATATACGTTTTCACGAACTCACCTTCAGAAAGCGGAAGGATTTACAGACGATCTTGTCCGTTAACTATTCGGGGCTGCTGTCCTGTAGGTTTGCAGCTGAGCTAAAGCGGTGCTAACATAGTGGGAAAGTGTATGTTTCACTAGACTCGCTCCGCGTTCGTGTCCCTAACTAGAGAAAGTACGGAATTAGTTTACGGGGCATTATGGTGACGTTTTTTCGGGCTATATCCTGTATATTTGATTACTAAGGTATTGGGTTCAAACAACAGGATTGGGGTGTCGAGACAGTATTACCCTTTTGATATTCTACAACCTCCGGGATATAGCACCTCGATGCTGTGTCCGATGTCCGTTTCAACCCCTGGGGGTCGGTCTAGACATCGCTATTATTTCTGGGCCGTTTGACTTTTTAGACCCCCCATCCTCTGGGGGGTGAGCTAAATTAGGTTTTGAAAGGCCTATGGGTTAATGATACGTAAGTGTCCGTAAGACACCGACACACTTTTTGTTTGGGGGTAGGCATCTGTTTTGCAGGATATTGTAAAGAGAGAGAGCCTTGAGCGCAGACGCATGGGCATTTTTGAACACACACCCAGCCCCTTTTTCTTTGTTTTGAAACACACACACATACACTACAGCACACGCACGCACACACACGCGCGCACATGGCTTTTTCCGCAATTCTTTTTCTCCGGGACAGACTGTGTTAAGGGTGAAAAACGAGAGAGTTCATGACGTGGTGAGATACTGCTTTTAAAAACATCTTTATTTAATTTAAAAAAAAATCAAGTACATACAGTTTATAACCGTTCATAATTAATGTCTTTTACTATGCCTTTCTTACAGATATAGGTCCTGGTTAGCCCTGACCATTCTCCGTTTCCAATTCACGATCGCTAAGACGCTTGCACACTCCATCAAAGCTCCGTAAGTTTTCCCTCCATGGGTAGATAATCCGTCCGGCATGTAAATCCTGGGTATGCCCACAGCATTAATGAATAAGATGGGTAGAAAATGAATCTGTTTAAGTCATAAGTAAAGGCCTTTCATAAAGAGGCTGTCATGATTGACTGTGGCCCATATTTAACACGTATTGCTTGTTACCTAAGACTATTGTTGTACATTGAATATCCACTAGCAGATTTTTGTAGCATGCATCTCCACTATATCTGTCATGTTACTGTGGGCTTTTTAAAAGCCAATAAACATGTGGTAAAATGTACACTTTGTTTCACTGTAGATTTGTTTAAGCCCACCTAGAAACACCTGATTTATCCCACAGCATTAATGAATAAGCTGTGTATAAAATTATTCTGTTTAAGTCATAAGTAAAGGCCTTTCAAAAGAGGCTGTCATGATTGACTGTGGCCCATATTTAACCCGTATTGCTTGTTACAGAAGACTACTGTTGTACATTGAATATCCATTCATCCCTGTTACACCTTTATGTGTTGGCTCTCTATGTCTGTACATAGGGTGGAATGCGGTTTCACTAAAGTTATTACACCCTAAACCTGAATCTGAAATGACCTTTAGGATCTTTCTTTGGGGTTCTAATCTCCCCGGTGTACATGCACCGAACATCCATAGGCTGGAGCCACCTGGAAGCTCTGTGCATGTACTATAAAGACAACTAAATAGGAAACTCAACAGTGTGTTAGGCCTAGAAACATTATTTAGATGGCTGTTTTATTTGTTGTTGAAAGCTTGAAATGTACACAATGCGAAGTGACCTTTTTCTAACACACCACACACACCACACACACACACACACACACACACACACACACACACACACACACACACACACACACACACACACACACAAGCCCCCCCCAGACATCCTGTTTCATAGACAACAACCTAAGGGCATAAAATAGGGTGGGTGTGGGGTCATCCTCTTTGAAATGTTCATCCCCCCCACCCAGTTCAACCAGGTCCCTAGACATCAAGCATCATGACAACTTCAAAGACAATTTATACATATTTTCACACTCTAATGCGTGAGAACAGGAACAGGATGTCCTGACCAGATGCCCAAATATGGGCACTCCTAAGCACGTCATCCTGACATAGGGTCATAAATCATACGCTTGTCTTGCTACACTCCTCTAAGAGCGTGAGAACAGGAACAGGATGTCCTGACCGGAAGCCCAAATATGGGCGTGCACACGTCAGCAGGAATAGGTGTCCACGATCATCTTTCTGTGGAAGAGAGGACCAAGGCGCAGCGTGATACGAATACATCTTCTTTTAATATAACGAAGACGAAACAAACACTTTTACAAAAACGACCGTGAAGCTACAAACCTACGTGCACACATGCAACATAGACATAGACAATTACCCACAACCTGCCTAATGCCTATGGCTGCCTAAATATGACTCCCAATCAGAGACAACAATAGACAGCTGTCTCTAATTGAGAACCAAACTAGGCAACCATAGACTTACCTAAACACCTACACTGAACACAACCCCATACACTCTACAAAACCCCCTATACAATACAAACACCCTAGACTAGACAAAAACACATACATCCCCCATGTCACACCCTGACCTAACTAAAATAATAAAGAAAACAAAGATAACTAAGGCCAGGGCGTGACAATAGGGTCATAAATCAAAATTTTGACTTGTGACATCTACTTTATTCTCTCTCCCCTTTGTTATGGCACACCTAAATAAGTTCAGGAGTAAACATTTGCTTAACAAGTCCCATTATACGTTGCATGGACTCAGTCTGTATGCAATAATAGTGTTTAACATGATTTTTTTATGACTACCTCATCTCTGTACCCCACACATACAATTATCTGTAAGGTTCTTTAGTCGAGTAGAGAGTTTTAAATACAGATTCAACCACAAAAATCTGGGAGGTTTTCCAATGCCTCGCACAGAAGGGCACCTAAAATCAGATATTGAATATCCATTTGAGCATGGTGAATTTATTAATTACACTTTGGATGGTTTATCAACACACCCAGTCGCTACAAAGATACAAAGATATAGGCGTCCTTCCTAACTCAGTTGCCGGAGAGGAAGGAAACCGTTGAGGCCAATGGTGACTTTAAAACAGTTACAGAGTTTAATGGCTGTGATAAGTGACAACTGAAAATGGATCAACAACATTGTAGTTACTCCACAATACTAACCTAATTGACAGAGTGAAAATAATGAACATATTCCAAAACATGTATCCTGTTTGCAACAAGGCAGTATTCAAGTAATACTGCAAAAAATGTGGAAAAGAAATTCATTTTTGGTCCTGAATACAAAGTGTTATGTTTGGGGCAAGTCCAATACAACACATTACTGAGAAATGCTCTCCATATTTTCAAGCATAGTGGTGGATGCATCATGTTATGGGTATGCATGTAATCGTTAAAAATGATTTTAAAAATGAACAAGCAAAATCCTAGAGGAAAACCTGGTTCAGTCTGCTTTCCACCAGACACTGGGAGATGAATTCACCTTTCAGCAGGACAATAACCTAAAACACAAGGCAAAATCTACACTGGAGTTTCTTACCAAGAAGACAGTGAATGTTCCTGAGTGGCCGAGCTTTTACAAAGAATTGACTCAGGGGTGTGAATACTTATGTAGATATTTCTGTAATTCATTTTCAATAAATTTGCAAACATTTATAAAAACATGTTTTCACTTTGTCATTATGGGATATTGTGTGTAGATTTTTAATTCAGGCTGTATCAACAAAATGTGGAATAAGTTAAGGTGTATGAATACTTTCTGAAGGCACTGTACTGTATATAAACCCTGGATAGCCTATGCTATGTCTAGGCCAATAAGAGCCTTTGAAGCCACCGAGCTGCCATTATCCTACTCCTCCTTTGATTAATGGAAGTGAATCAGGGGAAATGATATCCCACATTAAAATAGCCAACTAGTCAACAATGCCACGATGTGCGCCAGCCAGCACCAATTCAAGGGATGTGGGAACACATTTCAAATGCAAGTATCTAAAATGTAGTTTTTGGTCTATTTTGAGAGACAGACTGCTGCTGACAGCTTCTGGTACTGTGTAACCATAGCAACACAAGCATGCAAATATCTGTGTATGCTAGCTAGCGACCTCTTAAAATTAGTGGAGTCGGCTATTTTAGCATCACCCGGTTCTGACAGGAGTATGAAATCGTGCAGACAGCCATGCAATCTCCATAGACAAACATTGGCAGTAGAATGGCCTTAATGAAGAGCTCGGTGATTTTCAACGTGGCACCGTTATAGGATGCAACCTTTCCAACAAGTCACTTTGTCAAATTTCTGCCCTGCTAGAGATGCCCCGGTCAACTGTTAGTGCTTTTATTGTGAAGTGGAAACATCCAGGAGCAACAACGGCTCAGCCGCAAAGTGATAGGCCACACAAGCTCACAGAACGGGACCACCGAGTGCTGAAAAAAATAATCTGTCCTCGGTTGCAACACTCACTACTGAGTTCCAAACTGCCTCTGGAAGCAAAGTCCACACGAACTGTTCGTTTGGGAGCCTCATGAAATGGGTTTCCATGGCCGAGTAGCCGCACACAAGCCTAAGATCTCCATACGCAATGCCAAGCGTTGGCTGGAGTGGTGTAAAGCTCACCGCCATTGGACTCTGGAGCAGTAGAAACGCGTTCTCTGGAGTGATGAATCACTCTTCACCATCTAGCAATCCGACGGACAAATCTGTTTTCGGCGGATGCCAGGAGATTGCTACCTGCCTGAATTCATAGTGCCAACTGTAAAGTTTGGTGGTGGAGGAATAATGGTCTGGGGCTGTTTTTCATCATTCAGGCTAGGCCCCTTAGTTCCGGTGAAGGGAAATCTTAGCGCTACAGCATACAATGAGATTCTAGATGATTCTGTGTTTCCAACTTTGTGGCAACAGTTTGGGGAAGGCCCTATCCTGTCTCAGCATGACAATGCCCCAGTGCACAAAGCAAGGTCCATACAGAAATGGTTTGTCGAGATCGGTGTGGAAGGACTCGACTGGCATGCAAAGAGCCCTGACCTCAACCCCATCGAACACATATTATAAAAACAGCACATTTTTCTCTCTGCACCATGGCAAAATGTGTTGAAATGCAGTAAGTTAGTTGAATTTCGAGATTATTTTTAATGCCCGGGGCCCCAAATGCGGTCGTCCCGCCAAGCAGGTGTGTGTGCTCCATTGTCTGACGTGTCACATTCTGTTTTGTGTCTCTCCCTCGTACTGTGTATTGACACAGAGTTGCGTGCCAGGCGTGTGTACACTACACTACAGTCTGTGATTTGGAGTGGTGTGTGCATGCCAGTGTCCTGCTTTGATAAACAGGGCCATCTGGCATCATTGAAGCATAAGGTAAGAATTCTTCTGGGGCCTCCTCAATATGCACAAGGACTTAATTAACTTAATGCTAAACACTTTAGACAAGATTATTAGGCATTACACTCACTGGACAGTTTATTAGGTACACCCATCTAGTACCGAGTTGCCTCCAGAGTAGCCTGAATTCGTCGGGGCATGGAAATGTTGCTCAATTGGTATCAAGGGACCTAACGTGAGCCAGGCAAACATTTCCCACACCATTCCACCACCAGCCTGTACCGTTGACACCAGGCAGGATTGGGCCTTGGACTCATGCTTACGCCAAATCCTGACTCTGCCATTAGCATGACGCAACAGGAACCAGCAAGGTTTTCCACTCCTTAATTGTCCAGTGTTGGTGATCGCGTGCCCACTGGAGCCGCTTCTTCTTGTGTTTAGCTGATAGGAGTGGAACCCGGTGTGGTCGTCTGCTGCAATATCCCATCCGTGACAAGGACTGATGAGTTGTACGTTCCGAGATGCCGTTCTGCACACCACTGTTGTACTGCGCCACTATCGGCCTGCTTGGGGCCCCAGATAGCATATGATAGCAAAATGTGCAGAATTGCAGGAAATTTGCTTTAAAACGGCAACATTTTCTCTCAGCCTCATGGCGAAATGTGTAGCATAGCAGAAAATGTGCTCTAAAACTGCTAAATGTTCTCAGCCTTGTGGCATAATGTGAGCAAAAGCATGATATGAGCTATACAAAAATAGCATTTTTTTCCCTTGGCAAAAAGTATAGAATTGCAGGAAATTTGCTTTAAAACGACATAATTTACTCTTACCTAGCCTCATGACAAAATGTGTAGAATAGCATTATAATACAGAAAATTATTCTCTTGGCACCATGGCAAAATGTGTTGAAATACAGTAAGTTAGCTGAATCATTTTTGAAATGCCTCTGGGTCCCAAATGCGGTAGTCCCGCCAAGAAGGTGTGTGTTCTCCCTTCTCTCCTGGATTTCAAAACGTGTCACATTCTGTTTCGTGTCTGTACCGTGTACTGTGTATTGACACAGAGTTGCATGCCAGGCGTGTTTACACTACACTTACCCCAAATCCTGACTCTGCCATCAGCATGACGCGACAAGAAGCGGCAAGGTTTTTCCACTCAAATCAGATTGTATTGGTCACATACACATGGTTAGCAGATGTTAATGCGAGTGTAGCGAAATGCTTGTGTTTCTAGTTCCAACAGTGCAGTAATATCTAACAAGTAATCTAACAAATTCACAACGACTACCTTATACACACACACACACACACAATGTAAGGGGATGGAATAAGAATATGTACATATAAATTGTCCAGTGTTGGTGATCGCGTGCCCACTGGAGCCGCTTCTTGTTTTTAGCTGATAGGAGTGGAACCCGTTGTGCTCGTCTGCTGCAATAGCCCATCCGTGACGAGGACTGGTCAGTTGTACGTTCCAAGCCTTTCTGCACACCGCTGTTGTACTGCGTCGTTATTTGCATTGTTAGCTTGAACGGTTCTTGCCATTCTCCTTCGACGTCTCATCAACGAGCTGTTTCCGCCCACGGGGCGGCCGCTGACTTGATTTTTTTTGTTTGTCGCCCCATTCTCGGTGAACCAAAGAAACTGTTGTGTGTGAAAAGCCCAGAAGGCCGGCTGTTTCTGAGATACTGGAACCGGTGCGCCTGGCACCGACGGTCATAGCACGCTCAAAGTCGCGTAGGTCACTCGTTTTGCCCATTCTAACGTTCAATCGAACAGTAACCGAATGCCTCGATGCCTGTCTGCCTGCTTTATATAGCAAGCCACGGCCACATGACTCTCTGTCTGTAGGAGTGAACCATTTTCTGTGAACAGGGTGGTGTACCTTATAAACTGGCCACTGAGTATATATGAACATTCTTCATAGGTGACAGGGATGAACAGATTTGAGCGACTCTCAAACATTGAGAAACAAACGATTCTTTCTCACTCAAAATGTGGATGCCGAGGTTGTCTTCTCGTGGTGGGGCTCAACAAAACCAAAACCTGAAACATTTTGGCCCTTGATGGAACCGTCTCTTACAACAAAGAACACAGGCGTGTTATGGAGGGCGGGAGAGGAGTCTGCAGAGAGAGAGGAGAGGGGGAGGGATGAATTTAGAGAAAGCTATAGGCAGGAGTAGAGAGAGGGGGGAGAGAGTTGGGATGGAGAGTTAAGTTAGGTAGAGGCACTGTGTAGCATGGGGATGGAGAGGGAGAAGAGAGAATAGGGGGTGGGGGGTGGGGGAGAGCAGGCTGGAGGGGAAGGGACGGTGGTGGAGAGAGGAGAGGCAGGAGGAGAGATGGAAGGGGATGGAGGTGGAGAGAAATACTTGAATATAATACATACTTGTACATATGTCAAATAGGACCAATGTAAGCACCCACCTAATTATTTGTATTATTATAATATTGTTTCTTCTTTTGTCTTCGATATTAATGGATTTGTCCGTTGTTTTTAATAGTTACGCCTGGTAATAAATCACCACAATAAGAATAATGGAACTCCTAAACAATGTGTACACAGTTCTTAATGAGTTTGCAAATGCAAAAGTTTTATTGACTTGCTCCAAGTTTGGAAAATTTGGTCTTTGTATTGAATAGTATTTCAGGTGAAATAACTGCAGGCCATCTTGCCCACACCCTTGTACTGAGAATCAAACTGGAGATCCTATTGCTCTAACTCAACTCACCCCTGAGTCATGTAGAACAAACAGGGGAGCACACCTCATTGAGAGGAAGGCTTCTTCAGTGTGATGCAGAAACAGTACGATACAGACAGGGCAATGCATGCTTCACTACTTGGTCATTTTCTATCTCGGAGGAGCTCCCATATACCCCCAAGCATTACATTGGAAGGAGCAGAGTTGGACCTATGCGAGGAATGTTTGGATCTTTGAGGCTTGTCATGGCCTTTTCCCAGGTATTCCCAACTTTAACTCTGATTGGGATTGTAGTCATGAAAACCTATCAAATTTAAAGAGTGTTTATTTTACATCGACACTATTTCTTTTTTTCTCTTTTCATTTTTGACTCTGTCTCAATATACTGTAACTGTACAGCCCTGTGCTCCCTCCTCCTCCTCCCTCCCTCCCGCTCTCCTTCCCCCTCTGTCAGGCGATCACTACGCTGTGTAACACGGCAAGACAGGTCATCACACGTGTTGACTCAACCCCCCCCCCACCTCACACACGACAACAGATCCCCCCTCTCTCTGCGGTTTGATGCCTGCCTCTGACTACAACTTCTACAAGCCTGCAGAAACCACATGTGAATGTGATCTCCCTCTGATAAATGTATGTTCGTAGTTAATCTATGGTATAATCCATGTTATACACAGCTGAACCTCAATTATACAACTATTATTTAAATGTTTAAAACGCTCACCACCTCATTACCAAAGACAGGGGTTCTGAATCAATGGGGCTTATCTAATGCGAGACCTTGAATAACCACTATAGGGATGCACACACACCCTGTAGGGAATACAGATCCTCTTGATAAAAGATGTGGAGCAAACACAAACACACTGACAGTGACAGTGACATATTGCTACCTTTCATGGAGACTGTTGCAATAAATCTCTGCCTGTTCTTTTCTGAGGAACAGACACAAGGAATTTCCCGGCATCAAAGCAGGAGACTGGCATGCACACACCACTCCAAATCACAGACTGTAGGGGGGGTTGAGTCACGCGCCTGGCACGCAACTCTGTGTAAATACACAGTACAGACACGAAAACAGAATGTGACACATTTTGAAACCTCAGAGACAAGTGAGCACACACACCTGCTCGGTCGGACTACAGCACTTGGGGCCCCGGAGCACCAACCTTTTTTTTTGTTCTTTTTTTGGGAATTCAGCAAACTTACTACATTTCAACACATTTTGCCATGGTGCAGAGAGAAAAATGTGCTGTTTTATAATGCTATTCTACACGTTTTGTCATGAGGTTAAGTAAGAGAAAATGGTGCAGTTTAAAAGGAAATTTCCTGCAATTATACACTTTTTGTGTCATGGAAGAAGAAAAGAAAATGCTGTTTTATAGCTCATTTCATGCTTTTGTTCACATTTTGCCATAAGGCTGAGAGAACATTTTGCAGTTTTAAAGCTAATTTCCTGCAATTCTACACATTGCTATCATATGCTATCTGGAGGTCAGGTGCCCCGGGGCATGTGCCCTGCGAGCCTGTTCAGTATTCTGGCCCTGCACACCTGGGACAGACATACCTGAAAGTTGACAGCCAGGCTTTCTCAGTGGTAGGGTTCTTCCTCATCTGCCTTCTCAGTGAGACGTCACCCCCTACTGGCCCAGGGATGCAGTGTTAAAACACTAAATAAGTTGAGAGGAACTATCTACAGATTCTACATACTTCAACCACAGACAGACCGACAGACAGACAGAATTCCATGTCCGTCTAAGTACATATTTGTTCATGTGGATCCCCATTAGCTGTTACAATTGCATCAGCGACTCTTCCTGTTGTATACAATTATTATTATCAATGAGATGTGTAAAGACTGTACATATGTTTATTCTCCAATGTTATCCTTAGCTCATTCAACATACTGAGGCAAACATATCCAAGTATTAGTTATTTACACTGGTAATTAATTATTACATACGGTGCAGGATCTTAATTTGATCACTCTTTTGTTGCTCAGAATTTTTCCTGCAAATGCAAACTTGTAGTGTATTTGAGTTTTTAAAAGGCTTCTAAAGTTTGTAATTTCCGATTTGATTTGCCTTAATAACAAAAAAAATGAATGAATAAAAAATAAATTAAAATTAAAAAATATCGACCACTACAAAAATGCACATGAATTATAATTCACATTTTCTGTTGCTGCAGGATTATCTTCCTGCTGTATAAAACTGGCTCAAATTAAGATCCTACTTCTGTAATAGCATAGCTAACTAATACAGCACACTTTTAGTTGACACACACTGGAGCCCCATTAAGATTCCATTGGCTATTGTAGAGAAGAGAGAGAAGGGCCATTAGCATGAGTTAATGACAGAATTTCTCACAGCATTGTAATTCCTGATTACCCCTCCCCCTTCCTCCAACAAGCAATTAGCTGTAGTTATAAAGGACTTTAATGAACGTCTGAGATCATAAGGTACACCTGATCCAACTAATCATCAAGCCTTCAATGAGTTGAATCAGAGAGGAAGAGGCGAAGTGAGAGGTTTTACTCAGTCCAAAATCTTTCCAAGAAAATTAGCCCACGACGTGAGGAATTTGAGGTCAATGAGTGTTGAATTTGCTGCATGAGGTTTATTTGACCGAATATAAGTTTTGTTATGGTTCTGTTGTGATGAATGCACTGATATAAGTGGACACACGTGACATTTTGCCAACTTTGAAAAAATGACTTTATATCGGAGTTGTGCCTGTTGTCATAGAGCTAAACAGAGGACTCATCATGGATATAACTCGTTTTAGCGTGGCCATTGAGGGCTTACACCATCTTACACCATTGGGCTACCGAGTGGCACAGCGGTATAATGCACTGCATGAGGTAACTCAGTGCTAGAGGCATCACTACAGACCAGGGGTGGGCAACTCCAGTCCTCGAGGACCTGATTGGTGTCACACTTTTCCTCCATCCCTAGCAAACACAGCTGATTAATCAAATTGCATTCTAAACTGAAGATCATGATTAGGTGATTATTGGAGTCAGGTGTGTTAGTTGGGGGCTGGGGCAAAACTGTGACACCAATCAGGCCCTATCGAGGACTGGAATTGCCCACCCCTGCTACAGACCCAAGTTTGATCCCGGGCTGTATCACAACCGGCCGTGATCGGGAGTCCCATAGGGCGGCGCACAATTGGCCCAGCGTCATCCAGGTTAGGTTAGAGGAGGATTTGGCCAGGGAAAGGCCGTCATTGTAAAATTTGAATTTGTTCTTAACTGACTTGCCTAGTTAAATAAAATATAAACATTTTTTTTAAGTAGTCAACTGGGTGGGGATTGCTATGAGTTGGGAGCAATCAGCCAATGAAGAGGAAAAAAACGGACTACTTTAAAATGGAGATTGCCTCAATGGTGCTGCCCATGCTGTCACAGACGCTATAATGGCACCAATACAAAGATGAGTCCTCTATCTCTATGGCCTGTTCACGCGTATCTGCTAGAATGTTCCCACCTGATCTCGCCTCCTCCTGCCTGCCTTTCATCTTTGAGGACATGTATATCCATTGTTGAAGCGGTCACTTGACTGTCTTGTCAGTATAATAGACAATCTTTGGTGGAATCAGGTGAGTTTGTCTGGGGCTACAACAAAAATGTGTGCTGTTAGGGGTACTTAAGGACTGGGGTTGGGAATCGCTGCTCTAATGAACGCAAAAGGGGTTATTGTGAATGCTATTGTAATGAATGTAAATGGGATGCTGTTGTTGTGAATGTAGCTGTAATGAATGTAAAGGGGTTGTTTTTGTGAATGTAGCTCAAATCTAATGATAATATCATTAGATATTATTACATGCCTGCTGGCTGGATTCCCTCAGTGAGCTTTTGTGAACACACACCTAATTTTGGGTAGTGAAGTAGTGGTATAAGGTTGGCATGTTATTCACAGACCAAACTATGACTTTGTTACTAAAGCAGGCTATGACTGTATTGCCATGTTGCCATGTCTGGTCTGATACTGAGTCATGGTTCTGATATAGTATAGTTGACGGCACACCAAATGTGGCAGCCAGTTTGTGTGTGTGCATGTGTGTGTCCTTGCATGCATGTGTGTGTGCCTTGCATAGTCTGCAGTCATACTATGTTTAGCCCTCCCAAGTTGAGGACGTGTACCGGATGAATTCCATCATCTGATCGTACTCATAACAATCGTGGCTATCACTGCCAAGCCTCAGCCGTGAAGTCATCTCCCCAAAATACTCCCCCTTACTTATACTGAAGTGCTAATTCTCTCTCACGCACACTCTCCCTTTCCAGCAAACCAGGGTTCCAGGTTGACTCATGCTTAAAGGACTCACTGATTGGCCCATAACTGACCCACAGGCCCAGCCCTATCCCCAGGCCCATACCCCCAGCCCTATACCTCAGACCCAGCCCTATACCCAGACACCAGTCTTGTATCCCACACCCCAGCCTCAACGCCAGTCCTATACCCCAGACTCAGCCCTTTACACTACAAAATGCTGGGTTGTTTGGATGACCCAACTTCTGGGTTGCAGGCATTGGTTCAATTAGTTGGGTTATTTTCTTTAAAAAGAGCACTGTTGGGTTGTTGATTCTGGGTTATAGATGCTGGGTTATTGAGGCATGATCAGAAGACTTGGGGCATGGCTTTCAAATAGTTATTTTTGGCCACCTGTGAGAGTAAATGTATTTCCTGTTAGTCTGTTATGTTGTATTGTAAGCGTATGTTAAGGCTGAACACTGATAGTTTTGAAGCTTTTATGAGGCTTACAGAAATGTGTGTTCCTTAAGACCCTATACAAATCCCAAAGTTGGGATACTTAACACTTCATTATAATATGCAATTAATAATGTTAATATTATTCATATTTTATAATAATGAAATATGCCAAATTAAGGCACATTCAAAATTGCAGTGTACAATCTTAACATTTGATACAATACAACAGATGAACAGGAATCACATTTACCCTTACGGGTAGCCAAAAATATCTGAAAGCCACACCCCTATTAAGCCATGCCTCCTGAAAATAACCTAACGATTACATTAACAAGACCCAGCTGCTGGGTTATTACCCCAGCATGAAAGTGAATAAAACCCAATTGATGATTAAATTTACCCATGTTTGTGTAATCCCAACCACACAACATGTTGGGTTATTCACCCAACCCAACTGGCTGGATCAAGATAACCCAGCATGTGTTCTGTCCAATATTTACCCAGCACTGAGTTACCAAATAACTTGGGTTGTTTTTAACCCATAATGTTTTGGTGTACCCAGCCTCAGAAGGAGGAGCAGCCGAGGTCAGGAGGAGCAGCCGATTTCCCCCCCCTATTCACACAGACACCACCACTTGTGCCCCCGCATTCACCTTCCTGAATAGACGCTGGCCTAAAGGGACAGGAATAAACATGGACCATAAGCCAATAACAGTCGGTTCTCTGGGAAGAAATGTGTGTCAAGGACCAATCCCAAATAATGACATCAACAGGTAGCCATTACAGTCTAATAACCATTCCCCTGGTCCATTGGATAGCAACTGGTTTGTGAGTGTGTTTCTGAAAAGAGCCATTGTAACAACTTAGTTTAATGGCTACACGGGTCAGGGAAAATTGTGTGAACTGTGAAAATTCCACATATTGTAAGTGTGCTGCAGGAATACTCTGTGTACTGGTGCCTTTAGAGGAATGACATCCCATTTCCCTTCATTAAAGTGACAGTAGTTTTTGTTATGTGTCTGTTTGTTGCTCGTAGGGTATTCCGTTACCTCCCAGTGAAATATTTTGTTCAGCAAGATTGACTCTGCACATTCCGTCACACATTCAGCAGTTTTTTCATATTAAACAGTACTTCGGGGGAATGTACACAGTCATTGTGAGAGGCACTGCTCATTGTAGAGATCGTTCATTGGTTCTAATCCAGTTCTGTCGTGCCCCGTGTCTTACGTTAGATAGCAAAACGTTCATCTGCAGGGGGTTTGTAAGCTCGACTGAGGTAGTGACAATACCTACAGTATGTGGGGAAGAGTTCAGTGAAGGGCAAATTGTGCCCAGGAGGACTGAGATGGGGAGTACTAGTTTAACATCAGTCAGTTGAGATTAGAAAGTAATTGGACAGCTCATCAGACAGTCCTCGTCCTGTTAGTGTTGCATTTCCTATAGACTGCCTTTCAGTATGTCTCCTCTCCTCTAGCTGTGGTCTGCCATTATGTTCTATCAGCACCCAGAACCAGATCTCGCGTGTTTGCTAGCCCGTCTGTCACGAGATTAGCCGTTATGTCACAGCTCCTCAGACATTGGCTGCTGCTCTGTGCCCTCTGACCCCCACGATGGAGTGATGTAATGATGTCATTATGTGATAAAGAAACTGAGGGTTTGTCTGAAGTCCAAAAATGATCCCTCATCAATGTCCAACTTGGATTTGAGAGGAGAGAAATTTATAACTATTATAAAACTGAGTAAAATACTGATCTGTATGGCGTGAGTGTCGTACAGTCTCTCACCTCTCTGTCTCAGTCTCTCTCGCCAGACCGCTAATCCTCATGTGTGTGAAGAGAGCGCTCGCGGTCACGCACATGGACCGTGTTTCATTTAGGACTGCTGCGATCACGCAACACGCCATACATAAGCCAAGGTGTTTATGGTCATTTTGTCACCCGGCCGGGCGGAGCCGGCAACCGCCCTTCTGGAAGAGCAGATCTGGGAGATACAAACACATACCAGACACGTGCACATTTCTCACACACACGCACACCAGCCAACCCCAGGGTAGAGGGGAATGTGTGAACAGGCCAAACCACAAAGCCCATTGTTCACGTTATGATCCACAGAGACAAATGGAGCACCGTGAGGGGTTGAGAGATTTATCATCATGGATCAACAACACAATCACTCTTCTAACCCCAATTCTCCTCAAACACACACACACCAGCTCAGACTATCTCTCTGCATGATATAAAAAAGAGGTGCAGAGCAAAAGGGGCGAGAGGAAGGAGTCAGGGAAGAGGGGAAGGAGATGACAATACCTTTTCAATGTTTACTTTCGTTCTCCCTCATCCTTTTCCTCCTCTAAGGTATCCACCGGTGTTCAGGTTGTAAACATTGGACACACACACACACACACACACATCTGCTCTTCTCTGCATTCAGGTCATAGTGCTCGAACTTCCACTTATTGGAGGGAGTGCTGCTCCTTCTCCCCCAACCGACCCATCAGATTACATAAATAACATGACATCTGCCGTGAAAGAATGTCAGTCAGTCTGTCTACCCGTCTGTGTTCTCCATTAAGGCCCAGCCACCCAGATAGTGGTTTGGAGGTTAGGACTGGAGCAGGCAAAAACAGCAGGGTCTGGTTCCTTTTTGCCCAGCCACAATATGATCCTTGCCCCTCCTCCTTCGACCGTACCCTTCAATGTTTGCCTGGAAAGGTATAAGCAGTGTAGGGGTGGAGCTCCCACCATATTCTTTACATATCTAGAAACATCAGAGAGCTATGGCCAAGGGGTTTAGGAGAGAATTTGGACTGGGCTTCTCTCCATCTCACCGTGGTGCTGTGTGTTCCGCTTACAGCTTACCGTACATCTGTCTGTCTGTCTTCCTGTGTGTCTGTAGATCATGCAGCAGATGAGTGACCATCGCTACAACAAGCTGACAGTGCCTGATGACATTGCGGCCAACACCATCTACATGAACCTCCCCAGCAAAGGCCATGTACTGCTACACTGCACCCCAGAGGAGTTCCCAGAGAGTGCCAAAGTGAGCACACACACACACACTGTGCACTAGCACGCACACGCCAATCTCTGTGCTCCCCCAGTTATTAGCTACTGAATGTTGTATATTTGTCGTCTTGTATGCATATGTTTGCTGTAAATATCCCTGCACTTTGTCGTGACCTTGTGACTCTTGGATGTCGGCTCGTATGGGATCAGTGAATGACATGGTATTGTCTCTGTAGCTGTTAGAGATGGCTGAGGATGAGCCATGTCATTTAGATTCCTCATTGTCACTACGCATTCCTGTGTCACTATGACAACCAACACCCTGCAATCTGCACAGACAGCCCTAAGACCTCAAATGTTCTCTGCGGTTAAAACCCAAACTTGAACATTTTATTTTTAGTACGTAGCATTTATTGAAATATGTCTCGTTGGATTTGGAACTGTTGTCCGATTTCCCAAGGCTTAATATAATATTTGCCTTGAGGATTGGCTAAAGGGGAATTTAACCGAAACACAAAATCAGAGTGACTGCTTCAGTGTCCTGTATCAGACCACTGTAGAGTGTATTCATATGGGTCCTGGATCGAAGCTTGGGACGCTTTCTGCCTCTGCGCACCATCTGTGTGATGAAGAATCATTAAATGTAGAGGTGTCGGAATGACAATCATCGGGGGTGTCAGACCATAGGGATACATTTCTGCGTGTCAGACTGTCAGACACAGTTCCATGTCATCTCTCGCAACCACCCCTCTGGAAGAGCAGATCTGGGAGATACAAAAACAAGCCGTGCGCTCTCTCAGCCTGGTTGAACTTAACACATCTATATAACAGTAATCTAGACAGACAGACCCCCCCTTCAAATAGAGAGAGAGGGAGGAAGAGAATGAGAGAGAGATTCATCAACCCAATCAGACCAAACCCACTCACTGCCTGCAAAGCCGCTCTGCTTTCTAACAGTATAAACATTAAATATTACTAAAAACTCTGTCTCCGGCTATTTTTAGTAACGTTACATAAAGGGGGGGGGGGCGGGGGGGCTGAGAAGAGAGATCGAAGTCGACTAGACAAAAGGTCTCAGCCAGCCCCCACAGTGAAGTTCTCTTACCCCTTGTATAAATTTCAACCACAGTAATAACAACCCAGCTGGAAAGCACAGACTCACTGCCATAAAAACAGAAACACTTGAGCGAAAGAGAGCGAGAGAACAGATTTAGAAAAAAAGGAGTTAGGCGGAGAGGAGCTTGGATAAAGTGCATCGCCCCCCTGACCTCGTGATCCCCCTCCAATGGTTGATGGGGTTTATCCCTGTTCTATGTATTGGTTGTAGGAAGGCCAGAGTAAGACCTGTTGCTTCATGGCTGGAGGATCTGATAGGCCAGAGTAGGGTGGGTTGCTTGTTGCTCCTATGGTACTGCAAGCCCAGGCTTTTAGTATGACAGAGGGGGAAATATTTTTTTTAAACTTTTGTGTGTAATGTTTACTGTTAAAGGGCAATTCTGCCAGTCAACCTCATATTCATTGTCTCCAGCACCAAACCAGTGTCTACATATATGAAAACAGTATGTTTCTATGATCTGTGGTTAAAAAGATAAGAACGGTCCTAAGAAATGCTTCTGTGTGACATCACAGGGTAAAAAAAGTGATTTTTAAACCCTGCAATGGGTTTCTAGCCAGAGGGAGGGTATTTTCTAGCTCCCATGTCACCGCGAATCTCATAGTGTTTGAAAAATCACTGTTTTTAAAATGTTTTAACTTTTGATGAAGTCATCGTTTAGAACTTTTTTACTTTAGATTTTTTTTTAAATGGTGGTGACCTTTTAATTATTTCTAAGTTGTAGTTTTTTGTTGTTGCTTTGGCATTGTTAACATGTGTTTCCCATGGAGAGGGAGAGAGAGAGAGAAAAAATATATATATATATTCTGGCTTGGAAGTGTCTTAGGAAAACAGTGGTTTTCTTCTGGAGGGGCTCCACAGGGTGACACATTGCGTTGAGGGTTTCTGGAGATGTTGTAATATTTCTCACTTAGTTTTTCTATCTTCAGAAGACTGAGAACTCGCTATACCTAAAATGTTCATTCTTAGATTTGCATCCCTCGTAAGTGCTTCCAAATCATTGTAAAATGAACAATGCCTGTAAACAATGTTACGGAAGGTGAAGACAGACATATTCCCTCTCTCACTCTCTTCCCTAGGTGTTTGAGAAGCTGAAGGACCACATGTTGATCCCAGTGTCGAACATGGAGAAGGTCAAGGTGGACGGAGCCCTCACCTGCTGCTCCGTTCTCATCAACAAGAAGGCCAAAGTCTGATCTGAGCATGCTCCGTTAGGGGTCTCTCGGGCAGACCTGGGTTCAAATACTATACTTGAAATCTTTCACATACTTTGAAGTGCCAGGAGAGCGGGGTTTGCAATTTTGGGACTATACTATTGGGCCATTATTAAGCCAGGCAAGCTTAATCAAGCACAGACAATGTATTTAACATGATTCTGAATAGTATTTGAACCCAGGTATGCTCTCAGGGCAGGGTCGGGCCCACTGCTGCACCCTTGCCCGAAACAAGTCTGTTTCTGCTGTGTTACCCCACGATAACAGAATGTTATCCAGGCTACACCCCCCCCCCCCCCGCCCCCCCCCCCCTCTGAAAGTGCTCATGTGTCAATCAATCCCTGTGCTTACTGGTCAATGTTTACAACCCTTCAAAACAACCACTTCCAATAGAACACTGGAGAGAAAAGTTTTTTTTTTTTTTTAAACATCTGTGGAGGATCTATATAATGTTACGGTATAGTGCAGTATGCATAGTGCAAGAGCCGGTTTATGAAGAATAAACAAAACGCAAACCCGCCAAGATACATTTACAATCAACTGCTGATTGCGCTCTCTGTATTTAATTTTGGATTCAATTCATCATGATTCATAGTCATGTCATGTAACAAGTAGAAGTTCTTATTGAGGGGGGAAAATGAATGAAATCCACTCGGTTATCTTAATAATCTGTAAATTGTCATAATGAGCTGTTCCTCTCTCTGCCATGGAGACCTGAGTGCTCTTACTACATTATTGTTGATTCAAAAAGAAATGTACATGATTTTTGAACAGGAATGTTGATTGATCCCTAGCTGTGATGATGGTGCTAGTTATTCCATCCAGCTGAACATAGGGTAAATTCCTCTTCTTAAACTGTGATTTCTGAAGTCTAAAGCCAAGGTAGGAAACTAATTACAAAATGCACATGCAATTGTCATCAAAAATGCCTTTAAAAAAACAGTCATAGGATGTTCATTTCCTACCCTGTCTTAACCTAAGCTGTTTCCATTTTATGAAGGACTGAGCACTACTTCCCTGCCGTGTATGACATGTTTGTAAGGACCAATACTTGTCATTTCTCATTATACTATACATACTTTTAACATGTCTCATTTTGCTGTGTGCCTCCATCTTAAGTGGCTTAATAACTACTGCTGTATAGTCTAGTCAAGAAGCCATTATAGCGGTTTCTTCGATGTTTTAAAGCCCTTTATTGTCCCTGTATTGACTACTGTATTCTACGAGTAACTGACAAAATATAGAAACACTTAAATGAGGGATACAAAGTATACTGAACACAAATATAAAATCGCAACACGTAAAGTGTTGGTCCCATGTTTCATGAGCTGAAATAAAAGATCCCATAAATCTTCCATACCCAAAAAAAGCTTATTTCTCTCAAATGTTGTGCACAAATTTGTTTATATCCCTGTTAGTGAGCATTTCTCCTTTGCCAAGATAATTCATCCACCTGACAGGTGTGGTAAATCAAGAAGCAGATTAAACAGCATGATCATTACACAGGTGCACCTTGTGTTGTGAAACTGTGGGTTGCTACCATGTTGTCGTCATGCTGTGTTGTCATGTGTTGCTGTCATGCTATATTGCCGTCTTAGGTCTCTCTTTATGTAGTGTTGTGTTTTCTCTCTTGTCGTTATGTGTGTTTTGTCCTATATTTTTATTACATTTCATTTTTATTACATTTATCCCAACCCCCATCCCCGCAGGAGGCCTTTTGGTAGGCCGTAATTGCAAATAGGAATTTGTTCTTAACTAACTTGCCTAGTTAAATAAAGATAAAAAATTTATAAAAGGTCACTCTAAAATGTGCAGTTTTGTCATACAACACAATGCCACATATGTCTCAAGTTTTGAGGTAGCGTGCAATTGGCATGCTGACTGCAGGAATGTCCACCAGAGCTGTTGCCAGAAAATGTAATGTTCATTTCTCTACCTTAAGCTGCCTCCAACGTTATTTTAGAGAATTTAGCAGTACGTCCAACCGGCCTCACAACTGCAGACCATGTGTAACCATGCCAGTCAAGGACCTCCACATCCGTCTTCTTCACCTGTTGAAATGTCTGAGACCAGGCACCCGGACAGCTGATGAAACTGTGGGTTCGCGCAACTGAAGAATTTCTGCACATACTGTCAGAAATCGTCTCAGGTAAGCTCATCTGCGTGCTCGTCATCCTCACCAGGGTCTGACTGGTTTTCTGATCCACACCCCTACTTTTTTTTTTAAAGGTATCTGTGACCAACAGATGCATATCTGTATTCCCAGTCATATGAAATCCATAGATTAGGGCATAATTCATTTATTTACTGATTTCCTTATATGAACTGTAACTCAGTAAAATCTTTGAAATTGTTGCGTTTATATTTTTGAAAGCAGGTGCTTCTACACAGGTGTGGTTCCTGAGTTAATTAAGCAGTTAACATCCCATCGTGCTTAGGGTCATGGATAAAAATGCCCAGTTGCCCATTTATTTTGGCTACCATGGGTAGAAGAAAATCTCTGACTTTGAAAGAGGGGTCTCAAAGGAGCAAAGGGGGTTTAAAGTGTATGTGTGTGTGTCAGTCACCAGCTCTCAACCCAATTGAACACTTATGGGAGATTCTGGAGCGGCGCCTGAGACAGCGTTTTCCACCACCATCAATAAAACACCAAATGATGGAATATCTCGTGGAAGAATGGTGTCATATCCCTCCAATAGAGTTCCAGACACTTGTAGAATCTATGCCAAGGAGCATTGAAGCTGTTCTGGCAGCTCATGGTGGCCCAACGCCCTATTAAGACACAATGTTGGTGTTTCCTTTATTTTGGCAGTTACTTGTATATTCTCTACTACTAGTACTCTTTTTTTCTGCCCTGCTCTCGCTGTATAAGAGCATGCTGGGTAATGTGCGCTCTGAGAAATCCAATAGGACTTTTCGCCAACTGTCCCTCCAGAAATGATAATACACACTTGGGAGTGAATGACACTCCACCATCCACATCTGATATAGCCAACCCCGGCCTATTTACATTGCATTAGCCATCTATATGTAAACCTCCCTCCACTGAAGATGTTTCTCAATCTCATATCTGACAACAGAGATAAGGCCATTGGGGAAGAGCTCGTTAACAGGCCTCAAAGCACTCATTGGTTGCATCTGAAATGGCACCCTATAATGTGCACTATTTTGGTCTAAAGTAATGCACTTTATTGGGAATAGGGTACCATTTCAGACGCAACCTATTGCCTCCAATGAGAGCTTGGAGGCCCGTTAACAAGCTCTTCCCCAATGGCCTTCTCTGTTGTCAGATAGGAGATTGGGAAACATTCATTGAAGGGAGGTTTACATACAGATGGCTACCAATGTCCACAGCCTATAGCAGAGAGGATCAGATGGTGCCTGTATGATAAAGGACGCTGAGCAAAAGTGCTCTCTCTCTCTCTCAAGGGCATTGACAAGTCAATACATTGCATTCAAGATAAAAAAAAGTTGGTGATACAGCTGCAATGGGTAAATTGGTCAAAAACTAAGACAGGCAGGCAGTTTCATTAAAAAAGGTCCCAAAACAGTCCTTCTGATTGCCATGCAAAATAGCCTTTTAAGTGACTCATATTTTTGGGGGGGATTGAAATGCTCAAAATGTGACAAGAAAGACTTTCTCTCTCATGGCTAACTACCAGGCAGTTTGAAAAGACAGGCTGAGAGGTCGGTGATCTCATATTCATGAGCTCGCCTTGACTGACAGCTCTTTGAAACACTTATGGCAAGAAAAGTGGATGCAGTGTTGCAGTAAAATCATCAAGTAAAATTGGGTGATACAAAAAGCAACTCAAACATCGAAATTGCATCAATGATGGTGTCCATTTTTTTTTTTATACATCTCCCGTTTGGCATCTCTTGTGATACGGTTCACAAGAACCCCCCCCCTTTTGTTCCGTGCTGGCTGAAGACCAAGCTAGTCAAACACAGATGAAAGGGAAGACATAAGTGTCTTTGCCATAGATGAAGTGTAAACGTTTAATTATATTTGCTGACACCCTACAGTCAAATGTTGGCACCAGTAGAGTAGCTATTTAAACCACGGCCCTCCAAACACGCCTTCTCCGATGTTGGTTACAAGGCGGGCCTTATTTAAATTAGGTAAGAGAGTATCATGTTACCATTGGTGTATTCAAAAGTCACTCGCACATTTGCACTATCTTTGTTGTAGGTGCATGGTAACAATTGAATAAGATGAGATTTTTTTTTAAAGAAATCCTCAGACTGCTCTTGCTAGTATCACTGCTCTTTATTGAGCTTTATGTTTCGGCCTCAAGGCCTTCGTCAGTGTATTACAATTAGAGGTTGGGTGACGTCATTCTATCCCCTTAATAATGCCTCCTCCTGACTCCCAAGTGTGTGACACGTGGGAGGGGGACCGGTAACTTCATGATCAAACTTCATCAATGTAGAAGCAACAGTCATTTTCATTCTTTGTTCATTTTACTTGGATCTGGTTTCATCACATTTACCAAAAAACATGACTGACTGTTCATGACCTTTAAGAATTGATCGTACTACAGAGGGTGGAAGATTGGGTTTTTGTTTGACTGCAGGGAAAGAATGACGCACCATGTTGAGGATGAATTAAGCCATTTCCTGTTGCCACAGTAAACAGAACCTCAACACAGGGCGTCCCTATAAAGTCAAGGATGCGTTGTGTGGAAGGACGGTTAGCTTGCTCAATTGCAGTCCACGGATGTGGCATGGTTATATGAGGGCTGTAGGTAACACTTTTCTATGGAAAAGTCGTTGTTCTCTATGTGACCAAGTTTTTACTGTGAAGAGTTCATTTCACATGGTCAGGTGTAGGCTTGCGTTCATCGGGAGCGTCTGTTGAACGATCCCATACCTGAATTTTGTTACCTGTTTACTTAGCACCTCCCCCTCTAGTCTAGATTTAAAACTTAGTTTAAGCATTTGCACACATGTTAAACACTGACATATTGGTAACATTCAAGGTGAACCTTTTCAAGGTGAAAAATCCCAAGGTCGTGCTCAGTGCAACAAAGCTTAGTTCATAACCATGATGAATCTAAACTTTTTATAAACCCCAAATTGACAGCCTGCACATTACATTTTTGGATTTTACATCTGGCCTGTACCTCTGTGATTCCACTCAGTACACAATAACCTAAAGGTGAAAAGACAAATCTTAAGAGAAACTGTTAATAACCGTTCTGCCAATGTCACTCAATAGCACATTAACTCTACGTCAGGCTTCAAGTGAGGCCTACCTTTCTGCAAAGTAGTGGTGATAGAGCAAAATAATCAATTGTTCATTAGGGTTGTCTAGAGTTACTGGACAAGAAGTTAGGATTACAGCTAGGGTTGAGCTGAGAAGGTTAGAGTTAAGGCCTCAACCTTAGAAATATTTATTAGTCGTATGTACAAGGTAGACATTACTTGCAGGTTCCTTCTCGACAATGCAACTTCAAATCAAGTACAGTCTTAATGGAATGAACAACAAAAACAAAATGCAATATTAAACAGTTTGGGGTATGGCCTCGTCTCCGAGGGAAGATCCTCGGAGCCAGATGAAGTGATGGCAGGTACCATCGAAACCCCCTCGCTGGGGTAAAGGAGTTCCAATGACGGGCCTTAAGGTTGTTATAGCTTGTTGGGAGGTGGATGGTTGTCAAACTGTTGCTGAAAAACAGCAAATGAGAGAACTAAGGTAAGTTGACATAAATACATCCCAAGATTTACACCAATTGGTTGAGAGGGAGGAAGGTGATAATTGCAAAAGTGAGCCCATAGGTGGAATAGCAACCGTGCTATAAGGTACTGTAAATCGGTGACGGACATTCCAGGAAAGAAGAGAAGAAACAAGAAGCTTTGCTGATGATACGTTTGTATTCATTCCTACTCGGAAACAAAAGTTATGCTTACTGGATGAAGTTAAACAAGCATTCAGACCAGATTTCCTGATTGAACTTTCGTAAACTACATACCAATAAAAGATCAGAATACAAACAAAGTAAATGGCTCAGTAGAATAGAAAAACATTTTAGCATAAGTGTAAAGGAAGGCACCATTTATAGTACAATATTTACACAAGTATCAGAAAGGGGGTACTCTCTGAGTGAGTGAGTGAATGAGTGAGTGAGTGAGTGAGTGAGTGAGTGAGTGAGTGAGTGAGTGAGTTGAGTGATGTGAGTGAGTGAGTGAGTGAGTGAGTGACGAGTGAGTTGAGTGAGTGAGTGAGTGAGTGAGTGAGTGAGTGAGTGAGTGAGTGCTAAGGAGCGGAGAGTCAGTGCAGGTGGTCAGTCCAGTTCGAGTGTTCAGCAGTCTGATGGCTTGAAGATCCAAACAGTCTCTGAGCCTGTTGGTATCAGACCTCATGCTCCGATACAGTCAGCCTGACAGTAAGGGAGTGAACAGCTCGTGAATGGGGTGTGGGATCCTTGACACTGCTGTGAGACTTCCTCGGGCACCGTTTCAAATAGATTTCATGAGATGGGTTGGAACACTGCCCTAGTGATGTACTGGACCGTCTTCACCACCCGCTGGAGGGTCTTGTGGTTCTGGATGAGGCAATTCCCATGCCAGGATGTAATGCAACTGGTCTGGACTTTCTAGATCGTGCAGCGGTAGTATTTACAAAGGACCCGGCATGGCATGCCACCTTAGGAAGTAGAGGTGCTGTTGCACCCTCTTGACAAGAGTGGTGGTGTTGTGGATCCATGTCAAGTCCTCGGTGATGTGGACGCTCTACTTTCCTCGTGACTGCTGACTCTATACTGCAGTCCTCGTGATGTAGATCGGGGCGTGTTCCCTCCTCTGCTTCCTGAATTCAACAATCAACTCCTTTGCTTTGCTGACGTTGAGGATGAGATTGTGGTCTTGGCACCACAATACCTGTTCACTTAGCACCTCCTCCCTATAGGCTGACTCATTGTCGTTGGTTATCAGTCCTACAACCATGGTGTCATCGGCAAACTTGAATGATGGAGTTGGTGTCAGGCAAACCACGCTGTCATGGGTGAACAGGGAGTACAGCAGAGGGCTGAGGACACACCCCTGGGGGGGGGCTGTAGTAAGAGTCAGTTTGGAGGAAGTGTTTTTGACAATCCTCACAGCCTGTGGTCTGCCAGTTAGGATGTCCAGAATCCAATTGCAGATGCAGGGCTCTGAGCTTGGTGTTGTGCTTGGAAGGAACAATGGTGTTGAATGCTGAACTGTAGTCAATGAACAGCATATTCACATAAGTGTTCCTCTTGTCCAGATGTGTTAGGGCTGTGTGAATAGCGATGGAAATTACATCTTCCGTGTATCTTTTGGAGTGGTAGGAAAATTGGAGTCGTTCCAGTGTGCCTGGCATGCTGTCCTTGATGTGCGCCACGATCAGCCACTCAAAGCAGTTCATGATGATAGGGGTGAATGTGACGGAGCGATAGTCATTTGGGTATGTCACCTTGGTTTTCTTGGGCACTGGGACGACGCTGGTCTTCTTGAACCAAGTGGGGACTACAGCCTGGGACAGGTTGAAGATGTCCGAGAAGGCACCCTCCAGTTGGTCAGCGCACACTCTGAGGACACAGCCAGGGATGCAATCTGTGTTAAGCTTGTCTGGGAGGGAGGCTTCAGTGGGCACCAGACAGCTGGATTTGCCTTTGTAGTCTGTGATAGCCTGTAGTCCTTGCCACATGCGTCACTATTAATTAAGTCGGCCCACCCCAACTACCTTGCAGAAAGGCAGATCTCACTTGAAGCTACCCATCCTTTCACACAACCCATCGTTACCTTACAGGGATGGCCTGTGTTGACACATATTTAGTCTGTGGAGGAAGGAGAGAGGGGGAGTAGGAGAAGTGGTGAGAGAAAGTGAGAGAGAGCAGAGAGGGGAAAAGAAAGAGCAGTAAGGAAGAAATAGAAAGCAGAGGGAGAAAGAAGAGATAGGGAGAGAAAGGAGGATGGTGATAGAGGAGATAGAGGGAGGCAAAGAGGAGAGACTGTGAGAGGGGGGAATAGAGAGAGACGTCTTGTCTGTCTAAGCCTTGTCTTTTAGTCTTCCCCCCCTCCCCATTTACTGGAAAGTATTGACATAAGCATCAACTCTGTGACGCTCATCTTTTCAAATTGAACACAATGTATTGACATACACGTCAACCCTCCGACACTGATCTTTTCCCATTGACTGCAGTGTATTGACATAAACATCAAGTGGTTGACGCTCATCTTTTCCCATTGGCACCGCAAAGCCTGCATGGAGCATGGCCAATTGACATAAATGTCAGTTGGTTGACGAATAACTTCAAGCAAAAGCGAGACAGGATAACGTTTTCCTATGATATGTTGATCCAGCTCAGAGCAGATTTCACTCAGTCAGTGGCTGTCTAGGCTTACGTCCCAAATGGCACCCTATTCCCTACAAAGTGCACTACTTTTGACCAGAGCAGAGCATGCAGTAGAATACAAATGGGCTGCAGTTGTATTCTACTGCTGAAAGTTATAATAATCACTTCATCCCACCAAGGCTTTTGCATGTGATAATCTGAATTTTTGCCAAATAGATTCGCCAAAAGACAAATCTATTCAAGGATTCATATTTTTTTTTCTTTCATGCATGTTAACATGAGAAGCCTCCTCCCTAAGTTTGTTTAATTCACTGCATTAGCACACTCCGCCAACCATGATGTTCTAGCCGTGCCTGAAACCTGGCTTAGGAAGGCCACCGAAATGTCTGAAATTTCCATCCCCAACTACAAAATTTTCCGCAAAGATAGAACTGCCAAAGGGGGCGGAGTTGCAATCTACTGCAGAGATAGCCTGCAGAGTTCTGTCATACTATCCAGGTCTGTGCCCAAACAGTTCGAGCTTCTACTTTTTCTACTTCAAGCTTCTACCCCCCTTAGCCCCCAGCTGTGCCCTGGACACCATGTGTGAATAAATTGCCCCCCATTTATCTTCAGAGTTCGTACTGTTAGGTGACCTAAACTGGGATATGCTTAACACCCCGGCCGTCCTACAAACTAAGCTATATGCCCTCAATCTCACACAAATTATCAACGAACCTACAAGGTACAACCCTAAATCCGTAAACACGGGCACCCTCATAGATATCTTCCTGACCAACCTGCCCTCTAAATACACCTCTCCTGTCTTCAACCAGGATCTCAGCGATCACTGCCTCATTGCCTACGTCCATAATGGGTCCACGGTCAAACAACCACCCCTCATCACTGTCAAACGCTCCCTAAAACACTTCAGCGAACAGGCATTTCTAATCGACCTGGCCCGGGTATCCTGGAAGGATATTGACCTCATTCCGTCAGTAGAGCACGCCTGGTAATTCTTTAAAAGTGCTTTCCACACCATCTTAAATAAGCATGCCCCATTCAATTTTTTTTAAACTAAGAACAGATATAGCCCTTGGTTCACTCCAGACTTGACTGCCCTTGACCAGCACAAAAACATCCTGTGGCATACTGCATTAGCTTCAAATAGCCCCCACGATATGCAACTTTTCAGGGAAGTTAGGAACCAATATACACAGGCAGTTAGGAAAGCAAAGGCTAGCTTTTTCAAACAGAAATGTGCATCCTGTAGCACAAACTCCAAAATGTAAAGTCCATGGAGAATAAGAGCACCTCCTCCCAGCTGCCCACTGCACTGAGGCAAGGGAACACTGTCACCACTGATAAATCTACGATAATCGAGAATTTCAATAAGCGTTTTTCTACGGTTGGCCATGCTTTCCACCTGGCTACCTCTACCCCGGTCAACTGCTCTGCACCCCCCCACAGCAACTTGCCCAAGACTCCCCCACTTCTCCTTCACCAAAATCCAGATAGCTGATGTTCTGAAAGAGCTGCAAAATCTGGACCCTCTCTTTCTAAAATGATCTGCCGCAATTGTTGCAACCCCTATTACTAGCCTGTTCAACCTCTCTTTCGGATCGTCTGAGATCCCTAAAGATTGGAAAGCTGCCGCGGTCATCCACCTCTTCAAAGGGGGAGACACTCTAGACCCAAACTGTTACAGACCTATAGCTATCCTACCCTGCCTTTCTAAAGTCTTCGAAAGCCAAGTTAACAAACAGATCACCGATCATTTTTAATCCCACCGTACATTCTCCGCTATGCAATCTGGTTTCCGAGCTGGTCATGAGCGCATCTCAGCCATGCTCAAGGTCCTAAACGATATCAAAACCACCATCGATAAAAGACAGTACTGTGCAGCCGTCTTCATCGACCTGGCCAAGGCTTTCGACTCTGTCAATCACCGCATTCTAATTCGGCAGACTCCACAGCCTTGGTTTCTCAAATGACTGCCTCGCCTGGTTCACCAACTACTTCTCAGACAGTTCAGTGTGTCAAATCGGAAGGCCTGTTGTCCGGACCTCTGGCAGTCTCTATGGGGATGCCACAGGGTTCAATTCTCGGGCCGACTCTTTTCTCCGTATATATCAATGATGTCGCTCTTGCTGTTGGAGATTCCCTGATCCACCTCTATGCAGACGACACCATTCTGTATACATCTGGCCCTTCCTTGGACACTGTGTTAACTAACCTACAGACAAGCTTCAATGCCATACAACACTCCTTCCGTGGCCTGCTTTTAAATGCAAGTAAAACTAAATACATGCTCTTCAACCGATCGCTGCCCGCACCTGCCCGCCCGTCCAGCATCACTACTCTGGATGGTTCTGACTTAGAATACATGGACAACTGCAAATACCTAGGTGTCTGGTTAGACTGTAAACTCTCCTTCCAGACTCACATTAACCATCTCCAATCCAAAATTAAATCTCGAATCGGCTTCCTATTTCGCAACAAAGCATCCTTCACTCATGCTGCTAAACATACCCTTGTAAAACTGACTATCCTACCGATCCTCGACCTTGGCGATTTCATTTATAAAATAGCCTTCAACACTCTACTCAGCAAATTGGATGCAGTCTATCACACTGCCATCCGTTTTGTCACCCAAGCCACATATACTACCCACCACTGCGACCTGTATGCTCTCATTGGCTGGCCCTCGATTCATATTCGTCGCCAAACCCACTGGCTCCAGGTCATCTATAAGTCTATGCTAGGTGAAGCCCCGCCTTATCTCAGCTCACTGGTCACCATAGCAACACCCACCTGTAGCATGCACTCCAGCAGGTATAATTCACTGGTCATCCCCAAAGCCAATTCGGAAGTTTACATAAACCTTAGCCAAATACATTTATACTCCGTTTTTCACAATTCCTGACATTTCATCATAGTAAAAATTCCCTGTCTTAGGTCAGTTAGGATCACCACTTCATTTTAAGAATGTGAAATGTCAGAATAATAGCAGAGAGGATGATTTATTTCAGCTTTTATTTCTTTCATCACATTCCCTGTGGGTCAGAAGTTTACATACACTCAATAAGTATTTGGTAGCATTGCCTTTACATTGTTTAACTTGGGTCAAACATTTCGAGTAGCCTTCCACAAGCTTCCCACAGTAAGTTGAGTGAATTGTGGCCCATTCCTCCTGACAGAGCTGGTGTAACTGGGTCAGGTGTGTAAGCCTCCTTGCTCGCACTTGCTTTTTCAGTTCTGCTTCACATTTTCTATAGGATTGAGGTCAGGGCTTTGTGATGGCCACACCAACACCTTGACTTTGTTGTCCTTAAACCATTTTACATTTACATTACATTTACATTTAAGTCATTTAGCAGACGCTCTTATCCAGAGCGACTTACAAATTGGTGCATTCACCTTATGATATCCAGTGGAACAACCACTTTACAATAGTGCATCTAACTCTTTTAAGGGGGGGGGGGTTAGAAGGATTACTTTATCCTATCCTAGGTATTCCTTAAAGAGGTGGGGTTTCAGGTGTCTCCGGAAGGTGGTGATTGACTCCGCAGGTGAAGCAGTCCTCTAAAGACACACAAAGACAATAATACAAGAAACAACACTTCTATTGCCTCTCCCTCTACGATACGCACTTCCGGTTTGGTTTGGAGCGGTAGTTGCATTCCGCTGTTGCTCCACAAGGTAGTATTACAGGTAGTATTACATTTCATTTCATTACAGTACAACAGTTTGATTTGTTTGATCTTAGCTGGCTACATAGCCGTCTTTGTATCCAAGATAATTGTTGTAGTCTAGAGTAATTGTCGAGGTTACCTAGCAGTTAGAGGTTACCTAGCCAGCTACACTTTCAAACAAAGTCAACAACGCAGCCACTGCTAGCTAGCCTATTTCACCAGCCAGCAGTACTATATCATTTTAGTCAATAAGATTTTTGCAACGTAAGCTTAACTTTCTGAATTCGAGACGTGTAGTCCACTTGTCATTCCAATCTCCTTTGCATTAGCGTAGCTCTTCTGTAGCCTGTCAACTATGTGTCTGTCTATCCCTGTTCTCTCCTCTCTGCACAGACCAACAAACGCTTCACACCGCGTGGCGCTGCTACTCTAACCTGGTGGTCCAGCGCGCACGACCCACGTGGAGTTCCAGGTCTCAGGCAGCCTCTGGAACTGCCGATCTGCGGCCAACAAGGCAGAGTTCATCTCAGCCTATGCTTCCCTCCAGTCCCTCGACTTCTTGGCACTGACGGAAACATGGATTACCACTGATAACACTGCTACTCCTACTGCTCTCTCCTCGTCTGCCCACTGTGTTCTCGCACACCCCGAGAGCTTCTGGTCAGCGGGGTGGTGGCACTGGGATCCTCATCTCTCCCAATGGACATTCTCTCTTTCTCCCCTGACCCATCTGTCTATCGCTCCTTTGAATTCCATGCTGTCACAGTTACCACCCTTTCAAGCTTAACATCCTTATCATTTTATCGCCCCTCCAGGTTCCCAATCTGGAGAGTTCATCCAATGAGCTTGACGCCCTGATAAGTTCCTTTCCTGAGGATGGCTCACCTCTCACAGTTCTGGGTGACTTTAACCTCCCCACGTCTACCTTGACTCATTCCTCTCTGCTCTTCTTTCCCACTCCTCTCCTCTTTTGACCTCACCCTCTCACCTTCTCCCCCCCTACTCCAAGGCAGGCAATACGCTTGACCTCATCTTTACTAGATGCTGTTCTTCCACTAATCTCATTGCAACTCCCCTCCAAGTCTCCGACCACTACCTTGTATCCTTTTCCCTCTGCTCTCATCCAACACTTCCCACACTGCCCTACTCGGATGGTATCGCGCCGTCCCAACCTTGCGCTCTCTCTCCCCGCTACTCTCTCCTCTTCCATCCTATCCATCTTCCCTCTGCCTCAACCTTCTCCAACCTATCTCCTGATTCTGCCTCCTCAACCCTCCTCGCTCTCCCTTTCTGCATCCTTTGACTCTCTATGTCCCCCTATCCTCCAGGCCGGCCGGTCCTCCCCTCCTGCTCCGTGGCTCGACGACTCATTGCGAGCTCACAGAACAGGGCTCCGGGCAGCCGAGGCGGAAATGGAGGAAAACTCCGCCCTCCCTGCGGACCTGGCATCCTTTCACTCCCTCCCTCTCTTACATTCTCCTCTTCTGCTCTGCTGCTAAAGCCATTTCTACCACTCTAATTCCAAGCATCTGCCTCTAACCCTAGGAAGCTCTTTGCCCCACTTCTCTCTCTTCCATCCTGGAATCATCACTCAACCGCCCCTCCTCCCCCCTCCTCCCTCTCTGCTGATGACTTTGTCAACCATTTTGAAAAGAAGGTCGACGACATCCGATCCTCGTTTGCTAGTCAACGACACCGCTGGTTCTGCTCACACTGCCCTACCCTGTGCTTTGCCTCGTTTCTCCCTCTTCTCAGATGAAATCTCGCGTCTTGTGACGGCCGGCCGCCCAACAACCTGCCCGCTTGACCCTATCCCCTCCTCTCTCTTCTCCAGACCATTTCCGGAGACCTTCTCCTTACCTCACCTCGCTCATCAACTCATCCTTGACCGCTGGCTACGTCCCTTCCGTCTTCAAGAGCGATGAGTTGCACCCCTTACGAA
>NC_036853.1:32050981-32059745 GCF_002910315.2 Salvelinus sp. IW2-2015 | reverse complement strand
CTCATTAGTTCAACATCATTCGTTTCCTCCCTGGACCGCTCGGCTACTGAGTCATCCCTTCCGTCATTCCAAGGGGCAATCTGAAGCGAGAAGGATTTTGGTTCTTTGCACTCACACTAATCCTCAGCTCTTCTGAATAAAAAAAACATACACTCGAGAATCCTCTCACGGGAATGGTCAACAACTACACAGACCAGTTATCCCTATCTTTCTTTTTCTCTCCCCAAAACTCCTTGAACGTTGGCCGTCCTTGGCCAGGCTCTCCTGCTATCGTGCTCCAGGATATGACCTTCTTTGGATCCAAATCCAGTCAGGTGTTTCAAGACCATAGCAATGTCAACTGAGGACTCTTTCTTCCTCGTGTGTCACGGAGGCGCTCCGGCCACTGCTAAGAGGAGGAAAGCTAAGGCTACTCGCCCCTCTATGCTCTCACCTTCTGAAGATCCTATCGGCTGCCTGTACTCTGGAACCATCAGATCCTCCTCCTTCCACCCGTCTCCGAAGGGGCATCCCCGGCTGCGGCCACGCTTGGATTGCGTCCTACCTGACAGGGTTCGCTCCTTACCACGGTTCTGACAGCGTGGCAGGAATCTGTCTCCGCACCACGTCTCTTCTCACCACTGGTGTCCCACCAGGGCTCTGTTCTACGCGCCCTCATCTGCTATTCTCGCTATACACTAGTACACCAAGTCACTTGGCTCTGTCAATCTCACATGGTCTCCTATCATTGCTATGCAGACGACACACAATTATCTTCTCCTTTCCCCTCTGATAACCGCGGTGGTGAATCGCATCGTGCTGCATGTCACTGGCAGACTATCAGTCGGTGGTGAGATGACGGGATCACAGCACCTCAAGCTGAACCTGGGAAAGACGAGCTTGCTCTCATCCTGACCCCGGGGAAGGACTGCCCGTTCCATGCATTCTGGCCATACACGGTTCGACAACTCTCATTGCTGTCCTCCTCCCAAGCGAGTGCACAGAAACCTTGGCTGGAACGTGATCGCTGGCATAACACCCCTGTCGTCTCACTACACATCAAGGCCGGTGACCCCGTTCTGTAGGCTTCATGCTCTACAACATTCGCAGTAGTACGCGTACCCTGGCGCCTCACGCAGGGAGCTGAGCGCCAGGTCCTAATGTCCAGGCACTTGTTCATTTACTCCCGTACTTAGATTACTGCAACTCGCTGTTTTGGCTGGGCTCCACTGCCGTTGTGCAGTTAAACCCCTACAACTCATCACTCGGAACGACCGTCAGCCACGTCTGGTTGTTACTAACTTTCGCCAAGTTCTCTCCCACGTCACCGCACATTGTGTCGCTCCTCCGCTCTCTCGACCACTGGCTATCCCAGTTGAAGACTCGCACATCAGCTACAAGACCAATGGGTGCTTGCGCGCCTCACGAGCTGTGATGGGATGATCGGACAACACTCCGTTGACCTTCAGGCTCTGATTCAGGCTCCCCCAAAACATATAGGCACTGCAATTCTCCACCTCTGGCTCTGCTCGCCTCCACCTACCATCTGAGGAGAGTACGAGTCACGTGTTCCATCAGCTCCGCAGCTCAAACACTATTTCGCTGGCCAGTGCTCTGGCACCTCCAGATGGGTGGAACAAACTCCCTCACGCGCCAGGTCGCTAATGTCCCCTTTCCCTTTTCTTCTGTCCTTATTTTGTCCCACTTTGTCCCTTCTTTGTCCCTTCTTCTCTTCTGCCAACTAGACACTCCTTGTTAGCTAGCTAGCTTCTTTCAGGAATGTCCCTAGCAACTGCCTAGCAACAGGTAAACAACTTAGCTAGCTAAGAAAACGGTATAATTTTATGAAAAATTGTTACTTTTTCAAAAGCCTTTCTTCTTTGTTTGCTGCTTGTTTGGTCTCCTATTCAGTTTGCAGTTTTCTTTTGATTTTTTTCGATGTACTTTACTCTAAAAAAACATTTAAATTTCAATATTTGTAGGAGCTCATCTTTTCAGCTGCTGCTGCTTAATTTGGAACTCCGGAACTCCGGAATTTTGACACAACTTCGGAAGTATGCTTGGGGTCATTGTCCATTTGGAAGACCCATTTGCCACCAAGCTTTAACTTCCTGACTGATGTCTTGAGATGTTACTTCAATATATCCATATACTTTTCATTCTTCATGATGCCATCCATTTTGTGAAGTGCACCAGTCCCTCCTGCAGCAAAGCACCCCCACAACATGATGCTGCCACCCCTGTACTTCACGGTTGGGATGGTGTGCTTCGGCTTGCAAGCCTCCTCCTTTTTCCTCCAAACATAACAATGGTTATTATGGCCAAACAGTTCTATTTTTGTTTCATCAGACCAGAGGACATTTCTCCAAAAAGTACGATCTTTGTTCCCATGTGCAGTTGCAAACCTTAGTCTGGCTTTTTTATGACGGTTTTGGAGCAGTGGCTTCTTCCTTACGGAGTGGCCTTTCAGGTTATGTCGATATAGGACTCGTTTTACTGTGGATATAGATACTTTTGTACTTGTTTCCTCCAGCATCTTCACAAGGTCCTTTGCAGTTGTTCTGGGATTGATTTGCATTTTTCACACCAAAGTACGTTCATCTCTAGGAAACAGAATGCGTCTTCTTCCTGAGCGGTATAATGGCTGCGTGGTCCCATGGTGTTTATACTTACCTTCAGGCATTTGGAAATTGCTCCCAAGGATGAACCAGACTTGTGGAGGGCTACAATTTTTTCTGAGGCCTTGGCTGATTTCTTTTGATTTTCCCATGATGTGAAGCAAAGAGGTACTGAGTTTCCAGGTAGGCTTTGAAATATATCCACAGGTACACCTCCAATTGACTCAAATTATGTCAATTAACCTATCAGAAGATTACTTGTGTCATGCACAATGTAGATGTCCTAACCGACTTGCCAAAACTATGGTTTGTTAACAAGAAATTTGTAGAGTGGTTGAAAAACGAGTTTTAATGACTCCAACCTAAGTGTATGTAAACTTCCGACTTCAACTGTATTATCTCCCTCACTAACTTTAAGCATCAGCTGTCAGAGCAGCTTACTGATCATTGCACCTGTACATAGCCCATCTGTAAATAGCCCAACCAACTACCTCATCCCCATATTGTTTATGTTTTTTGCTCCTTTGCACCCCAGTATCTCTACTTGCACATCATCTTCTGCACATCTATCACTCCAGTGTTAATGCTAAATTGTCATCTTTTCGCCACTATGGCCTATTTATTGCCTTACCTCCCTAATCTTACTACATCTGCACACACTGTATATAGATTTTTCTATTGTGTTATTGACTGTATGTTTGTTTATTCGATGTGTAACTGTGTTGTTTGTGTTGCACTGCTTTTCTTTATCTTGGCCAGGTCGCAGTTGTAAATGAGAACTTGTTCTCAACTGGCCTACCTGGTTAAATAAAGGTGAAATAAAAAAAGTAAAAAATAAGATTGAATTCCTCATAAACTATGATAAACTTTGAGATTTACATTTTGAGTGACCTTGTGTATCCCATAGAAGCAGTGGCGGTTCTAGCTTGTATGGCTCCCTGGGCGCACCCCCCTCTCCAGCAACAAAAAAAGCACCATTCTGCACTAACTGTAATTTAGATTCAGACATTTGGAACAACACAAATAATTAATCGTAACATTTAAAACTATATAAATATAAATACAAAAATAAGACTCCTAAATATCAAAAGACGTAACAAAGACAAATAAAAACAAATTGTATGAAAAAAAGATCTAATTATTACACTATTACCCTATTGCTAACAAAAAACACACCAATAAAACTAAATTGCACAAATCCTATATCACACAAATAGAATAACACACTTACAAAAAAGAGAACCTGATTATTACACTATTGTACTTCAAACAAGAAACACAAACTAAATTACACAACTAATTGCATTACTAATTGGATTAGTACTGTACAAAGTTAGAGTTGCGCTATTTGAAAGATTCCCCCGCTCCCCCTACCTCGGGCTTCCAGTGGGGAGACCTGAGGTCAACCTACCCCCGCCCCCTCCCCATCTCGTACTTCTGAGTGGGAGACCTTCCCAGGCAGTAGCCTGCCTTGCTCACAATCTAGAATCAGGGTGCCAACTCTGACAAGGTTAATTGACCCGCAGTCCCACACGGTCACATGATATCATTGGCATGACGTGCAAATGAGCAAAAGAAAACCGATCGTACAAATGTCACCATTCGGAATATTTATTTATATATTTATTTAATATTTTATTTTTGTGAGGGCGCCCCATGCCACCCTCGGCAAGATGCCGCACTGGGCGGCTGCCCATGTTGCCTATGCCTAAATCCGCCACTGCATAGAAGGGTTCAGAATTGTCCATGTTTTGATGGGCAACTCCATTCCTCAGGGGCCTGATTGGTGTCACACTTTATCCCCAGCCCCAGCTAACACACCTGACTCCAATAATCAACGAATCATGATCTTCAGTTTTGAATACAATTCGTTTAAATCAACTGTTTGCTAGGGATGGGGGAAACGTTTGACAATACTCCAGCCCCCAAGAACTGGAGTTTCCCATTTCTGTTTTAGATGTTTGGTTAGAGTGGTAGTCTAGCTCACCATTAACATATTATTTTTACACTGCATCTTGATTTTAGCTTTTCATCTACTTTGTACAATAAACTTAATTCTAACATCAAATTGAACTGTTGACTTCTTAGAGACATATGTGCATGATATGGAGGCTGATATAGCAGACAATGATTGGGCTGCACTAGCAGTCTCTTGCCTCAGTCACACATTCATAAATAAGTGTTATATCGCTCCCTGGTGGTCGTATATTTGATAATTGAAATCTTTTTACAACTGGATGGCCTTGGAAGATGAACATGAGATCAAATTATGCAGAAAATATTTAGGTTAATTTATTTTAGAAATCTTTGGGGTTATGACAATGTGTTTTGCAAGTGCATGAGGTCTGAACATTTTCACAATATATAAATTACATTTAAATATGTTTATTTTCCTAGACCATCATGAAAAGGGGCATGATGGAAGCCCTACAATATTACGTTTTGCTAAATAGTGAGAACGCTTGGGAACAGGCAATGTCGAAAAGTAATATTTTGTACTTTTCTTAAATGTCGTTTTTTGTAATTGACTAAAACGAGCAGACCGGAATATTAAGCTAGCCAAGACCAACAACATAAACAAACTATACAGTAGTGACTGGAGTTACAAACAGACTATGAATCCCTCTTCACGTCTTCTAGACGTGAATAAAAATATCTTAGTCCTCAAATAGATAGACAGGTCCAGCTTCCCCATCATCAAGCAATGGGAACATTTGGGCCCTTTCCTGATTAGGGTCTATGGCGGCAGTGATAACACGACTAGCAAGCGTGCGCGCACATGGAATGCAACAGCATCCACAAAGTACAAGAATGCCTGCAAACACGGAAATAGATACTAGGATGGAGGAAACCAGCGTCTTATATTTACCAAAAGCATCCATCCATGAGTCCCACATAGAAGTGTCCACTCCAGAATGCTGTTTCATCTTACCATTAGGGTACGAAGTCCCTCCAATGCTACAGTCAGACTCCCATCCGTAGCGTGTTGTTGGGAATGAAAGTACAACACTGTTCACCAAACATAGTACAGACCCCCCCCGTTCTGCCAATAACATATCCACCGCGATTCTATTTTGAAATGCCATCAGGGATGTGGCTGCCAATTGTCCATGGACCGCCTCAAAGCCGTTGAGTCCAATTGCCCAGTTTCTGAACATTAAAATGAATGTAGTTAATTCTGCCCACATTTTTATTACTGTACACCACCAGCAAATGATGATTCAAACCCCGCGGCTACTTGGTCAACCAGTTTATACTCATCTGGCACCCCCCTGGGACTCCAATTGCATCAATGTACGTTGGGTCCCCAGCAAAAGGGCCCACCGTGCGCTTGGTCCTGTTAGGGCAATATCCAGGACCCAGAGCTTGTATACGGGTGAGTAGATCTTGGACGCCTATGGGGTAAACAGAAATAGGCAGCAGAAGAAGTTACAAGTGCACAGATACCAGTGGCATTCCCAGGGAGCCTGTCCAATAGGCTAATGCCACCGCACCACCACCAGACATCGGCCCTAGAGACAGGTTTAAACCTGGTGTTAGGTATATGGGTATGTGTACACCATCCGTCAGGAACGGCACCCAGCCTGATTCTCCTTCTGTAAGGTTGACACAAGTAAAATTGGCTTTGGCTACGTGATAGGAGAATATTGGTTTATTAACTACGGTGGTGACTATTGGATATCCTTTATCCATGATACGCACTTTGAAGATGGATTATCATGTTTCATAACAGGCAGGAAACACCCCCACTGTAATGGTGGCTGGGACTATGCGGAGCAATGGACGTGCTCCCATACAAACCACACAACTCTGGTGAGTCATCTTACCCGCTTCCTCTGTCAACAGGAGCCAGTTGTTAGAAAGGCCGGAGACACCAGTAGCCGTCAGAATGGCACTATCCAACGTGGGTGGAATAGTAATCATCATAATTGGTCCCCATTTACCTTTTCCCACGGATTCCACCTTACGTTGGCGATCATCCTTTATAGTAACAGAAGAGGGTTTGGGTGCTGGCACAAAGCAAATATTTAAATACCATTTAAAATAGTAAATATATAATGGAGCCCCATTGGTGTCCATCCATGGAGCCAACACAAAAGGTTGGCAACCCTCCCTTTGGCCTGGTGAAATAACCAGTCTCAAACCCACTTGTTGTTTAGCCAATATGAGCTTACTTCGCCATAGTAAGACGTCCCTCCCTCTTGAAAAACTTGACCAATCAGGACCTGTCTCAGCGACAAGGTATTTCCAGGACCATTCGTCTATACCCCCCAATGTCATGTACCAATGATAGCCAGTTTGCCATAATGCCCTGCCTTCATCCCTATCTCTAGAACTTTCCAACATTCCCAGGGTACTGTAACATGTGGTGGTGCCATTTCTCGGAACACATAAGGTGGTGCTTCTAACTCGGTCTGTGGTACAATTCTGGTTGATAGGTTCAGTGTGTCGTTTGTGTATTCTTGTGGCTGTGAGATTGTTCAGTAATATTGTATAGAGTGGTGTTGGATGTGACACTGACTTGGCTAGTGTGTGAAATAGGTGGATGTATCAGGTGCTGTATTAGCCATGTGAGGGTTCCTAAGGAAACTCCTGTGACTGTGATGAGAATAACAAACAAGGTACCAGATATCCCAGTCTCTCCCAAGGATTTCTATATCGCCTTACTGGGCTTGACTCCTAGACTGTGTTAATGGGAGTCTCCTCCACATTCTCACAGACCAAAGGAACTGAATTTGGTGTCGAATTTAGGGCGTTCAAATCGGCCCTGACCTCAGCCAAAGTTCTGGAAGGAGTTGGTGCTGGAGTGCAATGTGTAAGGTGGTGCCAAGGTGCGCCTGATTTACCTCTGACCTGGACTGAGTGTGAAGTAACTTCCCTCACTTCGTACGGTCCAGTCCACCTGGGATCTAGCCACTTTCTCTTGTGGACTTTCACCCTTACCCAGTCACCAACTTTTACCTTCAGTGGTGCCGGATCTCCCGCCAGCTCCCCCTCTTGGACCTTGTGAATCTGTTTGGAGAGAGCTGCAGAAAGTTCCGTCAGTTTTCTCACATATTCAGACTTACAATTTGTTGTACAATCAAGGGGGGCATATGACCTCCCTCCCTTGGTGGACCGCGCATGACTCTACCCGTCATTTCTCATGAGGAGACAGATGGGTGCCTGCACCTGGAGAGGCTCTCATGGCCAGCAACGCCAGGGAGCGGGCTTCAACCCAAATCAACTTCAAACTGCACATACATTTGATTGGCGCGTTCCACGAGACTTATGAGATTGTGGCCTGTACACTAACCCCATCATTAAACAACATCCATTAATCAGTTGACATTTACACATCCGACCCTATTGGTACATGGAGCGTTTGTCATTAACAATACACATGAGTTCGGTTTGCAGCCACTTCCTTTCAGCGCTGAACGTGAATTCTTTGCTCATCAGATATGCTGCAACCCCATGGTGGGTGTGGATTTCCAATGGATGGCACATTATCATGTGGGCTGTTTTTCCAATAGCTTTTGCCACTGCAGCCACATACCTGGAGCATGTGGTTTGCCCTTCTTCAATGTGGTCCAGTTTGGAGGAGTGATACCTCAACACTCTACTCTCCCCCTCTAGGTTCTGAAAGGATGGATGATGTAAATCCTTCTTTTCAGAAACATCCAGATGGAACTTGTTTTTTAGTCAGGTGCTGTTAGGGCTACTGCCACTTAGAGATCTGTTTTCAAGAGTGCAAAAGCCTTTGATGCTTCAGTAGTCCAGGAAAATGATGAGTGTAGTTTAGTGGTGAGCAGCTTCAGGGCCATGGGGCATATTCGTCAGCCATGCCCTGAAAAGGGGGAGGTGATTGCTGATTCGGGTCTGGATTGGGTGATTGTATGCGGGTTGAAGGGCCGCACGTGGTTGATACATCATTGGCCTGACTCCCCTTGGTCTAGGGGCGTATCCTCGTCCCCTTTTGGCCAGAAACTGGCTTTGGGCCGGGGTTATTGGGTGCGGACACTGTCGCACCATGTGCCCAGCTTGTTTACAATTATGACAGCTTCCATAAGATCCAGAGTACCTCTGGGCTGTCCCCATGTGGGTGAATAGTTTGATTGTGGTAGTGGGTAGTAGGGTTTTAGTGGTGGTTCCGACGAAGGGTATGGCTGAAGCGGGTAGGGCAT
>NC_036853.1:31924462-32050956 GCF_002910315.2 Salvelinus sp. IW2-2015 | reverse complement strand
TGGCCTGACTCCCCTTTGTGTCTGGGGCGTATCCTCGTCCCCTTTTGGCCAGAAACTGGCTTTGGGCCGGGGTATTATGGGTGCGGACTGTCGCACCATGTGCCCAGCTTGTTTACAATTATGACAGCTTCCATAAGATCCAGTACCTCTGTGGGCTGTCCCCATGTGGGTGAATAGTTTGATTGTGGTAGTGGGTAGTAGGTTTAGTGGTGGTTCCGACGAAGGGTATGGCTGAAGCGGGTAGGCATACGGCAGTTGGAATGCTGCTTCCTGGGTGGGTGTATAGTTGGTCCCTGCTGGGTGAAGATGGGTAGTTGTTGTGTTGCTGTATCATTCGGGAAACAGTTTTTCAATATTTGTGAGTTTCTGTTGGTCTTCAGCCACCATCTGTTTCTTGGGTTTCTCTCCTTTCTGGGCCTCTTTCAATTGTAGTTTCAAAGTTTTACTGTAGAGATGATTTGTGGTTCAGCCCCTCCCTTATCCTTATTGTATTGGGTGATGTGGTGATGCACATGGGAGTTGAACTGAGCCTGGGGAATTGCCATTAACCCCACAGTGCCCCTGAGATGGATTGGGGCCGATGGGGCTGCTGTGTGGTGGTAGGTGGGCATCATTATTGTTGGCCTGCCCTCTTTGGTGTCAGTTGGTGCTCCAGTGCCCACCCCCATCGTATCAGGTTTCCTGTAAGGGAGTGCTTTCTAATTTTTCAATTGCCCAATTCCTATTTTTCAGCTCAGCCTCTGCTCTTTCCCTTTGCTTTGTTCCTTCCTTTTTAAATAAGTGACTCTTATTCTTTTCAGCTTCACATTCTCCCTTGCTTCACTGCTTCCTCCAATTCTTTCTCCATAATGAGGAGTTGCCCTTTTGATGGGGCGACTCCACTGGAAACCTGCTTGCGTCCATCTCAGCCTCACTTCTTCCAAATTCTTTTAACGGGTTTGTAGTGTAATCTCCCGCCTGCTCTGTCTTTCATTCTCTGATCTAAATATTCTTGAATTTGTGTTTGGGGACGATAGTCGTGGTCATTTGTCGGTTAAGCTATGTCTGGGTCTATTATTATCTTTGTATACTTTAGCCCGTCACTGATCGAAACCAGCGATGTATTTTTCTCCTCTACCTCCCCCAGTCTCGTTCCGACTCGCGTGGACAAAGAATTTTATTGCCGTGTATTCGATGAATTTATTTCGTTTTCCAACAATATTTCAGCTTTATCTCTTTTGAAACAATATACGAATATATTCACACGCGCTCCTGTTATAATTGGAATGACAGTTTTAGTACTTATAATAAAAAATATTATTGCTTTTCGCTAATTTAATTAATTAAATACTTTGGCAAAATATTTCAGAAGTTTCCTTTGGGGACCATTTCTAGTAATTCAGGCCTCCTGATTATTTGGAATGGCAATTATAAGATATATAATTCGAAAGATAATTCTCATTAACTTTTCGATTAATTTGAACTTTTTCCGATTAATTACTTTGCCTTCAGAAATTTCCTTTGGGGACAATATACTAGTAATTCACGCGCTTCTATAAAATTTTCAAATTGATTTTCTACCCTTAGGGATTTATCAACAGTAGGAGAGGGAAAAATCGGTCAACTTATCAGCAGAAAATAGTTGCTTCACAGCAATATATACACATCGACACGGCGGTCACTTTAGCACAGCCTCAACTTAGCATATGCTAGTTAGTAGCAATTGTCTCGTGAACGTTCATCCCCCACATTGCGACAACACAACTTACACATACAATTACAGCACAACTTATCCATTAGATTCTCCAGTACACTACACTAGCGTATATGCTACTGCGACACTATTTGAATCGTATGGATTCTTCACGGTTCCCCTATCTGATCGACTGTCAATATAGCCCGACTTGTGGAATCGTTATATATTTTTATTTTTTATTTTTTATGGGTCTTCACGGTAACACTTAGCTGATTTGCCAATACTAACTACTGCCCGGCTATATGGATCCCATCTTTTAATTGTGGATTCTTCACGGATACCCCTATCTGATCGACTGTCAAATATGGCCCGACTATGTGAATCGTTATATAAGCTTATCCTTCACTGTACACCTACTCGATCAGCATACGCGTAGTGCCAACTATGTGAATAAGTCTTTTACCTATTATGCTTAGATATCTGTACACACAATGCCTAAATTCTAAACAATTCCACATAAATTTAGCAACAATTCACACTCACCACAGTACTCTCTGATCATAATTTAGATATTGGCTATAATACAATATGCAGATTTTGATTAAACCGGCTCTGCTTACCTTAATATTTTCGAGCTCTTTGATCAGTTTCCTGGTGGTTGAATCGCCCGATTCCCTCGACGGCGTGGTCACCTTCTCTTCTTGAATCTTTCTCCCACTCGCCTCCTGTCTGATCAACTTTCTATGGACCGAATAAGTGTCTAATTACCATTCTCTGCTTACCAAGTTCTGTTGATAAAACGTTTTACTGGAGACAGGAGACCAAGTGGACATAGGACGAGGTGGATAATTTCATTAAAGGCCGTTTAATCAAGTGTAAGATATCAGGCAAAACGTGCCAGCCCCTTTCTGTCTGATTCTTATGATCGTCGGAGAAGAGACCGCTTCTAACATTCAATTATATAGGCAACTAGCAAAGTAGGTGGTCTTGTCGTCTGGCCTTCTTTGGTCATCTTGGTCGTGAGTCTGTGTCGGACACGTAGGTGTCGACGTTCCATTGGCTCTTGACATAGTTCTTTGTCTTGAGTCACACCCTTGGAAAGAATGTGTATGTCTAAATGATGTTTCAGGTGTCCTGAGTGGGGTGTGTGTGTGTCTGAGGTTAGTATCTAATGGATCGCATTGCCTAGGACAATAGAGGGTGGTTCATTTTTACAAAGGTAGCCTATGTTGGAATGTTGTATCTGTTCCAGTCTCTAGTTCATTTTTCTCAAAGGATAGCCTATAGTTGGAATGTTGTTTACTAGTTCTTCGCATTGTTTTCCAATATATACTTAACATAGCTCTATACAGTAGTGACTGGAGTTACAAACAGACTATGTGTAAGAAATTGAAATAGATACTGGAGACTAGTATAACAACATTCCAACATAGGCTATCCTTTGTACAAAATGAACTAGATACTGGAGACTAGTATAACAACATTCCAACATAGGCTATCCTTTGTACAAAATGAACCCACCCTCTATTTGTCCTTAGGCACATGCCGATCTCATTAGATACTAACCTCAGACACACACACACCCCACTCAGGACAGGCCCCTGAAACATCATTTAGACATACACATTCTTTCCAAGGGTGTGACTCAAGACAAAGAACTATGTCAAGAGCCAATGGAACGTCGACACCTGGTCCGAACAGGACCACTCACGACCAAGATTGACCAAGAGGAAGGCCAGACGACAAGACCACCTACTTTGCTAGTTGCCTATATAATTTGAATGTACTGTTTAGAGCGGTCTCTTCTCCGACGATTTCATAAGAATCAGACAGAAAGGGGCCGTGCACGTTTTTGCCTGATATCTTTACACTTGATTAAACGGCCTTATAATGAAATTATCCACCTCGTCCTATGTCTCCACTTGGTCTCCTGTCTCCAGTAAACGTTTTATCAACATATGGAGGCTGATATAGCAGACAATGATTGGGCTGCACTAGCAGTCTCTTGCCTCAGTCACACATTCATAAATAAGTGTTATATCGCTCCCTGGTGGTCGTATATTTGATAATTGAAATCTTTTTACAACTGGATGGCCTTGGAAGATGAACATGAGATCAAATTATGCAGAAAATATTTAGGTTAATTTATTTTAGAAATCTTTGGGGTTATGACAATGTGTTTTGCAAGTGCATGAGGTCTGAACATTTTCACAATATATAAATTACATTTAAATATGTTTATTTTCCTAGACCATCATGAAAAGGGGCATGATGGAAGCCCTACAATATTACGTTTTGCTAAATAGTGAGAACGCTTGGGAACAGGCAATGTCGAAAAGTAATATTTTGTACTTTTCTTAAATGTCGTTTTTTGTAATTGACTAAAACGAGCAGACCGGAATATTAAGCTAGCCAAGACCAACAACATAAACAAACTATACAGTAGTGACTGGAGTTACAAACAGACTATGCTAAACTAGTTAAATGTCTTATGTGTGATAAAATGTTTTACATACTAGCTACCGGAGGCCGGCCTCCTTGGACACCGGGTCCCGACATTTCCCACTCTTCCACGCCGAATAGCCTGAAGCCGCACAGGGCTCTTCTCTCAGGCTCTATTTCGCTACATTGGAGCATTGTCGAGATTTTTGACCTGGTTACAAGTACATTGAACAACACAGCAGCTTTTCGGCATTTTTGTTATTTCTGTATAACAAAAAAAATCAGCAACGAAGTTGACTCTTTTGCAATGGGAAATCATTTTTATTTCACCAATTTGTGGGCGTGGTCGAACGGGAATGACATCATTTGACGTGAATATCGACTCACCTTAGATAAGAGACAAGTATAAAATGTACTCATTCAATCCATTGTTATGTTCACAATATACTGCATGTATAACATAACTATATTCATGAGATGTGGAGTCCTCTGTGTCAGGGGTCGGCAACAGGCGGCCCGCGGACCAAAACCGGCCCGCAAGTTACTATTTTTTGCCCCCAAAAGAGTTTCGCAAAAACATATACACTGAACAAATATATAAAAGGCAACATAGATTTTACTGAGTTACAGTTCATATAAGGAAATCAATCAATTTAAATAAATTCATTAGGCTCTAATCTATGGATTTCACATGACTGGGAATACAGATATGCATCTGTTGGTCACAGTACCTTAAAAAACGGTAGGGGCGTGGATCAGAAAACAGTCAGTATCTGGTGTGACCACCATTTGCTTCATGCAGCGCAACACATTTCCTTCGCATAGAGTTGATCTGGCTGTTGATTGTGGCCTGTGGAATGTGGTCCTACTCCTCTTCAATGGCTATGCGAAGTTGCTGGATATTGGCAGAAACTGGAACACGCTGTCGTACACGTCGATCCAGAGAATCCCAAATATGCTCAATGGGTGACATGTCTGGTGAGTATGCAGGCCCTGGAAGAACTGGGACATTTTCAGCTTCCAGGAATTCTGTAGAGATCCTTGCGACATATCATATCATATCTTGTGCATTATCATGCTTAAACATGAGGTGATGGCAGCGGATGAATGTCACGACAATGGGCGTCAGGATCTTGTTATGGTATCTCTGTGCATTTAAATTGCCATCAATAAAATGCAATTGTCCTCAGTTTATGCCTGCCCATACCATAACCCCAGGCCACCGTGGGGCACTCTGTTCACAACATTGGCATCAGCAAACCGCTTGCCCACAAAATGCCATACACGTACATACATGTCTGCCTGTTACAGTTGAAACCGGGATTCATACTTGAAGAGCACACTTCTCCAGCGTGCCAGTGGCCATCGAAGGTGAGCATTTGCCCACTGAAGTCGGTTACGACGGCAAACTGCAGTCAGGTCAAGACCCTGGTGAGGATACCGAGCAATCAGATGAGCTTCCCTGAGACGGTTTCTGACAGTTTGTGCAGAAATTCTACGGTTGTGCAAACCCACAGTTTCATCAGTTGTCCGGGAGGCTGGTCTCAGATGATCCCGCGGGTGAAGAAGCCAGATGTGGAGGTCCACAGCTGTTGTGGTTACACATAGTCTGCGGTTTTGAGGCCGGTTGGACGTACTGCCAAATTCTCTAAAATGACATTGGCGGCGACTTATGGTAGAGAAATTAACACTCAATTATCTGGCAACAGTTCTGGTGGACATTCCTGCAGTCACCTTGCCAATTGCACGCTCCCTCAAATCTTGAGACATCTGTGGCATTATGTTGTGTTACAAAACTGCACATTTTAGAGTGGCCTTTTATTTTCCCCAACACAAGGTGCACCTGTGTAATGATCATGCTGTTTAATCAGCTTCTTGATATGCCACACCTGTCACGGGTGGATGTATTATCTTGGCAAAGGAGAAATACTCACTAACAGGAATGTCAATAAATTTGTGAACAAAATTTGAAAGAAATAACCTTTTTGTGCGTATGGAAAATTTCTTAGACCTGTTATTTCAGTTCATGAAACATGGGACCAACAGTCTATGTTGTGTTTATATTTTTTATCAGTATATACTGTATACCATTCGAATAATCTGTAGGTTAGGAGACACTCACACACACTGTATATTACAGCCTTGGTTTAAGAAATGAAAATACATTTTGATTTTGGAAATATACAATGTGGTTGTGCATTGAGTTTGAGGAAAATAACTGTTCACAAAAGTTATGCCGAGTGTCTTGAAAAAAGGGACTACTGCTCCTTTAAGAAAATAGTTTTACGACAACTTTTTAGGGTATTACAAATTTTACGGCAGTAGTTATTCAAAATGGAGTAACCAGCAAAATCATCAAGGTTGCTTGCTAATTAGCTAGGGCATTATATTCCTATCTCTAAAGTTAAATTCAACGTATTACTAGCTAATGTAATCCTTTCATCAGTATGGTTGATAAGAAGAAACCAGACTCGTTCCATTACTTCATGAGTTACGATGATCTGAGTGACAGTAGCGATAGTAACAGCAGCGATTCTGATGAACAGGGCCAGAAGAAATCGAGAGGAAAGGGGGGGGACGATGCTACTGGAAGCGGCAACAAATCTCCCCAACACGGGACCAAGCGGGCGGTTAGTGGAGCTCCTCTACCCAAACCCGACGAGCTCTTCAAGTCGGTTGCCAAGCCATCCTTCCTGTACAACCCATTGAATAAACAGATAGATTGGGAGAGCCGCGCCGTGAAAGCTCCCGAAGAGGTACTGTAAAAATACGAAGCTAGCTAGCGTTCCGTTGACCTAGTAACTTGTGTATGTAGCTTGAGATGTAACGTTAACTAGCTAGCTAATTCCCACAGCGATACAACAATATAACAACTACTGCTAGTAGCTAACGTTAGTGTAGTGTTACATTAGCAAGTGAAACACCACTGTACTGTATTCTACCAGCTAGATAACGTTAGTTTTACAAGCAAGCTACATTACAGTGTTGCCACAGGTTTAGAGAGAAATAGTAATTATTTTTGTAGACACTCCGCCATGGTTTCTTGGACAAAGGCTGCTATGAGGAAAATGAATGGCGTTTTTGGATAAAAGCAGAAAATAATGTCTGTGGTAATCACAGGCTTTGATCTTATACGTTTTGTTCTGTGAGATAACCTTCATCAGCTAACATAATGTTTTGTGAATTTTGAAGAATTTGTGATAATAAAAAACATAAATCACAAAAGTTTCATCATTAATAAAAGTCTCGTTAACTGACTGCTATTATCTCATATAACAAAACGTATACGACCTCCTAAGCCTGTATTAACCTAAGACCTTAATTTCGGGGCGTTTATTCCCAAACCCTGTTTTTTTTTTCATAGGGATGGCTGAACAAACCAGAGTTAATTTATTTCCATGTTTTAGGACTACAAGTTGGAGAGTTCTTCTTTGCTATATTGGCGATCACACAATTTAATGTGCATTCCGCCACCTACAGTGCGGGATGGAAACAGGATTCCCACAAATGGAATTAAATACCAAAACTACCAAACTAACAGTAAATAAACTAAATCAAACATTTTCTGTTAATAAAAAACAGATCTCATCCCAACAAAGGCTCAAGGGGATCCTGGGAGGTCTGGTCTTCTGGCGCCAGTAACTCTTGCAAGTCTTCAGATGTAAAATCATTTACAAAAACATTTCTTGGTGCTCTGGTACCGATTGCCATGCGGTAATAGAGAGAACAGTCTATGACTGGGGTGGCTGGGGTCTTTGACAATTTTTAGGGCTGTACAGTTTGTAACTGGCCATGAACGCCACAAAATCCACATTTTTAACACAGGGTATCTTTTGACTTGCAGCTACGCTGTGGTGCGTCCACTACCATATCTTCACTAGCATCATCACTTGTTTTCTCAATTCTTTTAATCCCCTCTACATAGGAGATTTGATTGACTGCTCTAACTTTTGCCACCTCAATCTCCTTCACCCTTACAGGACACTCCAGGAACTTGGGATCATGATCCCCACCACAATTGCAACACCGTCGTCCTTCTACACACCGTTCTTCAATATACTCTCTCCATCTGCACACACTTGAAACATGGCCAAATCCTTTACAGGTCTTACACTGCAATGGTTTGAGGACGAAAGCTCTTACAGCGTATCTTACATAACCAAGCTTCACATGCGTAGGTATTTGCTCTTTATCAACAACAAAAAAACAGGACTGACAGACTTTCTTATTTTTCTCCATTCACCCAGCTGATCAGACGCCAGGCACCAACCACACCAGGAATTCTCTTCAGGGATTCAACCTGAACATCCGTCGTCACCCCTGAGATGACTCCTCTGACTGGTGCTCTACTCCAAAGTTCAAAACACACCTTCTGTTGTCCGGATTCTCACTGTAACCTTCCTCTGTTCTTCAGAAATACAATTAATCCAAATAAGACCACTCCTGGTAACTGACGGACTACTTTTCCCAGCGCATACTTCACCATTTTCGACACCTCAAACGGGTCTCCCACATATGCTTTCTTACTCAACAAATGCATCCCAACAAGAAACAATTCATTTTCATTCATACAAGTATCCTCCACTCCAATTTTAGACAATTTCCTTTTTGTTCCAGTTTTTCGATACTACTTTTGTCCATTCAGAACATTCGTCTTCACCAACTTTGCTTGACGCGCTGCTTGATTCGAACTCATCATCCACCTCCGCTAACTTTCCACGGCTCGTCAACTGGCAAGCTCTATTCCAGGGATTTTCAATTTTTTCTTGACTGCCAGCTCATCTGCTATAATGGCTAGCAGATTGTAACGGCTAATGTGATGCTCCATTAGTGTTACAGGATAGGTACTGTTTGGAGTAGCAGAGAATTTTCGACCAACCTGAACTTGACGATACTTTCTTTGTTCTCGATTCAGCCAAACATGTATCTTCTAAAATGTCTGTGTCCAGTTTCAGGTGGTTCGTTAGAATTTAGAAAATGCCCCATTTATTAAAATAAATGTTTTACTCGATGAAGTAATCCAACAACGTGTATGCCTCCATCTGTGGACTAAGTGAAATGCTCGTCCCAACAATGCAAAGAAAAAATAATAATAGAAAAGTAAAACACGTAATAAATACATCAGTATATACAAGGGGTACCAGTACCGAGTAGATGTGCAGGGGTAGTATGTAATTGAAGTAGATTTGTACATTTAACTAGGAATAAAGTGGCAGATGGTAAATGGTAGCAACAATGTATGTGATGAGTTATGGTCAAAGCAGATACTTAAATAGTTAACCAAATATCTACCCAGGCTAACTATTTAGCAGTCTTATGACTTGGGGGTAGAAGCTGTTCAGGGTCTTGTTGGATCCAGTCTTTGCGCATCGGTATTGCTTGCTGTGGTAGCAGAGAGAACTGTCTATGACTTGGGTGTCTGGAGTCTTTGACAATTGTCAGGGCCTTCCTCTGCCTGGTATAGAGGTATTGGGTGGCAGAGGGTTCGACCCAGTGATATACAGGGCCGTATGCACTACCCCCTGTACTGCCTTGCGGTCGGATGCCAAGCAGTTGCCATACCAAGTGGTGATGCAGCCAGTCAAGATGCTCTCAATGGTGCAGCTGTAGAACTTTTTAACGATCTGATGGCCCATGCCAAATCTTTTCAGCTTCCTGAGGTGGGAAAGGTGTTATCGTACCATTTTCACGATTGTGTTGGTGTGTTTGGACCTTGATAGATCTCTTAGTGATGTGGACACTGAGGAACTTGAAGCCCTCGACCCGCTCCACTACAGCCCCATTGATATGAATGGGGGCGTACTCAGCCCTCCGTTTCCTGTTGTCCACACTGCCAGGTCTATGACCACCTCCCTATAGGCTATCACGGCGTCGGTGATCAGACCTTCCACCGTCATTTCATCTGCAAACTTAATGATGGTGTTGGAGTCAAGCACGGATACACAGTCGTGGGTGAACAGGGAGTACAGGAGAGGACTGAGCACGCACCCCTGAGGGGCACCCGTGTTGAGGGTCAGCGTGTGACGGATGTTGTTGCCTTCCCTCACCACCTGGGGACGTCCCATCAGGAAGTCCAGGATCCAGTTGCAGAGGGGGGTGTTCAGTCCCAGGGTCCTTAGCTTAGTGATCTTAGAGGGCACTATGGTGTTGAACGCTGAGCTGTAGTCAGTTAACAGCATTCTCACATAATGGAGCATTTTCTAAGTTCAGAAGAACCACCTGCAGCTGGAGCAGATCATTTTGATTTGAAGATAAATGTTTGGCCTAGGGATCTTAACGTTAATCGGTTTTAGATGCTGAAAATACATTTGACCGGTCATGCTTTAGTGGGAATTAATTTTCTCGGCTGTATTTTCATTAGTCGTCATGTATCTTATTTATCACACGCGCACACAGCATACAGAAACTAGTTTGTGGATTGGAATAGCCTTTCACCTGAGAGCAGCTCCTCGAAAAGCTGGTACTAGAGTGAAATGTGCTTTTTATCTACCCAGTCATTGTGCAACAAATTCTACATGCAGTCGCGTGTTAACCTCTTGATGACCACAATTTTAAAAAAAAAGTTATTTTTATTTCTCAATTTCAACTTGTAATTAAAGCGCGCCCGCCATTCGAGTGTATAAGCTATAGCCAACGGTAGGCAGGCTATCAGTTCGTCACCCACCACATTACCACGGTTGAGGCAGTATCGTTCTTTGAAACCTGAACGTTTGACTTCAAATATTGAGGAATGTCTTACCTTGCTTCAAAGTAGCCTATCAAAAATCCAACCATAGAAATGTGGCAATTCTTTTATAAAAGCTTCCTCATGCCAATTACCAGTATTTCTCTCCTATTCTATTGGTTTTCATATCAACTTTTTTATATCAACAAGCCAATGGCACAATCCTAGCCATATTAGCAGCACATCCTAGTTGTTGCTATTAGATTCCGCCTCTTTTCTAAGTTTCTGATAGTAATTTTAATCTCTACCGCTCGCATTAAGTGCACTCTTTAGAACAGTGTTTTCCTGCGAATTACATTTTGGTAAATGTTTGAAAAAGGAGGTTTGATGAGCTGCTTCATTACAGCAGTTGTGTGTTCAATAATAGGCTTTATTTAGCCTTTTGAGTGTTAGACGATAGGCTTGCTATTGTTGCGTGTTTTCATAAAAATGTATCTCTTAATGAAAAATGTCCATTCCTTGTATTGCATGGATAGTATTTTCTGTTGGTCATGTCATTTGACTGTTTGGAAAATGTTCTGCTGTTTGTTGCCCAGTTAATGAGGGTTGGTTAGTCAATTTGCACCCCATGGTTGGCCAAATCGAGAACGATGATAGTATCACCAAGTAAAGGTTGGTCAAATTCTCTGCTACACCAAACAGTACCTATTCTGAAACGGCTAATGGAACATCGCATTAGCCCGTTACAATCTGGTAGCTATAACTACTGTCGGAAGAGAATGGCGTCTGCAATGCAAAGGGTTGTGGGTTCGATTCCTCCTGGGGCCACCCACCCATATGTAAAATGCATGCATGACTGTTAATCGCTTTTGATAAAAGCGTCTGCAAAATAGCATTTCTTATTATATATTTACTATATACACTGAGTGTACAGAACATTAGGAACACCTTCCTAATATTGGGTTGCACAGCCTTTTGCCCTCAGAAAAGCCTCAATTCGTCGTGGCATTGACTACAAGTTGTCGAAACTGGCCCATGTTGACTCCAGTGCTTCCCCCAGTTGTCAAGTTGGCTGGATGTCCTTTGGGTGGTGGACCATTCTTGATACACACGGGAAACTGTTGAGCTTGACACAAACCGGTGCGCCTGGCACCTACTACCATACCCCGTTCAAAGGCACTTAAATATTTTGTCTTGCCCGTCCACACTCTGAATGGCATACATACACAATCCATGTTTCAATTGTCTCAGGGCTTAAAATCCTTCTTTAACCTGTCTCCTCCCCTTCATCTACACTGATTTGAAGTGGATTTAACAAGTGACATCAATAAGGGATCATAACTTTCACCTGGTCAGTCTTTCATGGAAAGAGCAGGTGTTCCTAATGTTTGTACACTCAGTGCCAGTTTATTAGGTACACTCATCTAGTAGCGGGTCAGACCCCCCTTTTGCCTCCAGAACAGCCTGGTATCAATGGGCCAGGAAAACATTCCCTACACCACCGCCACCGGCCTGTACCGTTGACACCAGGCAGAATGGGGCCTTGGACTCATGTTGCTTACACCAAATCCTGACTCTGCCATCAGCATGACGCAACAGGAAGCGGGATTTGTTCGACCAGGCAATGTTTTTCCACTCCTCAGTTGTCCAGTGTTGGTGATCGCGTGCCCACTGGATCCGCTTCTTCTTGTTTTTAGCTGATATGAATGCAAACCAGCATGGTCGTCTGCTGCAATAGCCCATACGTGACATGGGCTGACGAGTTGTGCGTTCCGAGATGCCGTTCTGCACACCACTACGCCGTTATTTGCCTGTTTGTGGCTAACCTGTTAGCTTGAAATGATTCTTGCCATTCTCCTTCGACCTCTCATCGAGCTGGTTTCACCCACAGGACTGCCCCTGACTGGATGTTTTTTGTTTGTCGCACCATTTTCGGTAAACCCTGGACACTGTCGTGCGTGAAAAGCCCAGGAGGCCGGGACGTTTCTGAGATACTGGAACTGGCTAGGGCTGTTGCGGTGACTGTATTACCGCCACACCGGCGGTCATGAGTCATGAAGGCAGCCAAATTCCACGTGACCGTTTAGTCACGGTAATTAGGCTTCACCAAGCTCTGATGCTGCTGATGGTCATTAGTAGTCTACCGAACTTGCTAACTTAACTGCCTGGAACTCAGAACTCTATTGTTCCTCTAATCCCTTTAACATCAATGCAAATGTAATCAAATCTAATCAAACACTTCACGAGAGCCCATGAGCTGATGTTGCGCAACATTTGTATAGACTATTCAATTGCGTTAGAAAACAGAGTGATGGCCTCTTTTTAATAGAGGAGGATCCCATCAGCTTTCTATAGGCTAGGCTTACTATATTTATTTATATATTTTCCTACTATTAAGCACATTGCCTGTCTTTGCAACAGGAGTATTGCCTACCTGGCTGGCATGAAAAGCATCCTCCATTCGCTAAATTCCCAATCTGGCCCTCAACCATCACGGTCACCTAATAATCCCCAGTTTACAATTGGCTCATTCATCCCCCTCCTCTCCCCTGTAACTATTCCCCAGGTCGTTGCTGCAAATGAGAACGTGTTCTCAGTCAACTTACCTGGTAAAATAACGGTAAAATAAATAAAAAAAAATTAAGTGCATAGATGACATTGTATTTTTTCCCCCTGCCCCTGTTTTGAGACGGGTGCATGATAATGGTCCATTCTAAATCAAAACAAATTTCACACATATTATTTAATATACTGTATGTAAAGACATGTTTTAAATCAAGAAGAGGCTAATATTGTCACCCATCAGACTATCACTTGTGAATTATGTATTACCACTTGTGAATAATGCACAGCATAAGGCAAGAAACAATGCCTTTTTTTAAAAACTTTTTCGAATCATGGTCGCACACCTCATGTTGCCTAGCCCTTAGGCCTATATGTTTTGATAAGGTTTGTATTACTAAAGTGGCCAAATAGCTTCTTAAAATGAAGCACATTAATCTGCATTACAAGGGGTGTAGAGCCTAACTGGCATACATAAGCAGCCTGTGAGTTTCACGTTTGGGGAAGATATTTTTCACCATAAAAATGCTCCTGTATAATAAAAGCATTACATGTATAATCACATTTGTGGTCACTTTTGATAATGGTGTTTTCCCGCCAATGGAACATTCGCGCTTATAGCCTACTGCCGTTTGCACATTGCTGCTTTTATAATGTGAAGAAATAGCCTAATAGTTTATCAACATTTTTAAGCTAAACGTTCTGATCTGTTGCGTCAGCCTCGTGTTTTTGATGCTAGTGGTTGTATTCATTTGGGATCTATCGCATCCCACAACTGTCCCAGACTATGTTTTTGAATATTTATTCCTCGCACAGAATGGAATAAGTCAACTTTTGTACTATGGGTGATAGTAGATTGACATAGGCTAGTGCTTTTGCTGTTTGTTAAGCCTACTCATCTTGTTGGCTGACGAAAAGTAAATGTGGACAGTTCTTCCAATATCTTCAGTATGCGCTTCAGAATTGGATAAGGATGCACGCAGTTGCGTCCTCGACGTGTCTATCTTCACTTGTAGCCTGTGAGAAAGACCCAGTCACGTGATGGAGAGCCATGTGAGTGAGAGCTGCTTCGGAGCACGCAGCACTCGGAGAGAAGGAAATTATAATTATTATATTTAGCCCAAGGGCACAACGGCTACTGGCCGCAAAAAGCATGGATTGTTTTAGGGTACATTATGGCCACACAAAGGGGATGCCACCGGGAAATTCGAGGCAATATCAAGTGCTTGTCAAATTGTGAATGAGAAACTGATGAAGTGTGTACAGTCTGCACACAAAAAACAAAGCAGAGCTCATGCCTTTTCAAGCGACTTTTTTTCAAATCATTAGTTGCATCATGTAGCCTTACAATGTATTAAAAATCAAACATATAGCCCAACATTTGTAGAACAACTAAAGTTACATTAATAACTCTAAATTAAGCATATAGGAGTACCTATTTCTTTGTTAACTGCTCAACACAGAATAGCCGCATGTGCGCACTCCCTCAAATCATTTGGAGAAAATATCCTTTCTATTTTATTCAGCTTTGTTCAATTGAAATCTTCATTATATAAAATAATGCCACGGAATTCTAAACTAATCTTGTCTGCTAATTGAACTAGTGTAGGCTACAGCCATATGGCATAGCCAGATCACGACCTAATATAAGGACAACTCTGAGTATGGTGTTCTGTTCTTCTGAAATAGACAACATTTTCTTAATATCATGTTAAATTTAGACCTGTCTAAAATAAATAATTGATTTATTGTGAAGATGTAGGCTATATTACATGGATTTATTAGAACTTTTAAAATGTAGATGTTCCAAAGGTCTCCATCAGTGGCTTGTAGGCCAGGAAGCCAGGAGATGCTAAATGTTTGTTTATTAACAATCAATTACCCTGCGACCGGCAATTATTTGCTTGACAATCACCAGCTGGTGAGATTTCGTGACCGCCACAGCCCTAGAACCGGCACGCCTGGCACAGATCATACCACGCTCGGTAGCTTAGGTCACTCGCTTTGCCCATTCTAACATTCAATCGAACAGTAACTGAATGTCTCGATGCCTGTCTACCTGCATTATATAGTAAGCCACGGCCACGTGATTCACTGTCTGTAGGCGCAAACCAATTTTGGAAATGGGGTTTACCTAATTAACTGGCCACTTAGTGTATATGTTTTATCACATACACCGGATAGGTGCAGTAAAATGTGTTGTATTATAACCCCATGCATTGTAAACCGTACCCTTAAGGCACAGATGAATAGGGGAACCCTTTTTGTTTTTTAAAGTAAAAGGGGAGTTGATTGATGTGTATCTTTTGCCTGCAGCCTGCCAAGGAGTTCAAGGTGTGGAAGACGAATGCGGTGCCCCCTCCTCAGAGTTACGCCACAGAAACAGAGAAGCCCAAGAAGGGAGCTCCCCCAGGTATGGACATGGCCATAAAGTGGTCCAACATCTACGAGGATAACGGAGAGGACGCTCCACAGCCTCACACGGGCAACGCTGTCTTCCTGCCCACAGAGGAACAGCCATCAGATTCAGGTAGGGGGAAACTATCTGTATGACTGACCAGGGTCTGCCTGCTTAGTATAGTCAAAAATACTGATAACTAACCCAAGATTTATCATTGGTGTTCTTTCCAATTGGAGCAAATTAAGAAAAATGGGCAGAAACAAGCAAGGAGGTGGGCAGAGCCAACCACGAACTAGCAAGATCCTATTGGTGCGTTTTATTATGTATTTGCATATTTCTGTTAGGGAACGCCTACTGAAACACACTCACTCAGCATACCAAGTAATGCACACTCACTCACACAAAAGTCACTCGCGCACACTCAAAGCCAACGCTGCTTTCCCATCTTGTAGAGACATTGAACCACTGGTCACTTCCCGCTTGGTCACTGTATCCCCGACCATAGCTTATTCTAATATTTCTACTACTCTAAATTGTATTTAGTTGTATGGTTTAATTTATTTATATACTGGATTGTGAGTGTGCAAAGCTGTCATCAAGGCAAAGGGTGGCTACTTTGAAGAATCTCAAATATAAAATATATTTTGATTTAACACTTTTTTTGGTTACGACATGATTCCATGTGTTATTTCATAGTTTTTTGTCTTCACTATTATTCTTCAATATGAATGAGTAGGTGTGTCACCTTTTGACTGGTACTGTATGCATAATTGCGTTTTGATACTGCTACAGTCCTATTTGGGTTGTTAATTGGATTCGTCCCGCCATTCTTAATCTTGCTTTTTGTTGTATTTTTCGTACACTTGTAATTGTTTGACATCCGACTGCCTTGTTAGGAGCTAGTTAGTTCATTGCACTGCTATAACACCTGCTAAACTGTGTATGCGACCAATACACTTACTTTCGCCCTTGCACTCCTAAGCAATGCAATTTTTTAAAAACTTTCAGAAAGGGTCAAGTAAGTATTTAGCGGCGAGAAGTTCTGAATGGATGCTTTAGATTTATAGCCCCTGTGATTTGTCTGGGTTTCCCCTTTTGTCTGTGGTATAGCTTCCATCATATTTGGTACTACCCGAGGTACACTGTACAAATTCATACAGCTGCTTGAACCAGGGCCCAATGACTCGCAAACCGACAGTACTGCTCGCTTGACAACGTACTAGCCAGTTGACAACGTACTAGCCAGTTGACAACGTACTAGCCAGTTGACAACGTACTAGCCAGTTGACAACGTACTAGCCAGTTGACAACGTACTAGCCAGTTGACAACGTACTAGCCAGTTGACAACGTACTAGCCAGTTGACAACGTACTAGCCAGTTGCGCCACTGAGAAGTTAGCAATTCTGTGACGCGAGTGGAGACATTTCAAGCTGTGGAGTGAACTTACGCTACCGTCTTTAACTCTGTTGTATCTGCTTATCTACCTGGGTTCTATATAAATGCCTGCACATCTCTCAATGACTTTCATACAGAGAAATACTTTCTCTCTCTCCCTCTCTGATACACAGTAACTTGGTATTTTTAGCAGGGGGGGAAATCGGTGCTGGTTAGGTAAGACTTAAGCACAGTAGGTGGCTATGCAATCTCAGTTCATTTTTTAATTTGAATTCTGACGTGCTGTTTTCTCCCTGTTGTAGACGAGGACGGAGACAAGGCATCCGTGTCAGCAAAAAAGAGGAGGGTAGAGAGCTTCCAACAGAAGGAGAAGAGGAAGAGGGATCTGGGCCAGGCCACCTCTGACAAGAGTTTCGTAGAGGAAGAGAAGAGGATTCTCAGGCAGAACGCGGACTGAGGCCTAGATCTGGTTGAAACCTGGGCTTTGATTTGGGTTTTGGTCCATAGTCTGGGTGCACTAACCCTCAGGGACTGTCCTACAGCTTTCCCCCTCAGACACCCTCACACTCCTCTCTCTTCTCCTGTGTCCAGCCCCCTGGTTATGTGAATGGTCCAGTGCTCGTCTACCCAGTACACATGATATAGATGTTATTGTTATTGAAACATTTGGACTGTTATTTGTAATCCCTTGGTATATCTCTGACACGCACATTATCCAGACACTAGTGGAAAACGCATTTATTCCTGAGTTTGTGTGTCTGTAGGTATTGTCCAATATTTCCGTTGTAAATAGACAACTACCTGACTTACATATTATAGACTTGATTTGGATGAATATCTTTGAACTGCTTTGGGTGAAATCAGAAATGTGTTCATTTGGATCATAGGTAGATGTATTTTTTATGGCTTTTTATTTTTGAATAGCACGAAATGTACGGTCAAGACATTGCGTTATTAGTGTGTCTGTTGGCGAGAACATAGGGAGCGAGGTCAAGAAAGACTGCGTTTGATAGACTGATTGAAACCAAGCGGATAACTTTTAATTTACATAAAATGTCCACCTGATGGCGCCATTGGGCCACATTTGGTACACAACCTTTTCACTGGAGGGAAAGGCTCATTTGCAGTTGTAGTAATTTATGTTGCCGTGTCTTTTACTGTGTCTGTACAATATGTATACAGTTAACCACACACTGACAGTTTTAATGTCAGTTTTTTGTCATACACAACTAATGCAATAAAGGGAATGTTAATGACTTGTTGATTAGCTTTCATTCTTTAGCTTGACCAAAGAAGTCTACTGTACATTGACGTGAACGCTAAATGGTCAATCATGCATAACTGTAATGAACAAAGCAAAATGGTGAGTGATGTTCAAGGTGCCATATTGTGGAAAGAGTCACTTGGAACATTTTACCACATGCTGTACTGGCAGTGTACTTCAGATAAGTAAAGGATGTTTCACATGACTGGAAACACCTGTGAAATGATTCTGTCTGTTAAACATTACTTTAACTCTTGTTCAGTTTTTTTTATTTCCTTAGACCTCAGCTGCTTTATAGCTAGTCCTTTCCAATGAAACTGTACCATGCTGGTATGGACATGCTGTTTATGAATACAGAGTTCCTATTATCATACATTGTTCATATTCCGCATTTCATTCTAAGGTTTAACATCACTTAGGTGTATTTGAAGTTGACATTTTGTGACCTGTATTTTTGAGAATGTGACATGCATGAAATGCGCATTTCCTAATCAGAAATGTACAGTAGTCAATGAAGCAAATATAATGGGTGATTTAGCCCTAGGAAAAAAAAATATGTCTCCGCAATTCTTAACTGCAACTGTTCTGTGATCCGAGGAATTCCTGCCATATCAGTCATCGACCGCTAATCTGAAATACTGGTAAATATGCTTTTGATCATATTCCTCTTCCAGGTATGTGCCTGGCCTTGCCTGAAATGTGTACCTGATCCAGCTCTGGAGCAGGAGACTGATTGTCTATCAACCATATTTGCGGTTGGTAACTCTTCTCCCCTGACTCGGTGGATGACCAGCGAGGTAACATCCATCAATGTTCAAGAAAGTGAATGCCTCACACAAGACGTGGGTTTCGCAATGAGGTGTGGAAATTCACATGTATGACTGGGGGGAAGGAAAGAATTCCTGTCAGCAATGCATAAGCCATATGCAGTCCATTACCGTCTCACTAGTGGGGAAGGCTAATTTGCTCTAGTAGTACAGTGCCTTCAGAAAGTAAGTATTGCCTCTTGATTTATTCAACAGTGCGAGGCATTGGACAACTTTCCTGGTCTTTGTGGTTGAATCTGTCCTTGAAATTCATTGCTCGACTGAGGGACATTACATGTGGGTTACAGAGAGGTCATTCAAAAAATTATGTTTAACAGTATTATTGCACACAGAGTGAGTCCATGCAACTTATTATGTGGCTTGTTAAGCACATTTTTACTCTTGAACTTATTTAGGGTTGCCATAACAAAGGGGTTGAATACTTATTGACTCGACATTTCAGCTTTAAATGTTTTATTAATAACTAAAAATGTTCTAGAACAAAGTCAAGCGGTGTGAATACTTTCTTGAAGGCACTGTATATTTCGTTCATTTAGCAGACGCTCTTGTCACACCATAGTGCCATCAGACTTCTTATACCAATGCAGGGTGAAATGGGTCCACAAAATGGTGAACTGCTATTAAAAATGGTATAGAAAATTATTTTGAAAAACAAATTACAGCTCTCGAAAGTATCTTGTTACAAAATACATTGGAGTGTAGTTCAGCCCAATGTAATAAAATTGACAAAATACTCATAAGTAATTGAAATACTGCCAATCGGTCTACATAACATTTTCTTTCCAAATTATATACTGTCTATACACACCACCTACTTATACTCTGGATTCTGACACATGCTCAGCTCACTCTAATATATTTACTCTAGGCTGTTGATTGGACCCATTCTGTCATTTCTTGATTTCTTGTTGTGATTATTTGTGTAGTCGTATGGTACTTGCTAGACATTCTACTGCATTGTTGGAGCTAGTAACACAAGCATTTCGCTGCACCTGCTGTAACACCTGCAAATCTGTGTATGCGACCTTTGACCTTTTTATTTTTCTTAATTCAGATGAATTTATCCATCACCAGTGAACTACTCCAAGCTTAGATTGTAAAAAACAAAACAAAACAAAAAACACGCATGACATGACACAGCATGCAACACATTTACTGTAAGGTCAAGCAGGCCTATGTCCTCTAAGTGTAGTTTTATTTATACATCACTTGTATAAGTGATTTACTAGGCATGATATGAGACATTTACTGTAAGGTCAAGTATATGTTCCCTGTAAATGTCATGTATAAGTCAAACTTCCCTTATTATATGCCTGATAAGTGAACAACTCCCAAGTATAATATTGTATCATATGATGACATGACATCCTGTACAGTATGTTATGTGTCACATATCCAGTAAAGTCAAGCCCTGATGATGATGATGATGTCCTGGAAAAACAGTGCACTCTGGGACGAGACCTTTTTAATCCATAGCTCTGGGTGTTGCTACCTTACTCTTAAAAGTCCTTAACTACTCATTTCCAGTGACTCTATACCTTAGTGATATGGACATACTTAGTTAATGAAGACCTTGTTTGATTTCATACTCCTAGTTTTTTCTGTGGTATCAAACCCAAATGATGATGGTATAACATCACCAATAATATAATTCTGGCCACTGCTGTTATCTGCTGCTTTACTGTCCTGTGGTCTACATTTACGCCCTGAGAGAGAGAGGACTAAGTGCCAAGAAAAAGGGCTGTCAGGTTGTCAGCGAGGCTTGCAGGGAGTGGTGGGTGCTGCTGAGAAGCGCAGACCTGGGTTCAAATACTATTTGAAATCATTTCAAATAAATGTTATTGTATGCGCTTGGTTGAGCTTGCCTGGTCAATAGAAGAGTCCAAAACCTGCAAACCTTGCCCATCTGACAACTCCAGACAGGCTAGCTAGAGCGAGCGCTCAAAGTATTTGAACGATTTCTAATAGTATTTGAACCCAGGTCCGCTGGGGACATGGGCAGATGTTTTCTAGAAGCAAACAGTTGCTTTTCACACCACTGGCTGGCCCATTCTGACAAACATGTTGCAGAGCGGAAAACCCGGGATATCAGCTAGGGACAAATCCTTTCTTAAATATGTCATTAAATGCTTCATGTAAGGCAACACGTTGCTGTCCCAGCTGTACATTAAACACATGTTATCAAGATGTGTGTGTGTTTTAGGTAACAACATAATTATCATAATCATAAAATGTCTAAACACATAGTGGATCAGGGCCCAGGTTCCCAAAAAGCATCTTAAGGCTGAATTCATCGTTAAAACCATCGATGGTTCTAAAGATGAACTTATCCTTAAGATGCTTTTGGGAAACGGCCCAGGGCATTTTGGTGGTATTATAGAGGAAAGACTCTCTCACACTCGCTCTCTCTAGCGTGTGGACATGCCTGAGATCAATGGTGTGTGGCAGTAAAATGGAGCCACACCCCAGAGAGGGAGAGGAGAGGTTGTGGATGGATGGTGAACAGTAGCAGGGAGGGAGATAAGGAGACCTCTGTGATGATAAACATGTTATTGGCTGTCTGTTGATAAAGCCAAGCAGAGACAAAGGCAGAGCAGGGGGCCAACCCCAACCCACTGAGCCAGAGCGATAGCCTGATAGCCTTCCTGGACGGCAGTAGGTTTATGGTTAGAGATGTGTTTCTCTACATCTCTGTCATCGTCATGTTTTGCCTGAAGAGGCTTAAGTGTCCGGAGAAGGTCAAGTAGCAAACACATGCACTGGACTGGAGGCTTAAAGATAACCCTGCCCTGGTCTAGTCTGGGAGTGTCCTTGTGTTGATGAGTGTGTTGTCTTGATGCTTAACAGAGTGCACTACTTATAAAGCTGTGTCAGGATTTGTAAGATTTCAGGGAAGATGTTGTGATGACATTTTGTTTGGAATACAGATGAATGTCTGTTTATCAATGTATAAACAAATTCTAACTATTTACTTTAGGGACAATCAAGGCTGGTCTTAGCCTTTTGGGGGGCTAGGGCCATGGGGTGGGGAGAAAAATGTTGTTTTACAGCGAATTTCCTGCAATTCTACACATTTTGCAATGGGGTTGAGAAAAATTGTTGCCGTTTTAAAACTTAGTTCCTGAAATTGTACACATTTTGTCATGACTTCTGCCATGTTAAAATATCTGAGTGACTAACAAAATCAATGGTGGCCCCCTGGAGGTCAGGGCCCCTGGGCCCCTTCATGCCCGGTCGGTAATTCAGCCATGTTAAGATAGCCAGCTAATTTACCAATCTGAAACATGACATAACAAAAGGCTGGGGTCGTTAAGCGACTGCTTATGTCGCTTATGCCTGGAGCCGGACCTGGGGACAAGACCACAAATTCAGTTTCACTGCTATTTTCCCAGACATTTTGAAGTTAGAATAGAACATTTAACACTGTGTTCTCAACTAAAAACAGTTTGTATTGTGTTGTTTTCATGGTTTTCTCATCATTCCAAATGGTGAGAGGATACAGAAGAATGCATGTGAAAGGAATAGTGACTCTCTTGAACATAAAGGAGGCCCTTTGCAATGCTGCAGCTCTGACAGTCAGGGATCCAGTCTAATTTATAACCTGAGAAAGGCTGCATGTCATGGCCATACATTTAGTTGCGGTGCGCATTGAAAAATGTGAAGGCCCATAAACCAGGCTGGGGGTAGAGACTGGAAACAATGGCCAGCCATCGGGACGAGAGCCCCAACAGCTGCAAAGCCCTCTGTCCACCACACACTCTCTCTCACACACACACACACACAGTCACACAGCCTACACACAAGCACACAACCACAGGTTTGTCTGAATAGGTTCCAGCCAAGCAGATGTTCTGTCCCTGCCATCCATATGTTCTGCCCCTGCCATCCATCACAAAGAGGGAAGTGAGTGATTGAAAAAAGAAACAAAACATCCTCTTCTTTCCCTGTTGTATCATGGAGCTTGCAGTGTAAATTGCAATGTGCTCTTACACGTATAAGGCACTTGAAACAGGCTAGGATGCTCTCACTACTTGGCAATGTTGGTTGTTCACAACTTTAATGTTACTATGAGACTAGCATTCTACTAGAGACCTTAAGGAATGTTGCTTTGCCATGTGACTCCACTCACCTTGTTATGCTTAAGGAAATAAAACTAGACTGTGTCCATGTTTTATAGGCTCATCTATGACAGCCAGGGGCGTCATGCATCCCAACAATCTGGGGGGGCACAAAGTACATAAGGATGGTTGGAGGGGGGCTACTCCCCCATCTGTAAATTGGAGAATTATGCTTAATTCTATGTTTATTCAATAAATGTGTTTATTTTTCTGCATATCTAAGCACACCTCTAGAGCCATCTGTTACCCCCTGACTGGTGTTATTTAAAAAATAATATTTTAAGAAACTACATCTGCTTCACTGCTAAAACTCTGGGTAAAAGATTGAAAGGAATGTGCGTCTTATTTAGTAATTTCTTGCTTTTCAAGTCTACCAACCTTGCCAGCAGGCATGGCAGCTAAGATACTTAGACAAGCTAGCTACTCTAACTTCATTGACAGCCTGAAATGGCTTCTTGGTAGCTAGTTATGAAGTTGGCGGAGAGGTTCCCAATCTGGACTAGCTAAAGCCAACTTCATAAAATGTATAAGTGGCTAGTAGTATTACAGAGAAACAACAACCATTTTTACAACAAACAAAAAAGTATATAGATTTTTATTTCACATTTTTAAACAGGACGAATCTGAGGGGGCACATGATGCCTTTGAGCAGAAAGCTACTCATGGTCTTGCACTTTTATTAAGCAGGTCAAGGACAAAGTGCTGTTGGATTTGAACGCTATAAAGGCTGTTCACTTAAAAATAAGGATTTCTTCCCAGCAACACTATCGCATAGGTCTTATTCCAGAATAACAAAAAAGGGAATCATTTGTGTAATTACATTGTATCAGTACATAAAGTAACATAAGTTTATCTTATTTTCCAAGAAAGTACAGAAAAATTAATGCATAAGTAATCACTAACCTGTTCAATCAAGTGTTTTAGCTTACTGGTAGTGAAGGGAGATACATGATAGTAATACTTAGTCTATTCACTCTGTCCACCATCTTTTCTTGTGGTTTTATTGTCATGCTCAACTCATTAAAACAAATCTTGAGCATCTTGTAAATCTGTGCTGCAGACATGCACAGAAGTCATCAGGTTCACTGATGCCTTGTACTCCATATCCTCCGGGAATTACGTGCACTGACAAGTCAGTAAAAACCAAGAAAATATATTGAGATTGACAAACATGTATATATATTCTAGCTATATGAGTTGTCTATCGTTTGTGGATTGGCTTGGAAACCACATTTGAAACCGTTATTATATTATTATTATTAGTAGTAGTAGTAGTAGTGTAATTTTATTATGTACGACCAAGCGTATAGGACTTTGCATAATGCGTTTATCGATTCACTGGAATGTAATCAGTGAATTACTAATCTGTCACGTTACCTCTAGGATACAATGTCACACATTGTGTCGTCGGGATACTATGTAGCCAAATTCACAACATATTCGGTGAAGTTTCTACAATGTAGCAGCCAGCTAAACATTTTGAACCTACTGCTTGCGCTCGAGTTTGCGCAATGCGCTCCTTATCACCGCCAGAAAATATTCCAAATATTTTAACTGCAAGCACAGAGATGAAGGGAGACAGATAGCGGAGAGAGAGAGGGTGAAAAGCGAGTGGTGCAAGTGAGACAACAAGCTAACTAGCTATAGACCGTGAAGGGGGCATATTAGATGTGACAGTGGAGAATGGAGAGGACTCCGTACGCTCGGCGAGTTTTGTCCACAGAAAGGGTACTCAAACTCGGTCTCTACCGACCAGGGGGCGTGTGCTGAAACTGGAGAAACACCGGGTGGAAAGTAAGGAATGGCTGATCCTCTGCGGAGGACTTTACTAGCAAAACTTCGGGGGAAGAAATCCAAGAAAGGGACACCGGCTGGTGGATACGGAGCTGCAGCTAATGGGGGCAGAGAAGGTAAAGAAAAAGTTTCTCAAAACCCAGACGGACAAGCTCATCCAGTAGTAATGTTCGCAGAGTTGCATTGTGTGGCAGACAATATCATGACAGGTAACGAGAGTTATGTGAACGGGATTGTAGAAAACAAGGTTGGATCAGTTTGGGAGCAGAGCACGGTAGGAGTTAAGACTAGTGTGTTTCCCCAGCAGGACGAGGCTCCAGCTACCATGCACATAAACACTAACCGGGGGCCGGGAGACAATCAGGGTAGCGGGGACTCAGGGTTTAGGGGTCGAGTTAATGAAGAACTCTTGGGGGTCTCACTTCAAATAGCAACGCAGTACGGGGGGCACGATAGATACGAGATGGGCAGAATCCATAAACAAGTGCCTGGCTACTTCTCGAGACAAGTACAGCAAGAACACATCGGGAGACCGCACGAACAGAGAAAACACTTTGGCCCCATTCCGCGACAGTACAGCACAGGGGACTCTATAGGGTTCGGTGGCAGTAGTCCTAATTATAACATTATATACCACAGACGGCCTGGTGTTGTAGATCGAGATGTAGTTAAACTGACAGGTGGCCACTATCCTGCTTCAAAGAGTAATGGGACAAATGTCTGCTTTGACACATATCTAAAGACTCGAGTCAGCGACGGGCAGGCAGACTCCTGCCATCAAACTGTGTACAACTACAAGGCAGAGAACGCGCAGAGGTCAATAAATGATTTAAAAGGCAAGGCAAAATTGCATCCTGGCCACAACCAGATATTGGAAACAAACGTTACAACTAACTGGATGCAAATGTATCCGCTGGGTGCCCTATGTGGACATCATCCGACCGGTAGTTACACCGATGACAACATTGTTATTAGAGACATCGAGAGCTACGGGAGCTCGCCTGAATTTACCGGGGACAACATTAGGGTGACACATTTGCAGAGCCCCACATTCTTCCCCACTGAATTGGAGATATGCGACGTAAACGTGGCTTCCCATTTCATATGCGCTAGAGAGGGAACACTCCGACACCACTCTATAGATAGCGAGGATGGCGATTATTATGAAAACGAAATTCTCCCCTTTTACATATCGGAGTCAGTAGGACCAAATGACAGAAAGGGCTCTGATAAAGTAGAAAGCATAGAGTCGGGAATAGATGTTCCAAAAGGGCAAGTCATCAGCGACAGTGTGCAGGAGACAGACAGACTACATAACCAGTTGAAAGAGGCATATTACCTACTTATAAACGCCATGCATGATATTCGTTTTGATGGGCAGGTCAGTGTCAACGGGTTTATAGATCAGAAGAGCATGTGCTCGTGGTCGTCCTTCAAGCACGTGGGCAGTGATGCTTTGTCATCTGGAGAGTACAGTGCCCAACAGGTGTCTGACATGGACTCGCTCCCATTGTGCCTGCTGAGTGAAAATAATAATTATTTCATTAGCAAGAGCCTTGTGAACCTATCTGCTAGCAGGATTAGGCCCCCCTTACTGCGATCCGCTAGTGACGGAACTATCAAATACTCCAGTGGTGTGCACAACGGGCCCTGTATCCAGGGCCTCGGTTCCCAAAGCCCTTCGGTTGTTGGGGCCTGTGAGGATGGGGATGGAGCAAATAGGCTGAAGGCTGTTGGAGCCTCTGACCCATTTGAGAAACAGACAAGCTACGATGGTGGCACGAGCAGCGACGACCTGCTCCAAGACACCGGTGACAATGGCAAGTTAAATGAGAGTAGAGGCTCGGTCAACAGCCTTACCGGGTCATCCGACAATGCAGAAACCCAGCAGGGTGGTAACAACAATCGAGACAGAGAGATGAGCGGTTGGACTCTGGACCAGGGAGGCTCTGCCAAGCCCCACGGTGTCACCGTCAACAAGATGCAGGAGTGGATGCACAAAGGCCGCCTACTGTCATCTGAGATGAAGCAGCGCATCGCAGGGTCCACGCCCCAACCCCACGGTGCTCATGGTGGCCTGGATAGGGCACCACGGCCCAGCCAGGGCCAGGTCAGCTCAGGGCCAGGTGGCTCTAAACCAGAAGCCCTGACGACCAGAGTTGACAGGGCTAAACCAGCCGAATTGGTCTCATGCCAGGGCCAGGCAACACAGAAGTCAGGTAGGAAGGCCTCTCCTGGGGTGGTGGTGGACCCCCAGTGGATTCACTCTCCCATCCAGGGAATCTTCCACCTGTTGTCCTCCTCCAACCTCCTTCACCCATATTAAACTACTTCGTCTGGTGGTGGTGGTCTCAAACTCCCCCCTCTGGAGGCAAACCAAAGGGACGGAATGAGTGCCTGTCTGACCGGCCTCTTTGCCTTCCTTAGTAGGATTTTCTAAAGTCTAACTTGTGGCGGGTTCTGGTTCTTCTCCTTCACACACTAATTTACGCTACATTTTAACACGGAATATCGCGTCACGGGGTTATAGAGGGTCACGCTGTAATAGTAACAATAACCACTAACTCACTCTGTAGTCTCATGCTCTTGCTAACGGTGATACTGGTGGTGGTGGATACAGTTGAAGTCGGAATTTTTCATACACTTAGGTTGGAGTCATTAAAACTCATTTTTCAACCACTCCACAAATTTCTTGTTAACAAACTATAGGTTTGGCAAGTCGGTTAGGACATCTACTTTGTGTATGACACAAGTCATTTTTCCAACAATTGTTTACAGACAGATTATGTCACTTATAATTCATTGTATCACAATTCCAGTGGGTCAGAAGTGTACATATACTAAGCTGGCTGTGCCTTTAAACAGCTTGGAACATTCCAGAAAATGATGTCATGGCTTTAGAAGCTTCTGATAGGATAATTGGCATCATTTGAGTCAATTGGAGGTGTACCAGTGGACATATTTCAAGGCTTACCTTTAAACTCATAATGCTTCACATTATGGGAAAATCAAAAGAAATCAGCCAAGACATTAGGAAAAAAATTGTAGACCTCAACATGTCTGGTTCATCCTTGGGAGCAATTTCCAAACGCCTGGAGGTACCATGTTCATCTGTACACTATGGGACCACGCAGCTGTCATACTGCTCAGAAAGGAGATGCGTTCTGTCTCCTAGAGATTAACGTACTTTGGTGCGAAAAGTGCAAATCAATCCCAGAACAACAGCAAAGGACCTTGTGAAGATGTTGGAGGAAACAGGTCCAAAAGTATCGTTATCCACAGTAAAACGAGTCCTATATTGACATAACCTGAAAGGCCGCTCATAAAACCGCCATAAAAAAGCCAGACTACGGTTTGCAACTGCACATAGGGACAAATATCCTACTTTTTGGAGAAATGTCCTCTGGTCTGATGAAACAAAAATAGAACTGTTTGGCCATAATGACCATCGTTATGTTTGGAGGAAAAAGGGGGAGGCTTGCAAGCCGAAGAACACCATGCCAACCGTGAAGCACGGGGGTGGCAGAATTATGTTGTGGGGGTGCTTTGCTGCAGGAGGGACTGGTGCACGTCACAAAATAGATGGCATCATGAGGGGGGAAATGATGTGGATATATTGAAGCAACATCTCAAGACATCAGTCAGGAAGTTAAAGCTTGGTCGCAAATGGGTCTTCCAAATGGACAATGACCCCAAGCATACTTCCAAAGTTGTGGCAAAATGGCTTAAGGACAACAAAGTCAAGGTATTGAAGTGGCCATCACAAAGCCCTGACCTCGATCCAAAGAACATTTGTGGGCAGAACTGAAAAAGTGTGTGCGAGCAAGGAGGCCAACCAACCCGACTCAGTTACACCAGCTCTGTCAGGAGGAATGGGCCAAAATTCACCCAACTTATTGTGGGAAGCTTTTGGAAGGCTACCAGAAACGTTTCACCCAAGTTAAACAATTTTAAAGGCAATGCTACCAAATACTAATTGAGTGTATGTGGACTTCTGACCCACTGGGAATGTGATGAAAGATATTAAAGCTGAAATAAATCATTCTCTATACTATTATTCTGACATTTCACATTCTTAAAATAATGTGGTGATCCTAACTGACCTAAGACAGGGAATTTTTACTCGGATTAAATGTCAGGAATTGGGAAAAACTGAGTTTAAATGTATTTGGCTAAGGTGTATGTAAACATCCGACTTCAACTGTATGTATAAAAAATGGCTCTTGAACAATAAATGTAATAATGTGTATTAATGAATAATGTTGCTTTCCAGCAACATTTGAGATGAAAACATTGTATAATGAAACACAAATGGATATCCTGTTTGGATATTACCATGTTAGAAAACCTATCCCTGTCATGTCTGGTTGGTGTTCCATGGTGTGTGTGTGTGTGTGTTGGGTTGAGAGTCTGGTAAATCAATAGGGCGTTAGGCCGCATGTGCTGGGTGCTGTTGTTGACTCTCTCTGGTGCAGTGCCAGAAATAGTGTGATCTCCGGACTGCAGCGGAAAGGCTTCTCTGTTTGTCTTTAGAGACACATATTTCCCTCACAGTGTGCAACAGTGTGCATTCACACGGCAGCAATATTTGTGACCTGTTGCCACAAGAAAAGGGTAACCGGTAAAGAAAAAACACCATTAGAAAATATAAACCATATTTATGTTTGTTTATCTTCCCTTTTGTACTTTTTTTTTGCACATAATATGACATTTGAAATGTCTTTATTTCCATTTTGTTTATTATCTACTTCACTTGCTTTGGCAATGTTAACATATGTTTCCCATGCCAATAAAGCCCTTAAATTGAATTTAATTGAGGGGGGGGGGGTGAGAGAGAAAAAGGGGAGGGGTGCTGCTAACCTTCTACTCTCTCTTTTTCTACTCTCTCATGTCTGTATCTCTCCTCATCTTTCTCTCTTTTTTCCATCTCTGTCACTCTATTCATCTGTTTATACTCTACTCTCTTCTTCTGTCATCATAGAAAAGTTCAATCACTTCTGAACTTTTCCACTGTCCAACCATACATGTTGAAGTTGACAAACATGAGAAGAGAGAAGAAAGAGAGGGGAGAGTGTTGTGTATGAAAAGGGATGTATAGAAAAGACTAGCTCAGGAACCTGGGAAGAGAAGGTGTCTCTCAATTCAATTCAAGGGCTTTATTGGCATGGGAAACAAATGTTAACATTGCCAAAGCAAGTGAAGTAGATAATAAACAAAAGTGAAACAAACAATAAAAATGAACAGTGAACATTACACTCACAGAAGTTCCAAAAGAATAAAGACATTTCAAATATTATATTATGTCTATATACAGTGTTGTAATGATGTCCAAAGAGTTAAAGTATAAAAGGGAAAATAAATCAACATAAATATGGGCTGTATTTACAATGGTGTTTGTTCTTCACTGTTTGTCCTTTTCTTGTGGCAACAGGTCACAAATATTGCTGCTGTGATGGCACACTGTGGGATTTCACGCAGTAGATATGGGAGTTTATCAAAATTGGGTTTGTTTTCAAATTCTTTGTGGATCTGTGTAATCTGAGGGAAATATGTGTCTCTAATATGGTCATACATTTGGCAGGAGGTTAGGAAGTGCAGCTCCTTTTCCACCTCATTCCTCCTCTCTCTGTAGGTTGTTGTTGGGGATAGGAAAGAAGAAAGTGGGGGATTGGGCTGTCATGTCCCCCCTCCTTACTACATAAGTTTACCCAACCCACATCTCCATGGTAACTTGCATTTTAAAAGGACCTGGGAGTGAATATTTAGAATGCCATTCATGTTGTTTAACATGTTTGCACCCTGTTACTTAATTCCTCAGTATGAATGAACAAAATGGGGAGTGATGAAGTATTTACCAAGGTCAACCCTAGAGCTTATCCTACCCCTATGGGCCTCTCTCTCTCTCTCTCTCTCTCTCTCTCTCTCTCTCTCTCTCTCTCTCTCTCTCTCTCTTCTCTCCTTCTCTCTCTCTCTCTCTCTCTCTCTCTCTCTCTCTCTCTCTCTCTCCTCTCTCTCTCTCTCTCTCTCTCTCTCTCTCTCTCTCTCTCTCCTCACTTTAAAAGGAAATGCAACAAACCTCTCAAAGCGTGACTCAATTGCTACCCCAGACTATAAACTCTCCTTTTATAGGCTCTCTCTTAATTTATGCAGATGTTTATATGTGTCTGGGCTGACAATAACAGTGATCCCTGTTTATCCCCCTCCTGGTTTTTTAATTGGAAATTAGAATTCACTTTGAAGTCAGGAAAATCATTAATTTGATTTGGAGTGTAAATTATATTTTACTACAGTCATTTTAAAGTCTAGTGTGAAAATCCCCTGTTGATTCATCACCTACACTGTACTTGCTATTCACAGTGATGTGAGTCTGAGTGTCTAGGGAAGTAGGTTAAAATAGACTAGTGAGAAGTTGTCAGATGTCTTATCGTGTGTGTGCGTGTATATGTGCGTGTGTGTGTGCGTGTGTACGTACACGTGTGTGTGTTTGCATGCCATGCATGCATGTATGCATGCATGCGTGTGTGAAGTGAGACCAAGGTTATTGTAGTAAACAAAAACTGAAACTAAAATAAAAACTAAAAGTGGAAAAACAATTTAGTAAACTGAAATAAAAAAAATAAAACTGAAAAACTAACACTATGCAAAATATATTATCTTTGGCTGCAAAACAAAATTAGATTAAAAAAAATTCATAAATTATGTTTAGTTGTCTTCTAAACTTTGGGCCAAAATCAAATAGGGTTTTCAAGCTTTTTTTTCTAGTGGGGTTTTCGAGCTTCTGAATCTGGTGGGTAATTGTTGCTAGTAGATGCCGATGTTTCAAATAGGCCTACCCACTGGACACAGGCGTCAGTTCAGCATCTAGTTTTGATTTACATTTGGCGGAGTTGTCAACTAACGTTAATTCAACGTGAAATCAACAACAAATGTCACCATGTCATTGGATTTAGGTTAAGTTTAGGTTTTAGTTTTTTTTGCATATCCAATCAGTTTTCCAAGTTGATTCAACGTCATCACGTAGATTTTTTGTTGTTGAAATGACGTGGAAACATCGTTGATTAAACCAGCTTTTGCCCAGTGGGTAGCTTGCGTATCACTATCACTAGCTATCACAAGCTAACAGGGAAGAAATCAGAGGGCGAGCATGGAGCGTGACTGGACCAAGCTAGAACAGCTTGTGAAGTTGCTGGACCAGTTCGCAACCCACACCGACCAACTTGCTGACCCACGACTGGGCCAAGCAAGAGCAGCTTGTGAAGTTGCTGGACCCGTTCGCAACCCACACCGACCAACTTGCTGACCAGCGACTGGGCCAAGCTAGAGCACCTTGTGAAGTTGCTGGACCCGTTCGCAACCCACACCGACCAACTTGCTGACCCACGACTGGGCCAAGCTAGAGCAGCTTGTGAAGTTGCTGGAGCCGTTCGCAACCCACACCGACCAACTTGCTGACCCGCGACTGGGCCAAGCTAGAGCAGCATGTGAAGTTGCTGGAGCCGTTCGCAATCCACACTGAGCACCTTCAAACTGACAGCCAGTTGCTGTGCATTTTCAACCTTGAGTAACACTTGCAGTCAACTACTTTTGCAAAACAGTTGTCACATGCTTTGTAAACCCCTGGTGTAGACTAATAGTGAAGTGCTTCCTTAGCTTCCCAACAAGGCAGAGAGAAAAATAGAAAAATAATAGAAAAAAATAACATGAGGAATAAATTAAATGAGTAATGATAACTTGGCTGTATGCAGTGCATTCGGAAAGTATTCAGACTAGTGATGTGGCGATACCGATATCTAATATTTTCCTTGCCCCAAAAAAGTATACCTATAACCGATATTTAACATTTTAGCGGCCTTTTAAGCATTCTAGTACAGTTAAATAGTTAACACACACTCATGGACACAGTAGTCTATGGCATTGCATTTCAGTGCAAGACGTGTCACTACAATCCCTGGTTCGAATCCAGGCTGTATCACATGTATCATGATTGGGCTCACGTAGGGCGGCACACAATTGGCCCAGCGTCGTCCAGGTAGGCTGTCATTTATTCTTTACTGACTTGCCTAGTTAAATAAAAGTTACACACACACACACACACCACACTGACCAAAAAGTTATTTTGTTGACATGTACGTATGTCCCATTACCAGTAAAACATCATCAAAACCTATTTCTTTCACTTACTTGCTGTGCTGTATCATTGTTCATTTGTTCAGTCGTTTCATTCTCAACCAGGATTTCTATGGAACGCCATTTGGGTCTTTGCGTGTCAAAAAAGATCCACGTCAAATAACACTGTATGAGTGTCAAATAACACTATTTGACGTGTCAAATAACACTGTTTGAGTGTCAAATAACACTATTTGACGTGTCAAATAACACTGTTTGAGTGTCAAATAACACTATTTGACGTGTCTTTATTTGACGTGTCAAATAACACTGTTTGAGTGTCAAATAACACTATTTGACGTGTCAAATAACACTGTTTGAGTGTCAAATAACACTATTTGACGTGTCAAATAACACTATTTGACGTGTCCCATAAGCTTGTTGACCAATCAGGACCTGAATATGACTGCACGTCACATAATCATTTAATACGTTCATACATTCTTTACGTAGTTATTACACATTGATTACACTATCACTCCTATTTCATATGTCACAACGATTCATCGATACGTATGCTATGATGCTGGTGAAGTTGTCTTGCGCACCTATAGTGCTGGGCAATAAAAAAAGCTAGCTAGCTCATGGATGAAAAAAAAAATCTTCCCCGATAACATAGCAAAATGACGTAATCTGTTTCAGTAGCTATAGTTAGCTAGCTAACTATATAGCTAGGGGTCATCATCTAAAATAACCCTAATTTACAAGACAGTTCTTATTTGATTAAATGGTGGTCGGACCCATCTATGTGAAGCTGGCCACAATGAAGATTAGCCACAATAGTGGACTTTGCGGTTAGTCTTCAAATCAAAGTATGTCTTTGACAGTGATGCAAATGAATACAAATAGTAGAATTGTGCCATAATCGAATAGATCATGCTAAACAAGGTTGGAATGTTGTTATATAACATCAACAAAAGACAATAATTTGTTCGTTTGACAGAAATCTGTTGAAATCACACTGGATGTATTATACTTTAGAATTGCATTGGGGGCATACTTATTTCACTGTACAGCCTTACCTATAGATTGTGGATCAATGACATGGGGTATCAGTCTACTCAGTGACACCCAGAGAACAGTAGCGTCGTAGCTCTTATTGCGGCACTCTGAAACAACTGTGAATTGAGCCACATTTATTGTCAATCTATGTGTATTAAACACTATTCCCAAGGAAAAACAATACTGCGAGGATGTTTTGGAGTCTGCTAACTCTGAGGAGGATGTTGGGAAAAAATATTTTAGGTATTGGGTAGACTGATACCCCATTGCATTGATCCCCAAACCTTAGGTAAAGCTGTACAGTGCAATATAAATGTCAATACACACAATAGGCTGACTGGGGAGGTGATTTCACACAGTCACAGTCCCGCGATAAGAGCTACAACGCTAATATTTGCGTAAACTCTTCACAGTTGTGTTCTGTGGGTAACACCGAGTAGACTGATACCCCATTTCATTGCTTCCAATTCCAACCTTGTTTAACATTATCTAGTCTAAATATGGCATGATTCCACTAATTGTAATCTTCTGCATCACTTTCAAAGAGGTACTTTTATTTTGAAGGCAAACCGGAAATTCCACTATTGTGCCAAATCCGTATTGTTTCTAGCTTCTCACCACATAACCCGGTCCGGTCGAGCCTCACTAGCCAGATGAAGCTAGCTGGCTGCTTATAACGTTAGCTTTGGGCAACAGGGTTAAGTAGCTGGCTAGCTATTTATTTTCATGAACTGAAGTTCAATTTCAATAGGCGAACAACAAGTGGCTACCTAGCTAATACTTACTCACAAGGATTCCTAACTCATTGATAAGAATAATGAAAATGACTGCAGTTTCCACTGGTCATTGTTTTCAGGCTGGTTGTATTGGTGCTAGCTAGGTACCAAGCTAAAGTTAGCTAGCTACCCCAGAAGTTGCGGTTGAACAAATAATGCTTTATTACTAACGCAGTATTGTAAACACATCGTTTGTGGTCGGTGTTTGCTTGTTTGCAGACTTTTTTGAACAGCTTTGACAGTGCTAGTGATAGCAGTGGTGGCGCTTGGCTTGCACGTGCAAATTCAGAACACACAACATTCTATAATCTTATGTAACGGGTCAAATCGTGTTTTTTGACGTGTATCCTTTTTGACCAGCAATGACCCAAACTGCGTTCCATAGTATGTCGTGACGCTAATAGCAGTGACGCTATCACTGTGTAACTCCGGTAGGGCAACATCTGAAAAATAGCGCACTTGGTTGTGTGTGCCAGTGCTCGACCAGTCGGCGAAAGCCAACATCACCCACGACAGAGAACGATTGATTGTCAAGGACAATGAATTCCATTATCTTGGCGTTAATAGATTTCACCTTTGAGTTGTCTCACTGAAATTTTCTTACTCTTTCAAATGACTGCTCGACTTGACTGCTCGATCCACACAGCAGACATTGTGGGCTAGGTTAGGAATGCTGTGTTGCACGTGTAGTGCAAAGTTTTACATGGCGTCATTACTTCATGTACCTACGTTATATAGGTATGCACGTCAGCTTTGACATCGGTTTTGCACATCTGCGTTAAACTAGACATCGGGCTGATACGATGTTGTCATTTTTTGCTATTATCGGCCAATTCCGATATGTTCACCGATATATCGTGCCATCCCTAATTCACATGACAGCCCACTTGGAGTTTGCCAAAAGGCAGTTAAAGGACTCTCAGACCATGAGAAACAAGATTCTCTGGTCTGATGAACTCAAGATTGAACTCTTTGGCCTGAATGCTAAGTGTCACGTCTGGAGGGAACCTTGCACCATCCCTATGTTGAAGCATGGTGGTGGTGGCAGCATCATGCTGTGTGGATGTTTTTCAGCGGCAGGGACTGGGAGACTAATCAGGATCGAGGGAAAGAAGAAAGTGTGCCAAGTACAGAGAGCTCCTTGATGAAAACCTGCTCCAGAGTGCTCAGGACCTGACTGTGGCGAACGTTCACCTTCCAACAGAACAACAACCCTAAGCACACAGCTACAACAATCCAGGAGTGGGTTCGGGAGAAGTCTCTGAATCTCCGGACTTGAACCCGATCGAACATCTCTGGAGAGACCTGAAAATAGCTCTGCAGCGACGCTCACCATCCAACCTGACAGCTTGAGAGGATCTGCAGAGAAGAATGGGAGAAACGCCCCAAATACAGTTGTGCCAAGCTTCTAGCGTCATACCCAAGAAGACTCAAGGCTGTAATTGCTGCCAAAGGTGCTTCAACAAAGTACTGATTAAAGGGTCTGAATGATTATGGAAATGTGATTTATTTTGCAAAAATGTATAAAAACCTGTTTTTGCTTTGTCATTATGCTGTATTGTGTGTAGATTGATGAGGGGGAAATAAATAATTTCATCACATTTAGAATAAGGCTGTAACGTAACAAAATGTGGAAAAGTCAAGCGGTCTGAATACTTTCCGAATGCACTGTATAGCCATGCTACCCAGCAGGGTAAAACACCCACCTGCTGTTTGAACTTTGAAAATGTGATTTTCTCTGTATCCCTGCCTCTCCCTTTCTCAGTTCCTGTTATGCCTCAGTCTGTGGCTCAGTCTGTTCCCCTCGTAATATTTGTCCGTGGTCACACTATATAACTTATAAGGCGCAAAGGCTTCATAAACCCTTGACATAGATGTTTCACAAATAATAGATGTTTCACATACTTTATAAAGGTGATATATCTGGTCTTAAGAGCTGATGCTTTGCAAAATGGTGGCATAGCCCTTTTGCCATAACACATAACCCAGGGTAAAGTGATATCCCTTGCTCTTGTTAATCTATTAAAGTGGCTACAATATCAAAAAGGAAGGAAATATGTCATCTGATCCTCTTTGCCTACTTCCCTCCACTGTTAAGTCATGTTAAGACTGTCGCTCTCAGTGTCTGTATCACGCCAAGTCGTGTTACTGAGCTGCATGGTTGTCTCTCACAAACATACATAGCACCAGTTCCAGGTTACCAGGTACAATGCTTCCTCTTGTCTGGTGTTTGTGTAAGTGGATAGATTTATAGATGCTGGTGATGCTAATGACAGATCAGGTGATGAATGAGGTAGAGGAGGCACCAGGGTGGCAGAGCCAGACGTCTTAATGTAGTCAAGTCAAAGTCAAGCACCAGCATCTTCATTATCATCTGATGACTCAGTCAGGAAGCTATCTGTCTGTTTTGGGGGTTTTGTTGTTTAAGATTCCAAAGAAAAGGAAATTGCTGTATGAATGAATAGGCAGGAGAGAATAGGAACAATGGAAAGGTGGATGGAATTATTCTTGTTCTTTTCTCTTGAATTCTATTTGAACAGGAGGGTGAAACTGTTTCCAATTCTCACCCTTGCAACAGGGTGGCAGGGTCATGTGATTGCATGGAAGAGGACTGACTGACACACACACACACACACACACACACACACACACACACACACACACACACACACACACACACACACACACACACACACACACACACACACACACACACACACACACACACACACACACACCAGTGTGTTATTTAACCAGGCCATCTGTTACCCCTAAGGTCTTGAATGTTCATTGGGCAGGAAGAACACTCTCTGAGACACAGGGGTACAGCACTCACTCTGCGTGACTTTTAATTGGCCTGCACTGTGTGTCTGTCTGTCTGTTTGTATGTGTGTGTGTGTGGAGACCATGCTGGACACTGGTGGGGAAGGTCACCAGACTCTCACGCCAAATAGCAGCCCAGGTCGAAGGCAGCCTCAGGATAACTACCGTTATCTTGGGGTCGTGTCAGGGTATACACACACACACACACACACAGACAGCGCACACACACCGTGCTCACACTCATACTGCGCTCACACGCTGGTGTTGGGGTTGACCCAGTTGAAATGTTTTTCACCATTTCTTTAGTTCTCACACAGCTTACTGAGTTGATGGATGATAGGAGTAACTTTTCTAGAACACGCAGAAGTTATTTTTCAGTTGGTTCTTTCCTGCTTGAGGCTCCATGGCAAAGGTCCTACAACCAGTGTATTTTTATTTTCAAAGTATCGTATGTTGATATGAAGGGCATATGCGTTTACAGTTTGAGTGTGATGGTACAGTAGATAGTAGCAAAGGGAAGGAGTAGTGTTAGGGGAAGGTGGTGCCGTGCCGTGTGTGATGGAGGTCTAGGAGAAGGCTGTAAATCTAGAGGAGCTGTGGTCTGGAATGTTCTACGTGTTGGAGCGCGATCCCTCTCTCTTATGAAAGACCCCTTAAAGGAGACAGCTCTGCAGTGACCAGCTCAACTCACACTAGGCTGTAAGACTGCTGCCTCTAAATCAACTTGAGCTAAGACTAGGGCTGTTGCGGTTACCGTATTACTGCCACACCGGCAGTCATGACTCATGACCGCAGTCAAATTCTACTTGACCGTTGAGTCGCGGTAATCTCTTCCTATTCGCTCTGTACATGAATGGCACTGATGCGTTGGAAGTACCCAACTCGCTAACGACCCGCCAGCTCACTAATGGCCTGGTACTCAGCGCTCTAGTCCCTTTATTCTCATAATACAAATGCACTCGAAAATCACATCAAACACTTATCATCAAAACAGTTTTATACTTTTAAAACGTATCGTTAGGCTACATTGTTTGACCTCACTGTGACGGATCAATTTTAAGAAAGAAGTTCAACAACAGCTTGAAACTGAGTGGAAAACATGGTTGTTGTGGATCTTGGTTCAAAGCCAAACAACGAAATAGACACCGCTTTGAAAGGTGATGATTAATTAAAAGCGTTTAAGACGTCTCATGTAGAACATCTATAAATATATTGGAGCTTATGCATATGCATAGGCCTATATAAACTCTGCAAAAAAAGAAACGTCCCTTTTTCAGGACCCTGTCTTTCAAATATCATTTGTAAAAATCCAAATAACTTCACACATCTTCATTGTAAAGGGTTTGAACACTGTTTCCCAATGCTTGCTCAATGAACCATAAACAATTAATGAACATGCACCTGTGGAACGGTCGTTAAACACTAACAGCTTACTGACGGTAGGCAATTAAGGTCACAGTTATGAAAACTTAGGACACTAAAGAGGCTCTGAAAAACACCAAAAGAAAGATGCCCGGGGTCCCTGCTCATCTGCGTGAACGGGCCTTAGGCATGCTGCAAAGAGGCATGATGACTGCAGATGTTGCCAGGGCAATAAATTGCAATGTCCGTACTGTGAGACGCCTAAGACAGCGCTACAGGGAGACAGGATGGACAGCTGATTGTCCTCGGAGTGGCAGACCACGTGTAACAACACCTGCACAGGATCGGTACATCCGAACATCACACCTGCGGGACAGGTACAGGATGGCAACAACAACTGCCCGAGTTAAACCAGGAACGCACAATCCTTCCATCAGTGCTGACTGTCCGCAATAGGCTGAGAAAGGCTGGACTGAGGGCTTGTAGGCCTGTTGTAAGGCAGATACGCAGTTTTGTCTCACCAGGGGTGATGGTCGGATTCACATTTATCGTCGAAGGAATGAGCGTTACACCGAGGCCTGTACTCTGGAGCGGGATCGATTTGGAGGTGGAGGGTCCGTCATGGTCTGGGGCGGTATGTCACAGCATCATCGGACTAAGCTTGTTGTCATTGCAGGCAATCTCAATGCTGTGTGTTACAGGGAAGACATCCCCCTCCCTCATGTGGTACCCTTCCTGCAGGCTCATCCTGACATGACCCTCCAGCATGACAATGCCACCAGCCATACGGCTCGTTCTGTGAGTGATTTCCTGCAACATAGGAATGTCAGTGTTCTGCCATGGCCAGCGAAGAGCCCAGATCTCAATCCATTTGAGCATGTCTGGGACCTGTTGGATCGGAGGGTGAGGGCTAGGGCCATTCCCCCAGAAAGTTCCGGGAACTTGCAGGTGCCTTGGTAGAAGAGTGGGGTAACATCTCACAGCAAGAATTGGGAAATATGGTGCAGACCATGAGCAGGAGATGCACTGCAGTAGTTAATGCAGCTGGGGGCTACACCAGATACTGACTTTTACTTTTGATTTTGACCCTCCCCCCTTTGTTCAGGGACACATTATTCCATTTCTGTTAGTCACATGTCTGTGGAACATGTTCAATTTGTGTCTCAGTTGTTGAATCTTGTCATGTTCATACAAATATTTACACATGTTAAGTTTACTGAAAATACACGCAATTGACAGTGAGAGGACGTTTCTTTTTTTGTTGAGTTTATGAGCCCAAGCCCCCAAAAAAGCCTGAATTAAAATAATGATTGTGCCATTGTACAATACATAACCTAATAGCCCACCGCATATTAAGCACAGCAAAAAAATAAAAATAGATTTAAGATGTCTTTGGTACATAATTGGTCTAGCCTATAGGCCACGTACATTTTTTTGGGGGATTTGTTATTATTTATATTTCACCCCATTTTTCTCCCCAATTGGTAGTTTCTATGTTGTTTCATCGCTACAAATACCCAACAAGTTCAGGAGAGGCGAAGGTTGAGACATGCGTCCTCCAAATCATGACCTGCCAAGCCGCACTGTGCTGCTTCTTCACACACTGCTCACTTAACCTGGAAGCCAGCCGTGCCAATGTTTCGGAGAAAACACTGTTCGACTGACAACCGAAGTCAGCTTGCAGGCACCCGGCCCACCACAAGAAGTCGCTAGAGCGTGTTGACCCAAGGAAAGCCCCCCGGCCAAGCCCTACCCTAACCTGGACGACACTGGGCCAATTGTGCACTGCCCTATGGGGCTCCCGGTCATGGCCGGATCGAAACCCAGGCTGTAGTGCGTTGCAGTGCCTTAGACCGATGCTCCATTCGGGAGGAAGCTACTGCAAAATTAAGCTAACTCTAGTAATCGCCTTTGAGTGTGGACTGAATTTATATGCATACTGGATGGACTGGTTACCTTATTCTACGCTCCAAACTTTATATCCATGAGCCTGGGAGAGAACATCTAGGCCTAGGCGACGCTGTTGGTTCATGAATTGTGTATGGCGGCCTACAGAGTATAGTTAGCCTACAGTTGTAGTTCATTTGATTTTGTATAGCCATTTATTAATAATTACAAGTCTGGCACATTACCTTCAGCTACAGAATATGATAGTTGCCACTAAAAAGAGGATGATCCCAGGCGTCTACCGCTACTCTATTTATTTCTCAGCTGCTATTATTAAGCACATTGCTCCACTGTAAAACCAGAGTAGCCTACCCAGTGCTTTTCGAGTGTATATGGATGACATGTCTTTTTCACCCTGCTCCTGTCTCCTGTTCCTCCCCATTTGATAATGGCCCATTCTAAATCGAAACTAACTTAATATATTAGTAAAGACAAGATTAAATTGAGAATAGTCTGATGGGTTAGAATATTCTCACTTGATGGGAGAACAGCATGTGCAGCCTGAAGTAAGGAACAGAGTGCAAGCTTTTTTTGTGACTTTTTCCCCAATCATCAATTTAGGCACTTCATGCAGCCCATATATGTTTTGATTTCTAATACATTCTAAGGTTTGTATCATCAATAACTAAAGTTGAAAAATGACTCTAAATCTAGCGTAAAGGAGCAGTTTCAAATGATGACTTTTACACTCAACATACCGTAAAACTGAAATTAATAGTCTGGGCGTTTATTTGCTTAAATCACTGAACAAAACAGGCACTTAATAGAGACAGACTTCTATTTCAATTTCTTCATCCTGCACTAATGTGTTATCATTTACACACTGTCACGTTTCTTTTGTCTTAGTGTCCCTTTATTAAAAATAAAAAAATAAAAATTCCTTGACAATAATTATTCTCCTCTTTGACTGTTTTTGTGCTTGCCAGTTAGCTAACAGTTCTCAGCTGTTAGCAGTCAATGGCTAGCAGTTTCTTACAGCCGATAAAAACTGACGATTGACATCATTTTTTTTTAATCATTACTGAATTATTTAATGTGACAAATCAAACATTAAACGTCGTAAACAATTCATGGTAATTCATTTGGACCCGGTGTTTATTTTAAACAGGCATTTATTTGCTGAAATGTGTGTTGTTGTCGGGCAATTAAAAGGGACAAGCTGCTATTTGAGACTCTGCGTTTAATTTAAGTTTTACTGTCGCTTTTATGCACACTCACTGGGGAAAGGGAACAATATTAGAGGTCGACCGATTAATCGGAATGGCCGATTAATTAGGGCTGATTTCAAGTTTTCATAACAATCGGTAATCTGCATTTTTGGACACCGATCATGGCCGATTACATTGCACTCCACGAGGAGACTGCGTGGCAGGCTGACCACCTGTTATGCGAGTGCAGCAAGGAGCCAAGGTAAGGTGCTAGCTAGCATTAAACGTATCATGTAAAAAACAATCAATCTTAACATAATCACTAGTTAACTACACATGGTTGATGATATTACTAGTTTATCTAGCTTGTCCTGCGTTGCATACAATCGATGCGGTGCCTGTTAATTTATCATTGAATCATAGCCTACTTTGCCAAACGGGTGATTTAACAAGCACATTCATGAAAAAAGCACTGTCGTTGCACCAATGTGTGCCTAACCATAAACATCAACGCCTTTCTTAAAATGAATACACAAGTATATATTTTTAAACCTGCATATTTAGTTAATATTGCCTGCTAACATGAATTTCTTTTAACTAGGGAAATTGTGTCACTTCTCTTGCGTTCTGTGCAACAGAGTCAGGGTATATGCAGCAGTTTGGGCCACCTGGCTCGTTGCGAACTGTGTGAAGACTATTTATTCTTAACAAAGACAGCCAACTTCGCCAAACGGGGGATGATTAAACAAAAGCGCATTTGCGAAAAAAGCACAATCGTTGCACGAATGTACCTAACCATAAACATCAATGCCTTTCTTAAAATCAATACACAATATATTATTTTATAATATTTTTATTAAACCTGCATATTTTGTTAAAAGAAATCCAGGTTAGCAGGCAATATTAAACTAGGGAAATTGTGTCACTTCTCTTGCGTTCATTGCACGCAGAGTCAGGGTATATGCAACAGTTTGGACCGCCTGGCTCGTTGCGAACTAAATTGCCAGAATTTTACGTAATTATGACATAACATTGAAGGTTGTGCAATGTAACAGGAATATTTAGACTTATGGATGCCACCCGTTAGATAAAATACGGAATGGTTCCGTATTTCACTGAAAGAATAAACGTTTTGTTTTCTAAATGATAGTTTCTGGATTACCATAGTAATGACCTAAGGCTCATAGTTCTGTGTGTTATTATGTTATAATTAAGTATATCACCCCCAAAGCCAATTCCTCCTTTGGCCGCCTCTCCTTCCAGTTCTCTGCTGCCAATGACTGGAACGAACTACAAAAATCTCTGAAACTGGAAACACTTATCTCCCTCACTAGCTTTAAGCACCAGCTGTCAGAGCAGCTCACAGATCACTGCACCTGTACATAGCCCATCTATAAATAGCCCAAACAACTACTGCTTCCCCTACTGTATTTATTTATTTATTTATTTTGCTCCTTTGCACCCCAGTATTTCTACTTTGCACACTCATCTACTGTCAAATCTACCATTCCAGTGTTTTAATTGCTATATTGTATTTACTTCGCCACCATGGCCTATTTATTGCCTTTACCTCCCTTATCTCACCTCATTTGCTCACATTGTATATAGACTTATTTTTCTGTATTGACTGTATGTTTGTTTTACTCCATGTGTAACTCTGTGTTGTTGTACGTGTCGAACTGCTTTGCTTTATCTTGGCCAGGTCGCAGTTGTAAATGAGAACTTGTTCTCAACTTGCCTACCTGGTTAAATAAAGGTGAAATAAAATTAAAATAAATATGATTTGATAGAGCAGTCTGACTGAGCGGTGGTAGGCAGCAGCAGGCTCATAAGCATTTATTCAAACAGCACTTTCGTGCGTTTGCCAGCAGCTCTTCGCTGTGCTTCAAGCATTGAACTGTTTATGACTTCAAGCCTATCAACTCCCGAGCTAGTTAGCGGGGTGCGCGCTAATAGCGTTTCAATCGGTGACGTCACTCACTCTGAGACCTTGAAGTAGTTGCTCCCCTTGCTCTGCAAGGGCCGCGGCTTTTGTGGAGCGATGGGTAACGATGCTTCGTGGGTAATTTTTGTCGATGTGTTCCTGGTTCGAGCCCAGGTAGGGGCAAGGAGAGGGACGGAAGCTATACTGTTACACTGGCAATACTAAAGTGCCTATAAGAACATCCAATAGTCAAAGGTATATGAAATACAAATGGTATAGAGAGAAATAGTCCTATAATTCCTCTAATAACTACAACCTAAAACTTCTTACCTGGGAATATTGAAGACTCATGTTAAAAGGAACCACCAGCTTTCATATGTTCTCATGTTCTGAGCAAGGAACTTAAACGTTAGCTTTTTTACATGGCACATATTGCATTTTTACTTTCTTCTCCAACACTTTGTTTTTGCATTATTTAAACCAAATTGAACATGTTTCATTATTTATTTGAGGCTAAATTGATTTTATTGATGTATTATATTATGTTAAACTAAAAGTGTTCATTCAGTATTGTTGTAATTGTCATTATTACAAATAAATGGATACATAAAAAAAATTGGCCGATTAATCGGCATCGACTTTTTTTGATCCTACAATAATCGGTATCAGTATCGGCGTTGAAAAATCAGAATCGGTCGACCTCTAAACAATATCTTTTCTATTTTATTCATTTATGTTCAGTTATATTCTTCTTACTTTAAAATCATATAATATGAAATAATGGCATGGAATTTATAAGCATATCTTGTCTGCTAAATTAACTTGCCTATGCTGCCATTGGCATGGTGCATAGCCAGATACATACTCAGAATATTCCACTGGAAAAAATCTGGTTAATCAATGTTATTTCCACGTCATTTCAACCCCAAAAATCTATGTGACGACATTTAATCAATGTGGAAAACTAATTGGTTTTGCAAAAAGTCATCAACATAAGGGCATTTTGTCTTTTTATCACCTAACTTTCAACCTAAATCCAATGACATGGTGAAATGTTTTGTTGATTTCATGTTGAATTCACTTCAGTTGACAACTCAACCAAATGTAAATCAAAACTAGATGTTGAAATGACATATATGCCCAGTGGGATGCTATTCTGTTCTTCTGAAATACATTTTCGTCATATCATAATGTTTCTTTAGACCTGCCTAAAATAAATAATGGATTCATTGTGATGGTGTATATTAAATGGATTTACAGTGCCTTGCAAAATTATTCATCCCCCTTAGCGTTTTTCCTATTTTGTTGCATTACAACCTGTAATTAAAATTTATTTTTATTTGGATTTCATATAATGGACATACACAAAATAGTCCAAATTGGTGAAGTGAAATGAAAAAATAACTTATTTCAACAAAAAAATTAAAATAAAAAAAACGGAAAAGTGGTGCGTGCATATGTATTCACCCCATTTTCTATGAAGCCCTTAAATAAGATCTGGTGCAACCAATTACCTTCAGAAGTCACATAATTAGTTAAATAAAGTCCACCTGTGTGCAATCTAAGTGTCACATGATCTGTCACATGATCTCAGTATTTTTACACCTGTTCTGAAAGGCCCCAGAGTCTGCAACACCACAAAGCAAAGGGGTACCACCAAGCAAGCAGCACCATGAAGACCAAGGAGCTCTCCAAACAGGTCAGGAACAAAGTTGTGGAGAAGTACACATCAGGGTTGGCTTATAAAAAAATATCTGAAACTTTGAACTTCATTAAATCCATTATTAAAAAATGGAAAGAATTTGGCACCACAACGGCAGTGGTGGAAAAAGTACCCAATTGTCATACATGAGTAAAAATATTAGTTTTAATTTATGGATAGCAAGGGGCACACTCCAACACATAATTTAGAAACGAAGCATTTGTGTTTAGTGAGTCCGCCAGATCAAGAGGCAATAGGGATGACCAGGGATATTCTCTTGATAAGTGCATTCATTTGACAATTTTCCTGTCCTGCTAGCCATTCAAAATGTAACAAGTACTTTTGGGTGTCAGGGAAAATGTATGGAGTAAAGTACGTCATTTTCTTTAGGGATGTAGTTAAGTAAAAGTAGTCACATATACATACCCCAAAAAACGACAAGTAGAACTTTTAAAGTATTTGTAATGAAGTACTTTACTCCACTGCCGTGCGGTAGCAGAGAGCACAGTCTATGGGTTGGTTGGGTGGCTGGAGTCTATGACAGTTATTTTTGACATGTCAAACAGTCGCAAAATGTGACTGTATGGTCGCAGTCTAGAATCCTGTTAATGTGAAAACCTGTTCTATTTCACCTGATTTGAACATTCTGTCATAAAGAGCACAACTTAATAAAAAACACTTTTTCCTGTTTCAAGGTTCAATTAAACAAATACTATATTAAGTGCCATAATAAACTAACAGGTTGACCGTAACAGTGCCAAAAAAATAAGTCAGAGGATGCACAGAGGGACATGTCTGAATTTTGACACTTTAGCTAGTCTTTATTCATATGAAACATTTAAATATCAGAGACACAAAATGCACTCATTTCGTGGAACTTTAGTCAGCACCTGCTAAAGCTAACAGGACATCTCTTTTACTCAGCACCTGCTAAAGCTAACAGGACATCTCTTTTACTCAGCACCTGCTAAAGCTAACAGGACATCTCCTTTACTCAGCACCTGCTAAAGCTAACAGGCCAGTCCCTGAACTTAGCACAAGCTAAAGTAAACACACCATCCCTTCCAAGAGGACATGAGCTTAAGCTGAACTAATGCAAACACACTGCTGGCTCGCTCACTGTAAACAGATTCCTGGCGTGCTTCTTGCTTAGTTGTAGTAAATATAATGTGGCGAAGCACACTCTGACTCTCTTGAAGTGTGCAGAGTCAGACTTTTTGAATTGAAGTGGTTCCCTCTTTAATGTATGTGTGTTCCCGTATGGAGATCAGAGTGTATTATGAAGTAGGGCTGTCCCCGACAAAAGAGTCGTCTGTTCATTTGATTGGTCGACATTTTTGAACATGTATTTTTCCATATATTGACACATCCTATGTGTTTTAATCAACTATATTCACTGAGTTTGTCTGATGCTTTCAGCACACAGTTTGATTAAATAATTAAGACACACAAATGACTTGAGGGTGTCCGACCAGCAATTGATTTGATTGTGCTGATAGTGAGTGACTGTGACAGCGAGTGACTGTGACTAGCACCCATTTTCTCACTGCTGCAGCGACCACCACAGAACATCAAAGTGTTTATCAAATTACTGACGTGGCAGATTCGGATGTGACAAAAATGACAGATGTGGTGTTTTATGCTCGTGCACATCATTACATTACCCGACCTCCCCCAGAAAAACAAATCCCGTCTGAATAGGGCACAATAGTGCCTGACCTATAGCCAGTGCTGGTCTTTGCCGTTCTGCCGCCATAGGTGAGACCAAAAAATGTTGCCCCCAGTAAGCAAAAATGACGTTGAAAAGATGTCTAAAATACGTAATTCCCAGATGTTGAAGTTAGGTCCAATTTAGCTTCTGGATGAAAGGTGAAATCGTATTTTCCGTATGTTTTAAATATATATTTTCCAGGAAGCTGAAAAGGTATATTTTCCGAATGTTGAAAAATACATATTTCCAGGTGTTGAAATCAGGCTTATTTTTGGTTCTGAATGAAAGTTGAAAAGAAGTCATTTATAGACGTCTATGTTTGGACCAAATCAAGTCTGGTCCAGACTGGACAAAATCTGAACCAAACATAAACATCTATGATGGTTCAGATTTTGTCTGGTCTGGACTAGCCGGACCTGACCAAAAATCCATGTCCGTGGACATTGAAACTAAGGCCTGTCTGGACTTCACCAAATCTGAAACAAACATAGACATGAATGATTAGTTCAGATTTGGTCGGACCAAAAAGTGATGTCTGTGGATGTGGAAATCAAGGCCGGTCTGGAACTGTACCAAACAAAGATGTCTAAAAGGCGTCGGTCCGTGCTTACTAATGTGTAGCCTACAGTGTTGCATGAAATTGAGTTTTATGTATGTAGTAAGCCTACTGTTTATAAAACACCATAAAACAATGTGCAGACAGGATTAAAAAAAGACATCCAAAATAATTCTGCTCGTGCTTACTAGGGTGTAGCCCATCCATGTGGTAGGTCCACCTTTTCTAAAATATGCCATTGCATTGGCTTTGTTAGTCTTGATTCCTGTGACTAATCAATTTGGCTATTTAAGCACTGAATATCAGCTACCCAACTTTATCAGGAGTTATTGCAAGCCTATTTGCAATGTTTTTTACACAGTGGGAAATGCAAAAAAAAAAGTTTTTTTTTGCTATGATCAGTTTGTCCAAAAATGTACGGATAGTTTTCATGTCTTCACTATTATTCTACAATGTAGGAAATAGTAAAAATACAGAAATTCAGCAATGAGTAGGTGTGTCCAAACTTTTGACTGGTACTATATTGAATATACCGTTGCTTTCTTTAAGAGTTAATAAAATGCAGTCAGTCGATGTGAGAAGAAGAAACCCAAGCCTTAGCTCAGAGGTTTATTTATTAATTTTTTAATTTCAGGGAACTTATCCCAGTGGAGCTCTAGTCTCTCACCATGAAGTCCATGCACGCACACACACAAACATACTCACAAAAGCATCTTAGTCTCAATCTAGAGAACTCCGCAACTTTACAGGCCACGTGATATCTGTTTTCTTATATTCCTGATTGTACTGGTTAAAAAGAAATGGAAAGCAATTTATTCTGACACAGACTACACTACCGTTCAAAAGTTTGGGGACACTTAGAAATGTCCTTGTTTTTTAAAGAAAAGCAATTTTTTTGGTCCACTAAAATAACATAACATTTATCAGAAATACAGTGTAGATTTTGTAAATGACTATTGTAGCTGGAAACGGCTTTTATTTTTTTATGGAATATCTACATGGGCGTAAAGAGGTCCATTATCAGCAACCATCACTCCCGTGTTCCGATGGCACATTGTGTTAGCTAATACAAGTTTATAATTATAAAAAGGCTAATTGATCATTAGAATACCCTTTTGCAATTGTTAGTACAGCTAAAAACTACTGTTCTGATTAAAGAAGCAATAAAGCTGGCCTTCTTTAGACTAGTTGAGCATCTAGAGCATCAGCATTTGTGGGTTCGATTACAGGCCCAAAATGCCAGTCTGTAATTTGGTGGTTGTAGACTGGCTGACATGAAATCTGTTTCCTTAAGGAAACGGGAACTTGTCATTAGCGTGTCCTGTGGAGAGCTCATCTAGCCTGAGAGAGGAGAAGACTGCCATGCCATGCGCGTTGCAGCAGGATCCAGCCCACTCAGATCCAGCTTGTCGGATTTTCTCTTTCTCTCCCAGCAGGCAGCATCTGCTCATCAGCCCATGGCTTGTCAACACTCCCAGCAGAAAAACAGGACCTGTCAGACAGACAATCTTTGCATGATTTGCAGGGTTATTTACTTTGCGACTTGTAAGAGTCTTTTTTACTATCTGCTAGGTAAACTGTACACACAGAGCTGCGAGCTGTACAGACACAGACACCCCTTCTCTTGTTGCGTTGAATGGGGATGTAACTCTCTGAACCCTTTGAGGAATATCAAGCCAGAAGCCACCACACCACCACCTTTTATCAGTTCCTATTTATGTTCGTAATGCCACTGGCTGTACTTACACTGAACAAAAATATAATGCAACATGTAAAGTGTTGGTCCCATGTTTCATGAGCTGAAATAAAGGATCCCAGTAATGTTTCATACACACTAAGCTTATTTCTCTCAAATTTGGTGCACAAACTTGTTTACATCCCTGTTGGTGACCATTTCTCCTTTGCCAAGATAATCCATCCACATGACAGGTGTGGCATATCAAGCGGCTGATTGAACACCTTGTGCTGGGGACAATAAAAGATCCCTCAAATGTTTGTCACACAATACAATGCCACAGATGTCTCAAGTTTTGAGGAAGCATGCAATTGGCATGCTTACTGCAGGAATGTCCACCAGAGCTATTGCCAGATAATTAAATGTTAATTTCTCTACCATAAGCCGCCTCCAACGTCGTTTTTGAGGATTTGGCAGTACGTCCATCTGGCCTCACAACCGCAGATCACGTTTATGGTGTCGTGTGGGCAAGCGGTTTGCTGATGTCAACGATGTGAACTGAGTGCCCCATGGTGGGGTTATGGTATTGACAGGCATAATCTATGAACAGTAAACCCGATTGTATTTTATTGATGGCAATTTGAATGCACAGAGATACCATGAAGAGATCCTGAGGCTCATTGTTGTGCCATTCATCCGCTGCCATCACCTCATGTTTCAGCATGATAATGCATGGCCCCATGTCGCAAGGATCTGTACACAATTAGTGGAAGTTGAAAATGTCCCAGTTCTTCCATGGCCTGCATACCCACCAGACATGTCACCCATTGAGCATTTTTGGGTGCTCTGCCAGTTCCTGCCAATATCTAGCAACTTCGCACAGCCATTGACGAGGAGTGGGACAACATTCCACAGGCCACAATCAACAGCTTGATCAACTCTATGCGAAGGAGATGTGTTGAGCTGCATGAGGCAAATGGTGGTCACACCGGTATACTGACTAGTTTTCTGATTCACAACCCTTCCTTTTTTGGGGGGGTATCTGTGACCAACAGATGTACTGTAACTGTAAAATCTTTGAAATTGTTGTGTTTATATATTTGTTCAGTGTATTTCAACCGCCCCAACCATGATTCTCATCCCTCCATCCCCTCCTCCTCTTGATCCCTCGCTCTTCTATTTTCACAGCTGTCATGGCGGCGGGGGGTTTTCTGATTTTCTTTCCGCTCTGTTTGAGGCGCTCTGACTCTATCCCGTCTCTCTTTGTTATCGCCTGTTCGGTTTGAGCTCGCACATTCCCCAAGCCGACATTTCCGAGATGGGAAGTCATTGGAGTGAAATGTGCCAGTACGGTACAGGGCCTGTAGCGTAGTAATTAAAAAGTTTGTTTGGTCAAAATATAGCAGAGCAGAAGAGGATATTGACAAAACACCCATTTCATTCTGACTGTCAGAAGTGAAATAGAGCCGTGAGGAGAGATGGCGTGTTTGGTTTTCGAATAGTGTGTTTGTGGTTGAGTGTGAAAGAGAAAAGACACAATGTTATCCTCCCAAAGTAAATAGAATCATTTAATCAAATGTTGGCTTTAGAAAACAAGTGGGAGGCTATGATTCAACAGGTGGTGATAAGGGTTATATAACAGCCTCCACAATTTCCACAGTGATAGTTGCCTGGATATCTCTTTGTGTGTTAGGGCTCCTGTATAAGAGGCACAGGTAAGCAGATGGTCGCGTGAGATACTAGTATTAGAATGCGTCCAAAATGGCACCCTTTTCTCTACATAGTGCACTACTTTTGACCAGACAATGGGATGCCATTTCAGATGCAGCCTCAGTCTCTCCTGCTCTACAGTCTGACACGTCTCTCTCTCTCCTGCAGCTCTGATAGAAAATGACCACTCCTCCTTCTCCAACGGCCTTGATGTGGGCGGGGGCAAGGCTGTCGAGACGTCGCTATGGAGACCCCCGCTCAACACCATCACTGTCTCCAAGAAACGTAACTGGCTCCAGCAGAGCTCTGGGAGGCCGCATCACGCCACGGACGACCCCCAGTACCTTCTGGGAGCAGAGGAATACAATGGACACGGACAAGCTCCACTCCCCCCTCTAAGCCCCTCCCCAGAGAACCTAAACCCTCCCGGGCCAACCCTATCCCACCCCCTCCGCCTACACCTGCCCCTCGTTAGAATGGGCCACGCCCGTGTGGCGCCTCGTTCCAGGTGTGTGGAACCGACTGAGGAGAATGATGCGGACGATGAGGGGGAGATCTGGTACAACCCCATCCCTGAGGATGAGGAGCCAGAGCTGCATCACAGCCACAGACCCACTCCCACCCCCCAGGTCAGGCTGATGGTCCAGACACGGACCCAGGATCCTCACGTCCCCCAGACCCAGAGGAGGCCCAGTAGGGGAGACGAGGTTGGGGTCAGGCGGGCACTTGAGGGATGCAGCCCTAACCTGGAGGGTGTGGGGGAGAGCATGGGTGGCGGAGGTGGAGAGCGGAGTCACCAGGGCATTGCCATACGTTGCATGGGGCCGTCTCTACATCTGCAAAGACAGATGCTGCTCGCGTGCAAACCTCAGGAGTGGCCATCCAGTTCCAGCAGAGCCACAGCTACAGGTAAAGAACATGCTCTCTAGAATTCTAGGTCTACCTATTGTTCACACCCTCTTCAGCCAGCCCCACCCATCTCTTTAAGGATTCAAATGTAAGGTCATGTGCTAAACAGTGAGTAGTGTAGTAATAATTAAGACTAAAAGTGGTAGTAGACTACAATAAGGGAAAAGTTCCAGGTGAACAGAAAGTGTCCAGATCAAAATATTTGATAAATATTACATGATGTTTACTCAGACACAATACCAGAGCACAAACTTGTTCTTGTTTTGGCCACTGCAGTTATCACAATTCAGGTCCACACGTGTTTCCCCAACTCTGTAGTTGGTGAAGAAATGGGGCATGTAGTTGATGACTGCGCTGCTGCCTTTGCTGGATGACCATGCCTTGATCAATCAAGTGTTGACTTGTTGTGGTCTTCCTTCACAGCAGACACCAAACAAGCCCCACTTGCAAGGAGTTAGAAAGTAGATGGGACCTGGCTGCATAGTGTCAGAAGGATAGTGCACCTGCAAACAACAAAATAACATGAAGATAATGAATTATAATTTGTCTCACCCTTGTCAAGCTGTCTTTACACAGCTCAAAGGTATTTGCCTACCTCCCATATATTTATTTTTGGGACTGTATACCCATCTATGTCCTTAATCAGTATAAAGGAGAAAATGTTACTTGTTGAGCAAAATCAAAGCTGTAATGCATCCTGATGTCTTTGTTTGCTGGTTCAGTAGGGGCCCCCAGAGACAACTGCAGGTCTTGACAGGTGGTCTTGCAGTCAACGACCATCTTCTGGTAGACAGACCGCTCACTCTGAACAAGCAGGAGATGCTGCTCTTGCTTCCTCGGCTTGGCTGACTTAAGAGTTTCTAGCAGATCTGAAGACCTGATAGTTTAACCTCTGGCACTGCAAGCACAGGTCTGTACTGGGCTTACTGCTTGAGATGTGGGGCAGCACTTTTCTCCACAGATTCCTGAAGGAAGAGAGCCCAACTACACATACCTCCGGTAATGCAATTGCATTATCCTCTGCATAGTTGTTGAAGTTCACCACTTGCTACAAGGCCTCATGCTTCAGTTGTAATCAGTGCTAGCTTGGGCCAGCTCTCTTTTTGATGGGAGGCATTAGACCATTCTCCTTGTATGACTGGTGGAGGAGAGTCAGGCGTGTTCTACTGATGCTGAAAGACAAACTCCAGATACAAATTTGAGCATTATTATACAATAGATGTGAAATTGCATTCTGAGATTGTATGAACTATGTTAGCTAGCAAGCCAGCCATCAAACTTCAGCTGGCTAGCTAACAGCAAGATTTAACTTGCAATGCAAACCGATTGTCATAGCTAGCTAAATGGCATTCTGAGAACATCACTAAAACATGTTTTTACCTAAATCAGGGATTTCCTCATCGTCTGATTCATTTTCAGTCAGAGTCCGCATGGCACGATCATCCTCCAGAAAGTAGTACATCACAACTTTTCCCTCTGACCTTTGTCGATAGCGCCTGACAAATTCAGGGCAGCAATGTTATTGAGAGCAGTAGCAACATATTTGCAGTTCTCCATGGCTAACGTTATGTTTCGAAAAAAATGCAGTAGAAAGGATTATCTACGCATAACGAGCAGCTCATTTTATAGACACAAGATGCTACACCACAGATCAATCTCTTCAAACGCATCTCTCGGCATGTCCAGCCCACTCATTATCTCAGCCAATCATGGCTAGCGGGAAGGTTGCTGATTTTTTTCTGTGGCTAAACCAATTAGGCTCATAATTTAACAATTGTATTCGTATTTACAAATGGTATACGCTTTTGTTAAGGCACATGAAAATTCACTTGTTCGAGAAGGCATTTCTGCCAAAAAACGGATTTTGATATTATATTTTACGTTGAAACAGCTCTCCTGTGAAGTCGTGACTTGCGACATACGCCTAGTTTCCTGAATCGGGTCACATATGTAGCTTAGACCCTATTTTACACCATCTGAGGTTGTGTTGTGCATGCCATCGGTTGAGACACAACATGCTCTTGATTACAGGGTGGATGTCATGTTTTGGCTGATACATTTATTAAAATGGGGGGAAAAATTACATTTCTACTTTCAAATGGTACCACAAGGATGGTTGGAGGTCCACACAAGAGAATGTTGACTTGAATGGGAATATTGATTGTTTTAAAATATTTTTCCTCCATAGGAAATCTATTGAAATTAATCAATATAAATTTATAGAAATGACCATTTACGTTGACATTCAACGGTGAGTGGCCGGCGGCCATCTTTGTGGTAGTAATTAGAAGTTACAATTTAAATTCAATTTACATTTCAATGGTGTACCAGCTAAATTGCAGTGGTCTGAAGGGATAGGTCCATTCTATTTCTATGATTAAAATGACACCGACCCTGTATTCAAGAGCATGTTGTCTCAATCGATGGCGGGAACAACACAAAAAACTCAGATGAGTCTAAGCTACAAAATGAGCAATTATGAAAGAAATCAGTTTACGCGTTTCCCGATCATATATGTTAAAGCAGGGGTTCCCTAACTTTTTGACCCACGACCCCATTTTGATATCTGAAAATTATTGGGACCCCCACGCATGTGAAATAAGGATGTACAGTACCAGTCAAAAGTTTGGACACACCTACTCATTCAAAGGCTTTTATTAATTTTTTACTATTTTCTACATTGTAATAACACACATGGAATCATGTAGTAACCAAAAAAGCGTTAATCAAATCAAAATATATTTTAGATTTTTCAATGTAGCCACCCTTTGTCTTGATGACAACTTTGCACACTCTTGGCACTCCCTCAACTAGCTTCATGAGGTTGTCACCTGGAATGCTTTTCCAACAGCCTTGATGGAGTGCTGAGCACTTGTTGGCTGCTTTTCCTTCACTCTGTGGTCCAACTCATCGCAAACCATCTCAATTGGGTTGAGGTCGGGTGATTGTGGAGGCCAGGTCATCTGATGCAGCACTCCATCACTCTCCTTCTTGGTCAAATAGCCCTTACACAGCCTGGAGGTGTATTGGGTCATTGTCCTGTTGAAAAACGTATGATAGTCCCACTAAGCGCAAACCAAATGAGATGGCGTATCACTGCAGAATGCTGTGGTAGCCATGCTGGTTAAGTGTAACTTGACTTCAAAGCACACCATCACACCTCCTACATGCTTCACGGTGGGAACCACACACACGGAGATCATCCGTTCACCTACTCTGCATCTCACAAAGACACGGTGGTAGGAACAAAAAAATCTCTAATTTGGACTCATGAGACCAAAGATTTCCACCATTGCTCGTGTTTTTCTCTTCTTATTGGTGTCGTTTAGTAGTGGTTTCTTTACAGCAATTCGACCATGAAGGCCTGATTCACGCAGTCTCCTCTGAACAGTTGATTCTACTTGAACTCTGAAGCATTTATTTGGGCTGCAATTTCTGAGGCTGGTAACTAATGAACTTATCCTCTGCAGCAGAGGTACCTATGGGTCTTCCTTTCCTGTGGCGGTCCTCATGAGATGCAGTTTCATCGTAGCGCTTGATGTTTTTTGCGACTGCACTTGAAGAAACTTTCAAAGTTATTAATTTTCCAGAGTGACTGACCATGTCTTAAAGTAATGATGGACTGTTGTTTCTATTTGCTTATTGCCATAATATGGACTTGGTCTTTTACCAAATAGGGCTATCTTCTGTATACCACCCCTACTTTGTCACAACACAACTGATTGGCTCAAACGCATTAAGATGGGAAGAAATTCCACAAATTAACTTTTAACAAGGCAAACCTGTTAATTGAAGTGCATTCCATTTGACTACCTAATGAAGCTGGTTGAGAGAATGACAAAAGCTGTCATCAAGGCAAAGGGTGGCTATTTTGAAGAATCTCAAATATAAAATATAATTTGATTTGTTTAACACTTTATGATTCCATATGTGTTATTTCATAGTTTTGATGTCTTCACTATTATTCTACAATGTAGAAAATTGTAAACATTTTGAAAACCCTGGAATGAGTATGTGTGTCCATACTTTTGACTGATACTGTATATTAAATCATACAAATATGTGCAATTCCGTCTGGGCCTGGTTTCCAGTCAGTTACAAAGTCGCTCTAGAAGACTTGTAAGTTGCCACATCGTGACACTTGCTCATGTTATGGGGGACTTGTTTAGAGTTGTGTAGGGGCTTTGCTGGCATGCATCTAAAAAAATTGGTTGAGTTTGCCCCACCAAGATTTACATGCTAAAGTCAGCACTGCCATAACCAAACACCAACAACCCAACCTTCCTGTTTTTACAGAAAACAACCCAACTATAGACCCAATGCCTGCAATTGAGTCATTCAAACAACCCAGCATTTTTTGGGAGAGTGTAACTTACATCTCAAATCCATGCATGCATGAAGCCTTGACCTGTCTGGTGCACACATTTCTCTGTCCTCAATTTGATTGAAGGCCTCAATCTGTATGTTTGCCTTGTAACTGATTTCTTCTAGAATGAGAGAGGGAACAACATGATCAAGATGAGTTAGCTACTACTAGTTTTAAAGCAATGAAAGATCTAATTGTTACAAATCATTTATGTATGGGCTACATTTGAGAATACTTGTATTTGCTTACCTTATCAATCTTGAAGACAATACACTAATTTATCACTCAAAAGAAGTGTTGAGTTGCACCACAAACAAATTTCCAGGGTGTTGATGCATCCCCCCAGCCTCTTCCAAAACCACGGGTAGGGGAAAGGTATCCATCTGCAAAAGTCAAGTTTTGCTTTGTCAAATCAATTCATTTTGTTGCTACCTTAGCTTTTGTGCTAGCTAACATGCTACTGAACCGTAATACCACCATATTGACATGCATATGGATATTGAGACAGCAATGTATTCAAACAAAAATATAAAAGTTTATGCAAATCATTAGTTGGCTAGCAAAAAATATGATAGCAAACGTTAGCTAGCTAAGCGCTGACAGATTGAAACAAGGTGTTTCACTCTATCCCATAAAACATGCCACTGCAAACTAGGTATAATTTAGCTAATAAAATGTCACGTTTAATAAGTTACACACTTACTGGACAACTTTGGTAGGTCACAAGCTAGATAGCTTGGTTTCCATTTTCCAACAGGTGTTTCTAATCCTCCTGATTGGTCATCAATGGTTACAGGTCTTGGAAGTTGTTGCCACAGGTTTGCCTCATTCACCACCAATGGCAAAAATGTGAAAACGTCTGGCAGCATTTTGTGGCACACTATTTAGTTTGCAGCAAATTTGCGGGACGTTTGCCGCAACAAATACATTTTTGTAAGGGTGGACATTAGTTATCTAGCAGTGTGTATGTTGAGACTGGAAAGTGTGACTTCCATCTATAGTGATGACAGCTAGCACATCAACAAGATCTCATAGTTTCCCTTCGAAATTTGACGTATTTTGATGAATGTCTTTTTTTTGACACATTCATTCTGCATGGTTACAAGGTTAATTCCGTGTGGTTACAGAGTAAAAACAAACAACTCGAAAGGTTAACAGTTTAGGAATTAGGTACCATAAGTATTCATAATATTCTCAAGGCTTGGTAGAGCTGCCGAGCCTCATGAGTTCGCGCCCATTAGTGGGTGATCTTTCTTTTGGGGGTGTGAGCTCCGAAGAAGGCATATCAATTTCCGAAATTGACGTCTATTTCAAGTGACCGGCCTGAGCGCACAGCTCTGTCTCTTAATACGTATTTTTTTGTTGGTTTATTACTGTGGCAACACGGTAGTTTGGACATTTTGACAAATCTTGAAGTAACCCATAATTAGGACTTTTAACAACTGTCTTCTGTGGAACGCAAAACAGCTTTCTGGTTGTTGAACGCTAAGAAAGCCTGAATAGTAAGGACATACAGTTGAAGTAGGAAGTTTACATACACTTAGGTTGGAGTCATGAACTCGTTTTTCAACCACTCCACAAATTTCTTGTTAACAAACTACAGTTTGGCAAGTCGGTTCGGACATATTTGTACATGACACAAGTAATTTTTCCAACAATTGTTTACAGACAGATTACTTCACTTATAATTCACTGTATCACAATTCCAGTGGGTCAGAAGTCTACATACACTAAATTGACTGTGCCTTTAAACATCTTGGAAAATTCCAGAAAATTATGTAATGGCTTCAGAAGCTTCTGATAGGCTAATTGACATAATTTGAGTCAATTGGAGGTGTACCTGTGGATATATTTTAAGGCCTACCTTCAAACGCAGTGCCTCTTTGCTTGACATCATGGGAAAATGTAAAGAAAGCAGCCAAGACCTCAGAAACAAATTGTACTCTGAATGATCGGCTATGAAAAGCCAACTGACATTTACTCCTGAGGTGCTGACCTGTTGCACCCTCGACAACCACTGTGATTTTTATTATTTGACCCTGCTGGTCATCTATGAACATTTGAAAATCTTGGCCATGTTCTGTAATAATCTCCACCCGGCACAGCCAGAAGAGGACTGGCCACCCCTCATAGCCTGGTTCCCCTCTAGGTTTCTTCCTAGGTTCTGGCCTTTTCTAGGGAGTTTTTTCTAGCCATCGTGCTTCTACACCTGTATTGCTTGCTGTTTCGGGTTTTGGGCTGCTTTTCTGTACAGCACTTTGTGACATCAGCTAATGTAAGAAGGGCTTTATAACTACATTTGATTGATAAATATGTTGTCAATGTTTTGGCGTCAAACTGGTGGCAGATGTGGGGCGGGGGGAATCTATAATTGATAGTGTGATAGTGTTTATAAATATTTTTGAATGACTACCTCACCTCTGTACACCACGCATACAATTGTTTGTAAGGTCCCTCAGTCGAGCAGTGAATTTCAAACACAGATTCAACCACAAAGACCAAGGAGGATTCCAATGCCTCGTAAAGAAGGACACCTATTGTTAGATGGGTAAGAAAAAGTAGACATTGAATATCCCTTTGAGCATGGTGAAGTTATTAAATACTCTTTGGGTGGTGTATCAATACACCCTGTCAATAGAAAGGCACTGCCGTCTACCCTAACTCATTTGCCGGAGAGGAAGGAAACCGCCCAGTGATTTCACCATGAGGTCAATGGTGACTTTAAAACAGTTGCACAGTTTAATGGCTGTGATAGAAGAAACCTGAGGATGGATGAACACTATTGTAGTTACTCCACAATACTAACCTAAATTACAGAGTGAAAAGAAGGAAGCCTGTAGAGAATAAACAACAAAAATTCCAAAACATGCACCCTGTTTGCAACAAGACACTCAATTTATACTGCAAAAAATCTGGCAAAGCAATTCACTTTTAGTCCTGAATACAAAGTGTTATGTTTGGGGCAAATCTAATACAACACATTACTGAGAGCCACTCCTCATATTTTCAAGCGTAGTGGTGCCTGCATCATGTTATGGGTACGCTTGTAAACGTTAAGGACTGGGGAGTTTCAGGATAAAAAAGAAACTGAATGGAGCTAAGCACAGGCAAAGTCATAGAGGAAAACCTGGTTCAGTCTGCTTTCCACCAGACACTGGGAGATTAATTCACCTTTCAGCAGGACAATAACCTAAAACACTAGGCCAAATCTACACTGGTTGCTTACCAAGAAGACAGTGAATGTTCCTGAGTGGCCGAGTTCCAGTTTTGACCTAAATCTGCTTGAAAATCTATGGCAAGAAGAATAAATATTCGTGTTTTATTTTTCATTAGTTGTTTACGAATGTTAGAGTTTTTCTTCCACTTTGACGTTACAGAGTATTTTGTTGATCGTTGATGAAAAATTACAAATAAATCAATTTTAATCCCACTTTGTAACACAGTAAAAAGTCAAGGGGTGTGAATACTGTATGAATAGATTTTTAAAAAGTTATTCAAGTGTAAATAAACAAAGTTACCATTAGATTGCCATATATTTGCTGTTAATTGCCAAAATTACTGAAGATTCCAGTAACTTAGGTAAATTACCGGTAGCTTTGCAACCCTAGCTCTGATTAACGTGGCCAGGTCTCTGTAAAGTGGTAAAGATACTCCCATAATCCTTTGGGATGTAACTGGAGCTGACTGCTCCGTCTAAATGTGACACTGTAACAGAAGGGAGTGGCAAGGTGACATGTTGTGTTTTGGGTTTGCAGGAGGACAATGCATCAGACATGTCCCTGATTTAAGCAGGGTGTGCTACTAGCTGGATGGGGGGGGAGGTTGAGGACTTAATTTAAAAAGACATGTCTAATGTGCTGTCTTCTTGGCCTCCTATCTGTGATTGACTGACTGGACTATTTGGGCATGTAATGTTTCCACTCCTCTCCCCACAGGGAGTAATGGAGACCTGTCACTCAATCTACCACAGGTCGCAGGCTATGTAAACAGAGGAGCAGGGAAAGACAGGGGAGTGGTGTAGTAGGGTCACTGCTTTCAGTAATGCCAGATTCGTCCCCATGCAGCCTGTAAAAGAAGGCCTAGATTAGAATAGAAGAGGGATAGAACGGCGAGAGGAACCATGATGTCCTCCTCTTCCAGGTCTTTGTGATGCCTACATCCTTTCACACTCCTCTTCCTCCTCTTCTCCTATAAAGTCTCAATATCCCTTCACTTTGTGCCAAACCTATGAAGAGGACAGAAGCTACTTTATTACAACTGGCTAAAAATGGATAACGCTTTGTATTGGCTCTGAATAATAACAGTGTCTGTTGAATAATAATGAATTTGTGCACATGTTAGATTAGAATGACCCACTCCAACACAAGATCTCTCTGTCTGTCTACCTGGTTGGGTCTTTTTCCTAACCGGATACACCCTTAGACTCCTTGCTGAATGCTGTGTTTGTGTAGAGGATAATGATTGATGGACTATAGAGCGCATTTAGCGGCAAAGTGTTTCAGAGTGTTCCCTTAGCGCCTGGACAGGAATTTGGTAGTTGGACCGATGGGGTCATATGTGGTCAGCGCTATTTTTATGGTTGTTTTGATTGGATCAGTCAGCAAAAGTGCAGTACTGTAGTAAATTAATGATAATTTCATGAATTTTGAAAATAGACGAACACACACACAAATACACTTGTGCGTGCACGTATGCACGCGCACACACACACACTGTTGCTGGAGATACAGAGGAGGTCTGGGTTGAGATTAAATTCCTGTTGCAGTAGCTTCCTTAGCCTACATAGAGAGCAGGACAAGCTGCGTTGGCAGGTAGCCATGTTGTTGTGCTAATGAGACCAGGAAGAGACTGCATGCCTGGCTATTGTTGCATCCCAATTTGCACCCTTTGGTCAAAAGTAGTGGCATATATAGGGAATATGGTGCCATTTCGTACGCAGTCTATATTAGCAGGGGTTTGGTCACCATTGTAATGAAACGCCTTTGGGCTCCTGAAAGGAATCCAGCACTGAATGATTTAGAGCACAAGGAGAGCCACCAAAACAGTAATATCTCTCGCTGCATCCCAAATGGCATCCTATTCCTTATATACAGATGTTGGATCTTAATTTGATCACTCGTCTGTTGCTGAGAATTTTCATGCACAGCCGGAAATGCAAACTTGTAGTGTATTCAAGGTTTAAAAAGGCTTCTAAAGTTTGACATTTCCACTTAAAAATGTCAGAATTGATTTGCTCTAATGGAAAATGTATCAACCCCTACAAAAAAAAATCCATTTACCTATAATCCACATAGTAATTCACATTTTGCTTTAGGATTATTTTCCTGCTGTGGCAAACGATTATTTTTCCTGCAAACTATTATTTTCCTAATTGGAGTTACTCCAATTATTCGCTGCAGATCCTCTCAAGCTCTGTCAGGTTGGATGGGGAGCGTCGCTGCACAGCTATTTTCAGGTCTCTCCAGAGATGTTCGACCGGGTTCAAGTCCGGACTCTGGCTGAACCACTCAATGATATTCAGAGACTTGTCGCGAAGCCACTCCTGTGTTGTCTTGGCTGTGTGCTTAGGGTTGTTGTCCTGTTGAAAGGTGAACCTTCACCCCAATCTGAGGTCCTGAGCGCTCTGGAGCAGGGTTTCATCAAGGATCTCTCTGCTCCATTCATCTTTGCCTTGATCCTGACTAGTCTCGCACTCCCTGCCACTGAAAAACATCCCCACAGCATGATGCTGCCACCACCATGCTTCATCATAGGGATGGTGCAAGGTTTCTTCCAGACGTGATGCTTGGCATTCATGCCAAAGACTTTATGATACAGTGAAATAATCTGTCTGTAAACAATTGTTGGAAAAATTACTTGTGTCATGCACAAAGTAGATGCCCTAACCGACTTGTCAAAACTATAGTTTGTTAACAAGAAATTTGTGGAGTGGTTGAAAAACTAGTTTGAATGACTGAGCAAAAATGTAAATGCTACATGTAAAGTGTTCCATGTTTTATGAGCTGAAATAAAACATCTCAGAAATTTTCCAGATGCACAAAAAGCTTATTTCTCTAAAATGTTGTACACAAATTTGTTTACATCCCTGTTAGTGTGCATTTCTCCTTTGCCAAGATAATCCATCCACATGACGTGTGGCATATCAAGAAGCTGATTTAACAGCATGATCATTACACAGGTGTACCTTGTGCTGGGAACAATAAAAGGCCACTCTAAAATGTGCAGTTTTGTCATACAACACAATGCCACAAATGTCTCAAGGGAGTAGGCAATTTCCATAATGACTGCAGGAATGTCTACCAGAGCTGTTGCCAGAAAATTGAATGTTAATTTATCTACCATAAGCCTCCTCCATCGTCATTTTAGAGAATTAGGCAGTATGTCCAACCAGCCTCACAAATCTAGACCACGTGTAATCACGCCAGCCCAGAACCTCCACATCCTGCTTCTTCACCTGCGGGATCATCTGAGACCAGCCACCCAGACAGCTGATGAAACTGTGGGTTTGCACAACCAAATAATTTCTGCATAAACTGTCAGAAACTGTCTCAGGGAAGCTCATCCGCGTGCTCGTCGTCCTTACCAGGGTCTTGCCTTGACTGCAGTTTGGCATCGTAAACCGACTTCAGTGGGCAAATGCTCACCTTTGGCGGCCGCTGGCATGCTGGAGAAGTGTGCCCTTCACGGATGAATCCCGGTTTCTACTGTACAGGGCAGATGGCAGACAGCGTGTATGGCGTTGTGTGAGTGGTTTGCTGATGCTAACATTGTGAACAGAGTGCCCCATGGTGGAGGTGAGGTTATGGTATGGGCCAGCATAAGCTACGGACAACAAACACAATTGCATTTTATTGATGGTAATTTGAATGGACAGCGATAGCGTGACAAGATCCGGAGGCCCATTGTTGTGCCATTCGTCCGCCACCATCACCTCATGTTTCAGCATGATAATGCATGGCCACATGTCGCTAGGATCTGTACACAATTCCTTGTAGCTGAAAATGTCCCTGTTCTTCCATGGCCTGCATACTCACCAGACATGTCACCCACTGAGCATGTTTCGGATACTCTTGATTGACGTGTACGACAGCGTGTTCCAGTTCCCGCCAATATCCAGCAACTTCGCACAACCATAGAAGAGGAGTGGGAAAACATTCAACAGACCACAATCAACAGCCTGATCAACTCTATGCAAAGGAGATGTGTCACGCTGCATGAGAAAAATTGTGGTCACATCAGATACTGACTGGTTTCTTATCCATGCTCCTACCTTTTTTTTCAGGTATCTGTGCTCAACAAATGCATATCTTTATTCCCAATCATGTGAAATCCATAGAATAGTGCTTAATGAATTCATTTCAATTGACTGATTACCTCATTTGAACTGTAACTCAGTAAAATCTTTAAAATTGTTGCATGTTGCGTTTGTTTTTGTTCAGTGTATACAGTGCCTTCAGGGAGTATTCATACCCCTTGACTTATTCCACATGTTGTTGTGTTACACACAATACCCCATAATGACAAATGGAAAACATGTTTTTAGCAAATTTTTTAAAAATTAAATACATAAATATCTAATTTACATAAGTATTCACACCCCTGTGTCACCGTTGGCAGCGATTTCAGTTGTGAGTCTTTCTGGGTAAGTGCTTAAGAGCTTTGCACACCTGGATTGTACAATATTTGCACATTTTTCTTTAAAATCAATGTCAAACTCTGTCAAGTTGGTTGTTGATCATTGCTAGACAGCCATTTTCCATAGATTTTCAAGCCGATTTAAGTCAAAAACTGTAACCAGGAGGGCCTCTAAAATGTTAGATTGGCGACTACACCATTGGCCACACCCATGGCCACGCCCACCACCAAAGCCCCATTTTTATTCCGGAAAAAAACCTGCAAGCACACACACAGTCCTTCGAAAACAAACAGACCGTTCCCTCGCTTAGCAGCTGTCTGGGCCCAGAACGTTATTAAAGGCAATCAAGCCAAGTGCCATAAATTCCTGCTCTTTGTGAGAGGTGGCAGTGGCAGGCTGCCTGGGGTCGGCCTGGGGGTCACAAAGGCTACGGGGGCGAGAGGTATGGAGGGGGGTGACACTGGTCACCCAGCTCCGGTTCCAGCGGGTGGAATGCAACCCTTCGCCCTTTAACCTCGGGGGGCCATGTTCATAAGGTTAAGTATCAAACATACCCCTCTTGGCCGTGTTCTGTTATAATCTCCACCCGGCACAGCCAGAAGAGGACTGGCCACCCCTCATAGCCTGGTTTCTTCCTAGGTTTTGGCCTTTCGAGGGAGTTTTTTCTAGCCACCGTGCTTCTACACCTGCATTGCTTGCTGTTTTGGGGTTTTAGGCTGGGTTTCTGTACAGCACTTTGAGATATCAGCTGATGTAAGAAGGGCTATATAAATACATTTGATTTGCCCCTGAATATCAGGTAGAGGGTGTCGGTGTCTTTCCCTCGGTGTCTGCCGCTGCTGTTGCTGTGCCAGAGGGTGAATGGCTACAGAAGAGAGCTGAGAGGGAACTATGGAAAACAATACAGTAGTCATTGGAAAAAAATTTTTTAGGTAATATTATTATACTTGGTAAATGTTACATCCACCGGATTTGACCCGGGTGGCTGTTGTGGATGAGGGTTCTGTTCATACCATTAGATTTAGGATAATTGCCAAATACATTTCCACATCATGTACTAATCTGAAAACAGATTTCAAATAAGACAATGATTTTGAACAGACACTTAACACGTTTTTTTATTATGGAGGATTATGAAACGGTTAGTTTTGGGTACGCAGTCTGATTGGTCAAACGTGTGTTCCAGTGGTTTCAGTGTGAGTTGTGAGTTTGGCCAAACCTAAACCTCAATATCTGGGACAATATCTGGGACATGGCCCAACCTTAGATGTTGTTTGGCACTTCTTCCAGAGGTATTTTGCACCTTTGGTCCGGCTCTCTCCCCCTTTCCACCTCTGTGTGCTGGTATTTGTTATTGTCAGGAACCACTAGCTAACAGGGATTTATATTCAGCAGCCTAAGGAAAGGGAATGGAGGCTAAACATGGTTTATTATGGAATGTCAGAGAACACCCCCTTTCACTGGCCAGGCCTCTGATTCTCAGGACAAGGGATGCCGTTGTCCCCCCATACCTCCTCCTTTGCACCTCTCCATGCATGCAGCAACACACCCTGCACTATTCTTTCCCCCATGTTACCCCTTTTCTACAGCATCTGACACCTCCTCTGGCCCCTCCTTGCCTCCCTCTTACCCCTCTGCCCATTCCCTGCCTCCCTCTTACCCCTCCTCTGGCCATTCCCTGTCTCCCTCTTTCCCCTCCTCTGCCCATTCCCTGCCTCCCTCTTACCCCTCCTCCTGCATTCCTGCCTCTCTTACCCCTCCTGCCTTGCCCATTCCCTGCCTCCCTCTTACCCCTCCTCTGCCCATCCCCTGCCTCCCTCTTTCCCCTCTGCCCATTCCCTGCCTCCCTCTTACCCCTCCTCTGCCCATTCCCTGCCTCCCTCTTACCCCTCCTCTGCCATTCCCTGCCTCCCCTTTACCCCTCCTCTGCCCATTCCCTGCCCCCCTCTTACCCCTCCTCTGCCCATTCCCTGCCTCCCTCTTACCCTCCTCTGCCCATCCCCTGCCTCCCTCTTTCCCCTCTGCCCATTCCCTGCCTCCTCTTACCCCTCCTCTGCCCATTCCTGCCTCCCTCTTACCCCTCCTCTGCCCATTCCCTGCCTCCCTCTTACCCCTCCTCTGCCCATTCCCTGCCTCCCTCTTACCCTCCTCCTGCCCATCCCCTGCCTCCCTCTTTCCCCTCTGCCATTCACTGCCTCCCTCTTACCCCTCCTCTGCCCATTCCTGCCTCCCTCTTTCCCCTCCCTCCTGCCCATTCCCTGCCTGCCCTCTTACCCCTCCTTCTGCCATTCCCTGCCTCCTCTTACCCCTCCTCTGGCCATTCCCTGCCTCCCTCTTTACCCTCCTCTGCCCATTCCCTGCCTCCCTCTTACCCCTCCTCTGGCCATTCCCTGCCTCCCTCTTACCCCTCCTCTGCCCATTCCCTGCCTCCCTCTTACCCCTCCTCTGGCCCCTCCCTGCCTTCCTCTTAAGGCGTCCGCATGATTCCCATCCGAAACAGTTAGAAATATTCCGTGCATATATAATGACGCCATTTTGTGACGTTTTTTTGTTGTTTGTTTTGGTCTTCGGCAAGGGCTTTTTCAAGGCAAGCCGAATTTCGGAGCCGACGTCTATGCCCTTTTGTCGGTCAACAGTAGGGGTTCTTCAATGAAGTATTGTTGTCATTCAACAATAGATGACTCGTTTTCATGCAAATTTTTTCACTTGGGAAATACTGCACCAAACATTTTAGTCAGATGTAAAATTGGCAAAAACGTCAAAATTAATGACAGATTTCTTGAGTTACAATATCTTAGATTAATTCAGACTATTTTGAGGAAGAGTATACAGGCTGCGGAGTCACATGATGGACAAACAGTACTATTGCTGCTTTTTCAATTTTTTCAAGTGAAGGTCTTTTAAGGGAGTATGGAGCACACTGGTTCGGTTCGCCTAACCGAGTTCAGCTAGGCGCCAGCCGAACCAAAACATGCAAAGCTTTTATCCCTCACCAGAATAGCACAGCAGGCCTCTCTGAAAATAGAGCAGGGGATGTTGTCATACCACCTCTTCTCTATTATTTGTTTTACTCTCATCTCTCTTACTCTCTCTTTTACTCCTATTCCCTATCTATCTATTTTGCTCTCTTCTACTTTATCTTGCCTCTCTTTTTCTCTCCCTCTCCATTCTCGCCCTCTTTCTGACTCCCGCTCCCTCTGCTTTGCTCTCTTCAGTGATTAGCCAACAGAATGACTCCTTTGTCTCAGCACTGTGGAGGAACTTGCAGTTTGAAAACAGAAAAATGGAAGGATACACAAGTGAGAACTGTAAAGAGAGAATAGGCACATTGTAGCCTGTTTTCGAGTGATTTAATGTCTTATATTCAACTGTAAAAGAATTGTGCCCAGAAAGTAATGCAATGTTGAAGAAATTAAATCGAGTTTTTGTTTTACTTGTACTAGTTATTGACTGTCTTCGGAGGCCATGAATGTAGATACTAGTACTGCAGTGCACCAAATCAAACACTGGTGAGTGTTTTAGGTTCTGTACAACATACAGTGCCTTTGGGAAGTATTCAGATACCTTGACTTATTTCACATTTTGTTACTTTACAGCTTTATTCTAAAATGTATTACATGGTTTTTTCCCCTCATCAATCTACACACAATACCCTAAAATGACAAAGCAAGAACAGGTTTTAGAAATCTATCTAATTTATAAAAACTGAAATATTACATTTACATAAGTATTCAGACCCTTTACTCAGTACTTTGTTGAAGCACATTTGGCAGCAATTACAGCATTGAGTCTTCTTGGGTATGACGCTACTATCTTGGCATGTACTTCCGGTGCCGACAGAGATGGCCGCCTCGCTTCGCGTTCCTAGGAAACTATGCAGTATTTTGTTTTTTTATGTGTTATTTCTTACATTTTTTAATGTGTTATTTCTTACATTGTTACCCCAGGTAATCTTAGGTTTTATTACATACAGTCGGGAGGAACTATTGGATATAAGAGCAACGTCAACTCACCAACATTACGACCAGGAATACGACTCTCCCGAAGCGGATCCTCTGTTTGGCCTACCACCCAGGACAATGGATCGGATCCCAGCCGGCGACCCAAAACAACGGCGCCGTAGAAGGGGCAGACGGAGCGGTCTTCTGGTCAGGCTCCGTAGACGGGCACATCACGCACCGCTCCCGAGCATACTACTCGCCAATGTCCAGTCTCTTGACAACAAGGTAGACAAAATCCGAGCAAGGGTAGCATTCCAGAGAGACATCCAAGACTGTAGCGTTCTTTGTTTCACGGAAACATGGCTCACTCGAGACACGCTATCTGAGTCGGTACAGCCACCTGGTTTCTTCACGCATCGCGCCGACAGAAACAAGCATCTCTCTGGTAAGAAGAAGGGCGGGGGTGTATGCCTTATGATTACAGAGACGTGGTGTGATCATAACAACATACAGGAACTCAATTATTTTTGTTCATCTGACTTATAATTCCTCACAATCAAATGCCGACCGCATTATCTACCAAGAGAATTCTTTTCGATCATAATCGCAGTCGTGTATATTCCCCCCCAAGCAGACACATCGACGGCCCTGAAAGAACTTCATTGGACTCTATGTAAACTGGAAACCACATATCCTGAGGCTGCATTTATTGTAGCCGGGGATTTTAACAAGGCTAATCTCAAAACAAGGCTCCCCAAATTCTATCAGCATATCGATTGTGCTACCAGGGCTGGCAAAACCCTGGATCATTGTTATTCTATCTTCCGCGACGCATATAAGGCCCTCCCCCGCCCTCCCTTCGGAAAAGCTGACCACGACTCCATTTTGTTGCTCCCAGCCTATAGACAGAAACTAAAACAGGAAGCTCCCGCGCTCAGGTCTGATCAACGCTGGTCCGACCAATCGGATTCCACGCTTCAAGATTGCTTCGATCACGTGGATTGGGATATGTTCCGCATTGCGGCGAACAACAACATTGACGAATACACTGATTCGGTGTGCGAGTTCATTAACAAATGCATCGGTGATGTTGTACCCAAAGCGTCTATTAAAACATTCCTCAACCAGAAACCGTAGATTGATGGCAGCATTCGCGCAAAACTGAACGGGCGAACCACTGCTTTTAATCAGGGCAAGGTGACCGGAAACATGACCGAATACAAACAGTGTAGCTATTCCCTCCGCAAGGCAATCAAACAAGCTAAGCGTCAGTACAGAGACAAAGTGGAGTCGCAATTCAACGGCTCAGACACGAGAGGTATGTGGCAGGGTCTACAGTCAATCACGGACTACAAAAGAAAAACCAGCCCTGTCGCGAATCACGATGCCTTGCTCCCAGACAGACTTAACAACTTTTTTTGCTCGCTTTGAGGACAATACAGTGCCACTGACACGGCCCACAACCAAAACCTGCGGGCTCTCCTTCACTGTAGCCAACGTGAGTAAAACATTTAAACGTGTTAACCCTCGCAAGGCTGCAGGCCCAGACGGCATCCCCGGCCGCGTCCTCAGAGCATGCGCAGACCAGCTGGCTGGTGTGTTTATGGACATATTCAATCAATCCTTATCCCAGTCTTCTGTCCCCACATGCTTCAAGAGGGCCACCGTTTTTCTTGTTCCCAAGAAAGCTAAGGTTAACTGAGCTAAATGACTACCGACCTGTAGCACTCACTTCCGTCATCATGAAGTGCTTTGAGAGACTAGTCAAGGATCATATCACCTCCACCCTACCTGACACCCTAGACCCACTCCAATTTGCTTATCGCCCCAATAGGTCCACAGACGACGCAATCGCCATCACACTGCACACTGCCCTAACCCATCTGGACAAGAGGAATACCTATGTAAGAATGCTGTTCATCGATTACAGCTCAGCATTTAACACAATAGTACCCTCAACTCGTCATCTAGCTCGAGACCCTGGGTCTCGACCCCGCCCTGTGCAACTGGGTCCTGGACTTCCTGCCGGGCCGCCCCCAGGTGGTGAGGGTAGGTAACAACATTTCCACCCCGCTGATCCTCAACACTGGGTCCCCACAAGGGTGCGTTCTCAGCCCTCTCCTGTACTCCCTGTTCACCCATGACTGCGTGGCCATGCACGCCTCCAACTCAATCATCAAGTTTGCAGACGACACTACAGTGGTATGCTTGATTACCAACAACGACGAGATTACCAACAACAACGAGACGGCCTACAGGGAGGAGGTGAGGGCCCTCGGAGTGTGGTGTCAGGAAAATAACCTCACACTCAATGTCAACAAAACAAAGGAGATAATCGTGAACTTCAGGAAACAGTGGAGGGAGCAGCCCCCTATCTACATTGACGGGACAGTAGTGGAGAGGGTGGAGAGTTTTAAGTTCCTCGGCGTACACATCATGGACAAACTGAAATGGTCCACCCACACAGACAGCGTGGTGAAGAAGGCGCAACAGGGCAGCAGCGCCTCTTCAACCTCAGTAGGCTGAAGAAATTTGGCTTGTCACCAAAAACACTCACAAACTTTACAGATGCACAATCCATGCTTCACCGTAGGTATGGTGCCAGGTTTACTCCAGGCGTGAGGCTTTGCAATCAGGCCAAAGAGTTCAATCGTAGTTTCATCAGACCAGAGAATCTTGTTTCTCATGGTCTGAGAGTTTTTAGGTGCTTTTTGGCAAACTCCAAGCGGGCTGTCATGTGCCTTTTACTGAGGAATGGCTTCCATCGGATCACTCTACCATAAAGACCTGATTGGTGGAGTGCTGCAGAGATGGTTGTCCTTCTGGAAGGTTCTCCCATCTCCACAGAGGAACTATAGAGCTCTGTCAGAGTGACCATCGGGTTCTTGGTCACATCCCTGACCAAGGCCCTTCTCCCCAGTTTGCTCAGTTTGGCCGGGAGGCCAGGTCTAGGAAGAGTCTTGGTGGTTCCAAACGTTATCCATTTAAGAATGATGGAGGCCTCTTCTTGGGGACCTTCAATGCTGCAGAATTTTTTTTAGTACCTTTCCCCAGATCTGTGCCTCGACACAATCCTGTCTCGACCTCTACAGACAATTCCTTCAACCTCATGGCTTGGTTTTTGCTTTGACATGCATTGTCAACTCTGGGACCTTATACAGACAGGTGTGTTCTTTTTCAAATCATGTCCAATCAATTGAATTTACCACAGGTGGACTCCAAGTTGTAGAAACATCTCAAGGATTTTCAATGGAAATAGGATGCACGTGAGCTCAATTTCGATTCTCATAGCGAAGGGTCTGAATTGTTATGTAAATAAGGTATTTCTGTTTTTTATTTTTAATAAATTTGCAAAAATTTATAAAAACCTGTTCATTTTGACATTTTGGGGTATTGTGTGTAGATTACTGAAGACTTTGTTTTGTTTAATCCATTTTAGAATAAGGCTAACAAAATATGGAAAAAGTCAAGGGGTCTAAATAATTTCCGATGGCACTGTATAAATGAGTTACATAAGCCATGTTACATGTTTTGGCCATCATCTCCCTTGAAGCTGATGGTATTTTCCCTGTAGTGCGTGAAAAGGGAAAGGATTGAAAAGGGAAGAGGGTAACGAAGAAGGGAGGAAATCCTATTAAGAAAGCGAATGGAAAAGCACTGTTTTACGTTTGAAACGGGCTCAAGCATCCGGTCCAGGAATGGGCAACTGCCCGCATGCGCCCCGCGATCCCACTTTTGAAGGACCTCCGATCAATCCCCCCAATTTTTAAAAAACTCAGTCAGGGTCTGAACTTAGAGTTATAATAGTAGAATTTAATACACCACAGCCTGTAGTTTGTTTGCTGCCAGACAAAAGATACCCTGTGTGTTAAAAAGGTGGATTTGCGTTGCGTTCATTGCCACAGTTAGAGACTGTACAGCACAGGTCTCAAAAAAGTGGAAGAAACTAGATATTATTGTGGCTGCAGGAGAAAAGTTTTTGGGACTCAAGGAAAGACTTGCAAGGGGTACTGGCGCCAGAAGTCCCGCCCTCCCAGGTTCCCCTTGAGCTTGTGTCGGGATCAGATCTGTTTTATTTATTTTTAACAGAAAGTTGTTTGATTTATTTATTTTTTGTACGTTTTTTTAAATCTTTACGTTTTTTGGGGATTCCTGTTTCCATCCTGTATAGTAGGTGGCAGGATGCACATTCAATTGTGTGATCACCAATATACCATAGAAGAAGAAGAATAGTAGAATAGACAAGGTGCCATTTCGAAATGTGGTTGTGCATCAGCAGTTTTTCTCTTTTGTTATGTCAGTCAACATTTTTAGATTGCTAAATTAGATTATCAGCCAGCTATCTAAACTTGTTATCATGGTCAAATTACCGGCCGTGCGGCTCCCATTGATTTTGTGAGTCAGTCTCACTCAGATATAATTAAAACTGCAAACATTTCTCTCTGCCCCATGGCAAAATGTGTAGAATTGCAGCAAACTAGCTTCAAAGTTGCCCATCCCTGATCTAAGCTGTAGCTAGCCTGGCCTGAGGGGTGAGGATTTCCCGGTCCATGTCCTCTCTGTACACCCTGCTCAGCGCTGGCTGGCTGCTGGACCAGATAGATTATTTTAACCTGACAAACTTGTCCTGAAACAAAATAACAGAATTGCATTGCGCAAGAGGGGTTGTTGTTGTAGAAACAGAGTTCGTATGCCTGGATGGTTTGTAGGAAGTAGGCTGAGTCCACTGAAGGCCAGGGACAGTCCTACTTCAGACGCTTTCCACTAGACTCTCACTCTGGCCACAGAGCTTCTGTCTTGTCTCTGACTAACATTCCTGAATGCAAGTTCATATCCCTGTTAGGCAAGATATACATGCATATGCATCTAGTATCTATACCTAGAGTAACAGACTGCCTTTAGTAATGTTAGCCTTGCAATGTGAAGCTATCCTATTTATGAAGCAGTTTGTTTCAGATGGGGCTTGCTTGCACCTTTGCTAATAAGATCTGGCGTAATCTAATTGGAATTTCCCCAGCATTTAATTAAATTAAACACAACACTAGAATGAATTATTAGCTAAGGGCTGACCTATTTTTTTCAATGGTGAAGTTTGTCATGGTCTGACCTGGTATGCAAGTGGTTGCCAACAGTGTAATGCGATAGAATTTAGTCCCATATTAGTCTAATTTCAACCCCTGTCTAAATGTCAGATGTCTAATCTTTGCTCACAAAGTGATAAGCTAAACACTGACTTACAGTTGAAATCGGAAGTTTACATACACCTTAGCCAAATACATTTAAACTCAGTTTTTCACAATTCCTGACATTTAATCCTAGTAAAAATTGCCTGTTTTAGGTCAGTTAGGATCACCACTTTATTTTAAGAATGTGAAATGTCAGAGTAATAGTAGAGTGATTTATTTCAGCTTTTATTTCTTTCATCACATTCCCAGTGGGTCAGAAGTTTACATACACTCAATTAGTATTTGGTAGCATTGCCTTTTAAATTGTTTAACTTGGGTCAAACGTTTCAGGTAGCCTTCCACAAGCTTCCCACAATAAGTTGGGTGAATTTTGGCCCATTCCTCCTGAGCTGGTGTAACTGAGTCAGGTCTGTAGGCTTCCTTGTTCACACACGCTTTTTCAGTTCTGCCCACAAATTTCTGGGATTGAGGTCAGGGCTTTGTGATGGCCACTCCAATACCTTGACTTTGTTGTCCTTAAGCCATTTTGCCACAACTTTGGAAGTATGCTTGGGGTCATTGTCCATTTGGAAGACCCATTTGCGACCAAGCTTTAACTTCCTGACTGATGTCTTGAGATGTTGTTTCAATATACCACATAATTTTCCTCCTTATGATGCATCTCTATTTTGTGACATGCACCAGTCCCTCCTGCAACAAAGCACCCCCACAAACATGATGCTTCCACCCCTGTGCTTCACGTTGGGATGGTGTTCTTCGGCTTGCAAGCCTCCCTCTTTTTCCTCCAAAAATAACGACGGTCATTATGTCCAAACAGTTCTATTTTTGTTTCATCAGACCAGAGAACATTTCTCCAAAAGTACGATCTTTGTCCCCATGTGCAGTTGTAAACCGTAGTCTGGCTTTTTTATGGCGGTTTTGAAGCAGTTGCTTCTTCCTTGCTGGGCGGCATTTCAGTTTATGTCGATATAGGACTCGTTTTACTGTGGATATAGATACTTTTGTACCTTTTTCCTCCAGCATCTTCACAAGGTCCTTTTGTTCTGGAATTGATTTGCACTTTTCGCACCAAAGTACGTTCATCTCTAGGAGACAGAAGGAGACTTTCCTGAGCGGTATGACGGCTGTGTGGTCCCATGGTGTTTATACTTGCGTACTATTGTTTGTACAGATGAACGTGGTACCTTCAGGCATTTGGAAACTAGACTTGTGGAGGTCTACAATTTTTTTTCTGAGGTCTTGGCTGATTTCTTTTGATTTTCCCATGATATCAAGCAAAGAGGCACTGAGTTGGAAGGTAGGCCTTGAAATACATCATCCAGGGACACCTCCAATTGACTCAAATTATGTAAATTAGCCTATCAGAAGCTTCTAAGCCATAACATAATTTTCTGGAATCTTCCAAGCTGTTTAAAGGCACAGTCAACTTAGTGTAAGTAAACTTCTGACCCACTGGAATTGTGATGCAGTGCATTATGAGTGAAATAATCTGTCTGGAAACAATTGTTGAAAAATTACTTGTGTCATGCACAAAGTAGATGTCCTAACCGACTTGCCAAAACTATTGTTTGTTAACAAGATATTTGTGGTGTGGTTAAAAAACGAGTTTTATTGACTCCAACCTTAGTGTATGTAAACTTCTGACTTCAACTGTATACAGTAAGTACATGGCAAAAAAATTAAGTTAAGAAATCTTTCCAGTGCCCTTCTTTTGTGCCACGAGGTTGAGTGTTATTTTGGTGTATTATCTTGGTAATCTTTTATCTTGGTGTATTTTCACAGTTTAAAATTATGTCTACCCCTCTCTCTGTCCTGGTTGTTTCCTTGCAGCAGAAGCCCCTGACCTGGCCATCCCTGGCTTCCCGCCGCCCTCCAGCCTCAACCCTGGCAAAAAGGGAAGCTCCCTCAACTGGTCATTCCCGGACAAGATCATGTCCCCACGCACTGTCAGGAAACTCTCCATGAAGATGAAGAAGCTTCCGGAACTCAGCCGCAAGCTCAGCATAAAAGTGACCAGTAGCAACAACAACAGCAGCTGCAACGGAGCCAGCGAGAGCAGCATCTTAGAGACAAGGACCCAGTGTCCCAAAACCAATTACGGATCAGAACCAGGCCCGGCTCCCCCCAGGTTGTCCCCAAGGGGTGGGCAGGGGGCGGCGGCTAGCCATAATGTGATCTCGAGGTATCACCTGGACAGCAGTGTGTCGACCCAACAAAGCTACAGCAAGAAGAAGAGCAGCGGGACCTCCAAGTCGGCTAGCAAGGGGGGCTACCTCAGTGACGGGGACTCCCCAGAACTGGTGGCCAAGTCTGGGAAGCACGGGTCCTCAGAGGCCAAGGGAGTCAATGGGAAGGAGAAAGACCCAGCCACTGGAGGAGGAGAGAAAACAGGAGCTGGAGGAGTAACCGGAGGAAGTGGCAGCCCCAAGCTGCACGGCACAGAACTAGACATTGACGCGTTCCGCCACTACGCCTTCACAGAACAGCCTAAGTGCACCCAATACATCTCGGGCCTGATGAGCCTGCACTTCTACGGCGCTGAGGACCTCAAGCCACCACGCTTCGACTCCCGAGACGTCTACTGTGCCATCCAGGTGGACTCGGTCAACAAGGCACGCACTGCCCTGCTCACCTGTCGGACCACCTTCCTAGACATGGACCACACCTTCAACATTGAGCTGGAGAACGCCCAGCACCTGAAGCTAGTGGTGTTCAGCTGGGACCCCACACCCAAGAAGAACCGGGTGTGCTGTTACGGCACAGTGGTGTTACCGGCACTCTTCAGGGTGACCAGGAGTCATCAGCTGGCGGTGAAGCTGGAGCCTCGAGGCCTGATCTACGTGAAGCTGAACCTGATGGAGCAGTGGCAGAACTCCCTGGATGGAGGCTACAATGGGGACCGGGAGCCACAGATGTTTGGGGTGGAGGCCTGGAGGGTGGTTGTGAGGGAAAACACAGGACTCATGCTGCCCCTGCTCATCGAGAAGTGCATCACGGAGATCGAGACGAGAGGCTGCCAGGTGAGTTCAGTTCATGGTGTTAATGTTTAATGTTTTTACAGCCTTTTATGTACAACAATGAAAATTTGGCCCACGGGCCTTGGACTGTCAGAGACCACTTATTTAGACCTTGGACTTTCTTAGTTAGCCAACTACCGATTTTGGCAAGGAATAGCCAGTACAGTGCTTTCATATTGCGACAGCCAACAAGCTGAGTGAGTGGCCTGGTTACTCAGCATTCGGTGAGACAGGAACATGTCCAGAGGCGAGTTCTGGATGATTCTGGTTGAGTGGCATACATTAGACCATGCATCAAATAACAGGCCTTCTTGTTTTCATGTTGCAAGTGGCCTTTTATGTGATACAGAAAGAGAGAGAGAGATGGAACAGAGCGAGACAGGCAGCAGGGGTATTGGGAGGCTGGCTGCAGATGTACCATATGAGAACTGCTCTATACCTCTTCCCGTCTTCTTCTTTGAAGCCCAGTGCCAAAGGAGAGAGACTCTCTAATTAATCTCTTTCCTTTGGCACTGGTTTCTTCTAATTAGTTGAGATGCCACCCAGCAGTAAAAAGTGCCTGGCTGCTGCCGTAGAAAATCCATCCATCTTAGGGAGGACCACGGGCAGCAGGTGCCCTGAGTGGCTGGTCCTTGGTGGGGCAACCTCCATCGGGCCATTCTCCAGGGCCTTTCTCCAGGCCTCTCCAAACTACATGACACAGCTCATATATCAGTCCTCTGGCTGGCTGCTCTGCATGGGCTCACCCTCAGTGGGGGAAGGGGACTATGGCTACCAGCAGGCTCATAGGCAGACCTTCCTTCAGGTTCTTATAGAGGACATTTATCAGTGTTACTCTGAAGGCTCTGTCTGGCCTAGACATTGAGCATGCCATGGGACTGTCCCGAACTGGGGTGGCTATGCATTTGGGCCAATCCGTTTTGTGGTAATGGTTTTAGCCACTGGCCAAGTTCATTTATTACCTGTGTTTTCTTTGTACTCCATTTATTTCTCTCTCCATTTGTCTCTCCTGTTCTCTTTCCCTGTTGTTTAAAGAGACACACATATGTCAAAGACATAGTAGAGCTTATGTAAGGGGATATGACTATGTATCACTAGATGCAGTTTGGAGCCATCTTTACCCCGTGGTCCCCCAGGGGCCCATGCTGAGAGGGGTTAGGAGGGGATCTACACCAGATTACACAGGAATGTATAGGACGTGTCACTGAGGCAGGCAGAGAGAGCCAGACACACAGCATAGCATGTCTTTAGAAATAATTATGTGTATCCCTAGATGGAGACTACTCTCGTTTCAGTGTCTCCACAAATGCATGGCCCGAGGGGCTCTGAAGCTTTTAAAGCACTTGGGGGATGATTGTGGCTGTTCTGAAAAGACTGCAGATTGGTGTCACAGAAGCGAGTAATGTGTGTGGATGCTGTAATGTGTGTTTTTTGTGTTTGGTAGTGTCAGATTTCTTTAAGAAAGTACAGTATCTCTACCAGACATATTGAGAAAAATAGCCAGCTGACATCAACTGCGCTAGTTGTGTTCTCACAAGTAAAAAGTCATTTGACCAAATATAAAATACGACGTTGTGAATTGTAGCGCTTGCATTGTTTTGCGAGAAGCTATGAGGGGTCAGAAGTCTGTAAATGGTGCAGGTGCAACCATCTTTTTTCAACCTGTGAAGTTCCACTCCCTACTGATTGGCTTAGTTAGGGGTCCAACCAGGCACTGTTTGTGTCTGTGTGTGTGTGTGTGTATGCTCGCTCATTCAGGGTTCATTCAGAAAGTCCCTGACTCACCACAGTAAACCATTCTGTTGTTTTTAATTAAGACGAGGACAGACCATTATTTCCTATTTGTGTGTGTGTGTGTGTGTGTGTGTGTGTGTGTGTGTGTGGTGTGTGGTGTGTGTGTGTGTGTGTGTGTGTGTGTGTGTGGTGTGTGTGTGTGGTGTGTGTGTGTGTGTGTGTGTGTGTGTGTGTGTGTGTTGCTCAGCAGTGCAGTAGATAAGGCCAAGGCCTCTTCACTACCAGCTGTCACACTACCGCCTGTTGCTCTGCTCTCTCCTCTCAGAGCTTCTACTGACCCTAAACTAAAGGTAGAGCTTTCTCTCAATGGACTTGCTCATTGTGCCCAGTGACTTCTGTTTACTTTTGCACAAAGCTAAATCCTTGCCTAATCTGCCCATTTTTCTCCCTCTCGTGTGAGGGAGTGAGGTTTAGAAATGCTAGACAGAACCGAGAGATCTCAGGCACGAACAGTGTGGCTAGTAGCCTGTATAGACATGTGGTTGGAGCCTGTAGGTCTGTAAAAACTATAGATATTGTGTCCAGCTTAGTGTTGTCACGATACCAGAGTTTTGACTTCGATACCAGGTTTAGTATCACGATAGTCGATACTGAAACATTACTCAATACCAAAACGATACTCGATACCGAAGCGATACCACAGCAACTGATTAACTAAAGTCACAGAAAAACCACTGGGCTTTCTTTTTTTAAACATGAAACAATATGTTAATAACCGGTAGAACTAAAATAACAAGTAGAATATCTTCTATATTCAATTTCTTTCAAAAAATAAAACATACGTTTTCCTTATGCAAAACCATATCTGAGACTCAGAGCATCCAAAATGACATAAAAAAACACTTTGAAACTCATTTCTGAATCTTCTATATTGCAATATAGTCTACACACCATAGACATACAATGGATTTTTAGACAGCATACTACGATTCCCAGAGAGCATTTCAACTCCGAGTGCAATGCTCCACCCATGGCTGATGGCTGGCTACTGATAGCAAAGCCCAGACAAATGCAAAGTAGTCTAAATAAATTGCTGTCATGGCTAAGTTATGAGTGCATTTCACATTCATTTTGGGTTGTAGTGATATTATCATGCTCACATGAATGTCATGCTGAATATACACAAAACATTGCTCGAACACCTGCTCTTTCCATAACATAGACTGACCAGGTGAATCCAGGTGAAAGCTATGCTCCCTTATTGATGTCATTTGTTAAATCCACTTCAATCAGTATAGATGAAGGGGAGGGACAGGTTAAAGGATAATTTTTAAGCCTTGAACCAATTGAGACGGATTGTGTATGTGTGTGAATGGGTTGTGAATGACCTGGTTATATTTGGGAAAATATTTAAGCTAGGTGTATGTTTTTGCAAGTTGTGTGTGTGTGTGTGTGTGTGTATTCAACCTGGTTGTGTGTGTTTCTGCAGGTTGTGGGCCTCTACCGTCTGTGTGGCTCAGCAGCAGTAAAGAAGGAGCTGCGGGAGGCCTTTGAGAGGGACAGCCTAGGAGTGGAGCTCTGTGAAAACACTTACCCTGACATCAACGTCATCACAGGTAACATTACACTGCCAACCGCATCAGAACCCCTAACATATATTAAAACCCTTGCTGTGTGTGTGACATATACACATGTCCTACAAGTCTGTGCGTGTGTGTGTTTTGTAGTAAAAGCATTCCAGTCAGCATACCACCAGTATGTGAGTGTGCCTGAGGGGAGAGTCCTCACACGAACCAGCCAACCATCCAGGCCAACGTGCATTTAGGTCAATTCTTCATTCCTCTCTTCCAGGTTCAGACACACAACTCTCTCTGACCACCTCTGGAACACACACACACACACACACACACACACACACACATACACTGTTTTGCCATTATCTACACAAGAGGAGACAATAACCCAGTTTCACTCTGCTTAAAGTACTGTAATTCCTCACTGGTTTAATCAGTGTCAGTGACAAACTAGGACAAAGTATTTCATTTGCTAAATATTTGTATTTGTTCTGCCTGAACACGTGGGGACTTGAGTGAATGTCCAATTTTCCTCTTCCCCCTGCAGAAGGATATTCGCCTGATCAAAATGGCTGAATTAACCAACACCAATTATCTGTTCGCTTCTAGAGTCTGGCTGCCATGTCACCTTCAGTCAACCAATGAATACAGATTCCGGGAATAGACAGTTATGAGAAAAATACTTGCTCATGGATTTCTCCCACCGAAAAAGAGGAAGACCATGGAATCCCTCGGCATTGTGGGATTGGGAAGAGGCCCTTATAGGAGTCCTCGTATGATGCCTGCTTTGATCTGAATGCATGGCAGAGCAAAGAACACAGTTAACAGTTGAGCGGGTAATAAAAAAAGGGCCAACACCAGCGTGGATTGTTGGTTTATGCTTGCTGCCTAAATTTGCTCTGCCGAGCATGCGGTTGTTGCAGATGGGCTGAGGAAGTGGAGTGAGGGAGAGAGAGAAAGAGAGGAAGGGTGGTTGTCCTGGGCTAGGCAGGGCTGGGTTAGGCTGGGCAGAGAGCGGTGGTAGATAGAGGGGTATGGGGGTTGGTGGTTTGAGTGGAGTCAGGCCAGCCAGAGAGAGAGACAGAGAGGCTAGCTAATAAGCATGCCAAACGTGTGAGCTAAGAGGAGTCGGTGAGGGCTGGCTTGTCACACGGCTAATTTAAAAGGCAGAGGTAGTAAAAAGGAAGACCAAGTCAAAGTTCAATCCAGAGCTTGCAAAACATGTGCACTGCCTGGCCTTCCTTTGTTTCAAACCTTGATCCCAGACAAAGTTACCAACTTCAGTAAACAGCCTCATCATGGTTGTCATGCTCTGAATACAGAACAGTAGCTGACATAAATTAACTGAATTTATTTAGCCAACTCTGTTTTTGTATCAGCAGATTTCCTGGGGTTAGATTTTCCTTGCACTTTCAGTTTAACCCCATAAAGTTTTTGCTATGTACATTCAGACGTTTTTTTGTAGGTTAACATGGAGTCAATAGACACATAGACAACAGGAGTCTAGACCTTGCAGATCTGCACTGTAATCGAATCAGAGTCTGTGTTAACAGCTGGGATGTGGCTTAAATCAGGGAGGGAGGTGGAGGGGGGCAGAAGCGCTCTCTCTCTCTTAGCCCCCTTTGACTAGGGGACATTCCTCCAGGGCTGGGAGGCTTTGGCAGGACCCAGTGTCCACAGACCCACCCTCCAGTCTCCCAGCCCTCCAGTCCCCAGCCCCTTTAGACAGGAGCACAGATGGAGGGACAAGCTGGTCATTTTACTTTTAGTCACGGTTGTGTGTTTCAGTCCACCGGGCAGGGATTACCTCTGACTCTTCTGGTCCTGCTTGTAGAATCCGTAATGCTTAACCAAGGGAGGCAGTTGAGAGGCCTACTGGGTCAGTAACAGCATCTGCCATTTTGAAGTTCTTCTTGAAGTATAATTTATTTTTAGTCTATGTAACATAGCTAGGAGCATATACAAGGATCCCTTGTGTGGTGTTTTTGTTATTCACCCAATGTTCACAGGTCTGATGGACCCAATACAGAATTTACGTAAAAATACTTAATACTTAGATGTGGACTTATATCAATTACAAGCAATATAGACAGCATACATGGTTAGTATGTGCCATTTACCTCTGCTAGATCACATTTATCAATAAAAGCGCTGTTTTTTTATATAATCAAAACATGGGTGGAATAAATCATGTTTATCTTGAACAAATATAAATGAAACAAGGTTTTCATTACTATTGCTGTTTATTGCTTTGATCTGAACAAATTGGAAGGACAAATTTTACATACAGTATTTTATGGAAATGATAAATGAGCCTCATTGAACACTAATTAAGGCTGGTCTACACACCACATGAGGGACAGAGTTTTACTGTGTGTGGTTGCAAATGTATTTCTTGCACTTGATGCATGTGTACTGTGTCTTCCTGTCCTTCTTGGGTCCCAACACATTGCAGCGCTTCTTCTTGTTGCTACCGGCTGCAATCTACATTGATGAAAACACTTAGTACAGGAATTTTACTAACATCTCACTCACTCACTCACATATATAGTTACAGCAAGCCAAGGTAGGAGATTCAGACACACACATGCAACAACATCACTCACACCAGTATCCTCCTCCTGAATCCTCATCACTATGGCTGCAGAAGCTGGGGTCCTTGGGATATGTTGCCTCCTCTGGATTTGAGGTCTTACCAATGACTTGCCCAGCTCCTCGAGAAAGAGCCGTCTCCTCTGGAGCTTCCGTCTGTTCCAATCTGTGTTCAATGTCATTCAGATGACAACCGCGTTGTAAGCTGAGATGTCCGAGATGTTGAAGAATATCACAAGTGGCCAGCGTAGGGTTCTTCTTTTGCAACTGTAGCCAGTCACCAGCTTGTCTAAGTTGTCCACCCCCCCTTTTGTGGCATTGTATTCCTTTATGATTTCTGGTTTCCTGGCCACACAGACTCTCCCATCCCTATGCAGCGTACTCATGAGTACCACATTTTTGCCTTTCTTTGGCACATAGGACACTAGGAACGTGTCAGCCATGAACACAAACTCAGAAGAATTAATAGGCCTGTTCCGTGTATTTAACATGCTGGTAGAAATGTTGTAAAATGGATTTAAGTTTCCCTGCATTAAAGTCCTAGGCTACTAGGAGGGCCGCCTCTGGGTGTTTTCTTGTTTGCTTATAGCGGAATACAGCTCATTCAGCGGTTATTTACAAAAATACATAGTCCGTTGCCCCTTGTCTTACCAGACGCTGCTGTTCTATCCTGCCGGTGCACTGTATAACTAACCAGCTGTATGTTGATAGTGTCGTCGTTCAGCCACGACTCTGTGAAGCATAAGATATTACTGTTTTGAATGTCCCGTTGGTAGTTTAATCTTCCGCGAAGGTCATCTATTTTATTCTCCAAAGAATGCACGTTTGCTAGCTGAATGGGAGGAAGTCGGGGTTTATTCGATCGCCTACGAACTCTCAAAAGGCAGCCCGCCCTCCGGACCCTTTTTCTCTGCCTCCGCTTCACGCAAATCACGGGGATCTGGGCCTGTTCCCGAGAAAGCAGTATATCGTTCGCGTCGGGCTCGTCAGACTCGTCAAAGGAAAAAAAGGATTCTGCTAGTCCGTGGTGAGTAATCGCAGTCCTGATGTCCAGAAGTTATTTTCGGTCATAAGAGACGGTAGCGGCAACATTATGTACAAAATAAGTTTAAAAAATAAGTTACAAACAACACAAATAAATGAACAAAAAAACGCAATCGGTTGGGGGCACATAAAACTGCCTTTTTCTCCGGCGCCGTACTTATCACATGTGATGTTGCGGCCACGGAGTCCCTGTCACGTCCAAGACAACCTGCATCCCTTGGTTCTTCTCAGGGGCTCCTCCATCTGGCACCCCCATATACACTTGCAAGTTCCACGCATATGATGAAGCAGCATCGCAGTCAGCCCAGATCTTGATTCCATATTTTGTGGGTTTAGAAGATATGTACTGCCTGAAGGGGCAGCAGCACCTAAATGGCATAAGCTGCTCATCAACAGTAACGTTGGGCTCAGGGTTGTAAAACAGGGGAAGGCGGTCCACCCACTTGTCCCACACACTGACCTGATTGCAGCTAGCTTGTCTTTCTGTTGCCGAACTGGTCTGGTGTCTCGGTTATCGAAGTGGATAATCCTGGAAATAATGTGGAAGTTTTCCAGATACATTGTTGCAAGTTATCTGCCAGTTTCTGCATCTCACAAGGATTCTCTGGATTCCCCATTGGATCTGAAAACACCAGCAAGAAAAAGAACCCCAAAGTATGCATGTAAATGAGTTTGGTACATCTCCTTCCGTCTCTCTCCAAAAACATACCTTCACTCCAAATTAGTGCAGTCCAGAATGATTTTCTGAATGGTGTCTGGGATGTACAGTTCAAAAGAAGACTTTATGTCCTACACATGAGTAACTGCCATCTGCGTCAAGCCCTGATTGCATCCTTATCACATTGGCAGTAATGCGGGGTGGCTCATTCTTTGGGCAAGAAGACAATTTTTTGACATCCATATTTCTCCTCCTTCAAGCTGCTGATGAGCTGGCTGCTGACGGGCTGGTCCTGGGGCTGGCTGGGGGTCAATCTCGTCCTCTTCTTCCAACTCCCTGTCAGACTCCGAATTGACAGAGACATGGTCCTCATTCTGAAAATTCTTCATCTTCACACACTACAAAGGGTAAAGAGTGCGAGAAAAGCGGGACACAGACAGACAGGTTCTTGGTGCTATGTTGAAACATCAGGCCCAGGGAGGAGGAAGACAGAGTGAAGGCACACAGCAAACCTTTTTGTTTAATTTGTATTTGTTTTCACCTACACACATACACACACACTATTATTACCCTCGGTTCCAATGGACCGAACCACCACATATGTAATATACATGTGTAGGCTGGTGCAGTGTGCACTCAATGAAAATGTGTTATTTTACATGTTCTTCACAGAAAATGAGCCAAGGCCAATGAGTCTCAGGTTCTATCATTGTATCATTTTTATTTTAGTAAACATTGAAAATGGGTCCTTACAGACCTGAACACCACACAAGGGTTAACTGATGTTGCTCCACCTGGTAGCCTAATGCAAGGACAGTTGACAGTTATCTGAGGATAGCCCTTTCAAGCAACTTTCTGCTTGGCAGGAAGCCAACAAGAAGCTTCAGTGATGTGTTCTAACGTGAACAAAACAGTGAAAGGTAGGCCAGTGTTTTGAGCTGCTAGTTGCTCCAAAGAAGAAATCGAAAGTTGAGACTCCTCTTTCACTTGTTAGTTTGTTATAGGGTTGCAAAGGGAGGGTATTATATTACTGCTAACTTTCTATGTTTTCCTGTAAACTACCAGAATTTGGGTAACTTTCAAGGATTTTATCACATGACATCTAGTGGCCTTTTGGGGTACTTGAGATTATCACAGGTGTCTGTAATTATCTTTGGGCCTCTGTGTGGGCTTTTAAACTCAGCAGAAAAAATAAACGTCCTCTCACTGTCAACTGCGTTTATTTTCAGCAAACTTAACGTGGAAAAATAAGATTTCAAGAACATAAGATTCAACAACTGCGACATAAACAGAACAAGTTCCACGGACATGTGACTAACAGAAATGGAATAATGTGTCCCTGAACAAGGGGGGGTCAAAATCAAAAGTGTCAGTCAGTATCTGGTGTGGCCACCAGCTGCATTAAGTACTTCAGTGCATCTCCTCCTCATGGACTGCACCAGATTTGCCCGTTCTTGCTGTGAGATGGTACCCCACTCTTCCACCAAGTTACCTGCAAGTTCCCGGACATTTCTGGGGGGAATGGCCCTAGCCCTCACCCTCTGATCCAACAGGTCCCAGACGTGCTCAAATGGATTGAGATCCGGGCTCTTCGCTGGCTATGGCAGAACACTGACATTCCTATCTTGCATGAAATCACGCACAGAACGAGCAGTATGGCTGGTGGCATTGTCATGCTGGAGGGTCATGTCAGGATGAGCCTGCAGGAAGGGTACCACATGAGGGAGGAGGATGTCTTCCTTGTAACGCACAGCGTTGAGATTGCCTGCAATGAGAACAAGCTCGGTCCGATGATGCTGTGACACACCGCCCCAGACCATGACGGACCCTCCACCTCCAAATCGATCCCGCTCCAGAGTACAGGCCTCGGTGTAACACTCATTCCTTCGACGAAAAGCGCGAATCTGACCATCACCCCTGGTGAGACAAATCCGCGACTCGTCAGTGAAGAGCACTTTTTACCAGTCCTGTTTGGTCCAGTGATGGTGGGTTTGTGCCCATAGGCGACGTTGTTGCCGGTGATGTCTGGTGAGGACCTGCCTTACAACAGGCCTACAAGCCCTCAATCCAGCCTCTCTCAGCCTATTGCGGATAGTCTGAGCACTGGTGGAGGGATTGTGCGTTCCTGGTGTAACTTAGGCAGTTGTTGTTGCCATTCTGTACCTGTCCCGCAGGTGTGATGTTCGGATGTACCGATCCTGTGCAGGTGTTACACGTGGTCTTCCACTGCGAGGACGATCAGCTGTCCGTACTGTCTCCCTGTAGCGCTGTCTTAGGCGTCTCACAGTACGGTCATTGCAATTTATTGCCCTGGCCACATCTGCAGTCCTCATGCCTCCTTGCAGCATGCCTAAGGCACGTTCACGCAGATGAGCAGGGACCCTGGGCATCTTTCTTTTTGTGTTTTTCAGAGTCAGCAGAAAGACCTCTTTAGTGTCCTAAGTTTTCATAACTGTGACCTTAATTGCCTACCGCCTGTAAGCTGTTAGTGTCTTAACAACCGTTCCACAGGTTGCATGTTCATTCATTGTGTATGGTTCATTGAACAAGCATGGGAAACAGTGTTTAAACCCTTTACAATGAAGATCTATGAAGTTATTTGGATTTTTACGAATTCTTTGAAAGACCGGGTCCTGAAATTGGGACGTTTCTTTTTTTGCCGAGTTTATATAAAAATAATTAAATACGATGATTTTAAAATAGAATGACAAAGTTGTAAAATATTATCCTAAATATAAACCGTCAACTTAATGAATACATTTGTTTTTAATATGAGGGTTTCAGCATGTAATATCCTTTATATTTTTTTTACACACTTTATTTATTTTACAATGTCAATGTCTTTTTTGTAAATATTGACGCCAAACTGGTGGCAGTTGTGAGTTAAAGTCAATAGTTGGAAGAGTTGCAGAATTAATAGAAAATAATTCCATTGTTGATTAGATGCTTTTTTCATTAATTAGGCTATTTTCTCTTAAGCCATATGGTCTTTCTACTAGAAACTCATGGACTATCTGGACACAGATATAAAACATTTACACTATATATTAATACTTTTTTAAAGGGTTATTCAAGTATAAATGACCAAAGTTACCAAGACTGCCATAGATTACCTCGTTTTGCAAGCCTAGTTTGTTATCAGGGATACAGACCCCAGTTTGTAGCTCAGCTAGCTGACTTGAATTGTTTTTCATACCGCCAGTCCACTTCCCTCCACTCCAGCCCAGCCCTCCCCGTGCAGTGAAGACATGGAAAGACATTAACAAGTGCCCCCTTTGTTGCCGAACAAATACAGATGGTATTTGGCTCACTCACGCGTGTTGGATTAGCTGAGCTCTGGGCCACCAGGAGGCAGGGACGCCCCGGAGGGAGGTGGTCAGCCCGCCATACAAAGACCTACAGCCCTGGCCCTGTGTGAGTGGGTGGACGGGTGTCAGAGAGAGCAGCAGGCAACACCTTGAGGCAACATAAGGACTGGACCCCCCCCCCCCCAGCCTTCTCTCTACTGGTCTGCTGGTTCGAGGGGATGGGGGAGTAGTGGGGGTGCTGAAATTGGGGTTGTAGTGTTGGTAGGGGAGAACAAGTCCGTAATTTGTTACTTTAGGGTGGCACCGGCCGACGGCACCAGTGACCTGTAGTTTTTGTTTTAACAAGAGTTCAAAGGTTTTGGAGCATTGCCCCCATTACAGTATTGGTCTTGTAGTGTATGGATGTCATAATATTTCCTGATATTTCTGTAGAGATTCTGCAAAAGTCTACTTTGCTCTGTTTCAGTTTTCAGGACGATCTATAGTGAGATTTGCCTTTCAGGGATTACAATTTTGACCCAAAACACTATTTCTCAATCAATTCAAAGCTAATTACTGGCACAAAATCCCAAAACAACTTCACCGAAAAACCAAAACACCTTCCCTGAACAACAGTCCTCCTTTCCGTGGCGTGTTTGTTGCCTGTCTGACAGGCTGTGAAAATAAGGGTAACACCTGCAGAGCAAGGACACCTGTTCACCCCTGAGCCTGACCTTGCCTTGTGTTTGTGTGAGTGTGTTTCATTTAATGAGGACCTTTTAAAGCTACAGCGAAAATTGCAGGTGAAAACTCAATAAAACAAGTCTCAAATGGAATGAAAATGTCTATACATTTCAGCTGTTTCAAAAACATCGCTCTGCTATTATTATTTTTACTGAATGAATGTTGGGCTCAACCAGACATTTCTGTTTATGCTGCCCTACTTATAGAGGGGCAACTGTGGTGGGAGTGTCATGTGCGACCTCCGGAGGTAGCTTTTTACAATACGCAAGTTTGCATTACAGTAATGTCTCTCGAGAATCGATATTTCTCAAAGTTCTCCTTATTTCTCATCAATGCAAATAGACCCTCTAGAGAGAGAAGTCTGCTTTAGGTGCCTTCCCTGATTGGTTGACACAGCAGACTTAGTTTTGCAGGATTTTTTTTTTTTTTTTTCAGACTCGCTTCTGTGTACTGCTGTATTGAGCCATGTTGGGTCTTGAGTACAGTTATGGAGGGGGCTCAGTTCAGGCTCATAATGTGCAAACAGACCTGGGTTAGGCTCAGCGGAAGGGGAAGAAACGGTCACACACCATGAGTTCTATGACACAGTATAGGAGCAAAATAGGAAATCGTTTTTTACACAGCAAAGACGAAATAAAATACACTGAATGAACAGCCTCAATTCGTCGGGGCATGGAAACTACAAGGTTTCGAAAGAGTTCCGTAGGGATGCTGGCCCATGTTGACTTCAATGCTCCCCACAGTTGTGTCAAGTTGGCGGGATGTCCTTTGGGTGGTGGACCATTCTTGATACACAAAGAAGCGTGAAAACCCCAGCAGCGTTGCAGTTCTTGACACAACCCAGTGTGCCTGGTACCTACCACCATACCCCGTTCAATTGTCTCAAGGTTTAAAAATCCTTCTACACTGATTGAAGTGGATTTAACAAGTGACATCAATAAGTGATCATAGCTTTCACAAGAATTAAAGTGGTCTGTCTATGTCATGGAATAAGCAGGTGTTCTTAATGTTTTGTACACTAAGTGTATGTATACATCTTTAACATACAGTAGGACCCTACTATACATTTTCAGATTAGTTTAGTACATTCACACCTAGTGTAGTTGTTGTTGATATTCTTATCTCTATACTGTAACTATGTACTATGCTCTTGCCAGTGTATTTAAGTTGGATGTCTCTGCTGAATATATCACAACTGACCCAGAGAGTCATCTTGGACTTTTCAACAGTGAACTGAATCTAGAGTGCATTCGGAAAGTATCTTGACTTTTTCCATATTTTGTTACGTTAGTCTTATTCTAAAATAGATTAAATCGTTTTCCCCCCTCAATCTACACACAACACTCCATAATGACGAAGCAAAAACAGGTTTTTAGAAATTGTTGCAAATTTATTCAAAATAAAACACATATTACATTTACATACAGTACCAGTCAAACGTTTGGACACACTTACTCATTCAAGGGTTTTTCTTTATTTTTTTCCACATTCTAGAATAATAGTGAAGACATAAAAACTATGAAATAACAAATATGGAATCATGTTGTAACCAAAAAAAATTAAACTAATTCTTCGAAGTAGCTACCCTTTGCCTTGATGACAGCTTTGCACACTATTGGCATTCTCTCAACCAGCTTCATGAGGTAGTCACCTTGGAATGCATTTCAATTAACAGGTGTGCCTTGTTAATTTGTGGAATTTCTTTCCTTCTTAATGCATTTGAGCCAATCCGTTGTGTTGTGACAAAGTATGGGGGTATTCAGAAGAGAGCCCTATTTGGTAAAACACGAAGTCCATATTAAGGCAAGAACAGCTCAAATAAGCAAATAGAAATGACAGTCCATCATTACTTTAAGACATGAAGGTCAGTCAATCTGGAAAATGTCAAGAACTTTGAACATTTCTTCAAGTGCAGTCGCAAAAACCATCAAGCGCTATGGTGAAACTGGCTCGTATGTGGACCGCCACAGGAAAGGAAGACCCAGAGTTACCTCTGCTGCAGAAGATAAGTTCCTTAGTTACCAGCCTCGGAAATCGGCAATTATCTTCACCTCAGATTGCAGCCCAAATAAATGCTTTCTCAGAGTTCATGTAACAGATACATCTCAACATCAACTGTTTAGAGGAGACTGCGTGAATCAGGCCTTCATGGTCGAATTACTCCAAAGAAACCACTACTAAAGGACACCAGTAATAAGAAGAGACTTGCTTGGGCAAAGAAACACGAGCAATGGACATTAGACCGGTGGAAATATGTCCAAATTTGAGATTTTTTGGTTTCAACCACTGTAACTTTGTGAGATGCAGAGTAGGTGAACGGATTATCTCTGCATGTGTGGTTCCCACCGTGAAGCTTCCAGGAGGAGGTGTGAGGGTGCTTTTCTGGTGACACTTTCTGTGATTTATTTAGAATTCAAGGCACACTTAACCAGCATGGCTACCACAACATTCTGCAGCGATATGCCATCCCATCTGGTTTGAGCTTAGTGGGATTATCATTTGTTTTTCAACAGGACAATGACCAAAAAAACACACCTCCAGGCTGTGTAAGGGCTATTTGACCAAGAAGGAGAGTGATGGAGTGCTGCATCAGATGACCTGACCTCCACAATCACCCGACCTCAACTCAATTGAGATGGTTTGGGATGAGTTGGACCGCAGAGTGAAGGAAAAGCAGCCAAAAAGTGCTCAGCATATGTGGGAACTCCTTCAAGACTGTTGGAAAAGCATTTCAGGTGACTATCTCATGAAGCTGATTTGAATGAATGCCAAGAGTGTGCAAACCTGTCATCAAGGCAAAGGGTGGCTACTTTGAAGAATCTCAAATATAAAATATATTTAGATGTTTAACACTTTTTTTGGTTCCTACATGATTCCATATTTGTTATTTCGTAGTTTTGATGTCTTCACTATTATTCAACAATGTAGAAAATAGTCAAATAAATAAAAACCCTTGAATGAGTAGGTGTGTCCAAAATGTTGACTGGCACAGTAAATATTCATGACCTGTACTCAGTACTTTGTTGAAGCACCATTGACAGTGATTACAGCGTTGCGTCTTCTTTTGTATGATGCAACAAGCTTGACATACCTTTATTTGGGGAGTTTCTCCCATTCTTCTCTGTAGATCCTGTTAACCTCTGTCAGGTTGAATGGGGAGTGCCGCTGCACAGCTATTTTGTTGTGAGAGATGTTCGATCGGATTCAAGTCCGGGCTCTGGCTGGGCCACTCAAGGACATTCAGAAACATGTCCCGAAGCCATTCCTGCGTTGTCTTGGCTGTGGGGTCGCTTAGGGTCGCTGTCCTGTTGGAAGGTGAACCTTTACCCCAGTCTGAGGTCCTGAGCACTCTGGAGAAGGTTTTCATCAAGGATCTCTCTGTACTTTGCTCCGTTTATATTTCCCTCGATCCTGACTAGTCTCCCAGTCCCTGCCGCTGAAATACATCCCCACAGCATGATGCTGCCACCACCATTCTTCACCGTAGGGATAGTGCCAGGTTTCCTCCAAACGTGACGCTTGGCATTCAGGCCAAAGAGTTCAATCTTGGTTTCATCAGACAAGATATCTTGTTTCTCATGGTCTGAGAGTCCTTTAGGTGCCTTTTGGCAGACTCCAAGCGGGCTGTCATGTGCCTTTTACTGAAGAGTGGCTTCCGTCTGGCCACTCTACCATAAAGGGCTGATTGGTGGAGTGCTCCGGAGATGGTTGTCCTTCTGAAAGGTTCTCCCATCTCCACAGAGGACCACTAGAGCTCTGTCAGAGTGACCATCAGGTTCTTGGTCACTTCCCTGACCAAGGCCCTTCTCCCAGATTGCTCTGTTTGGCTGGGCAGACAGCTCAAGGAAGAGTCTTGGCGGTTCTAAACTTCTTCCATTTAAGAATGATGGAGGCCAGTGGTTTTTGGGGACCTTCAATGCTGCAGAAATGTTTTGGTACCCTTCTCCAGATCTGTGCCTCGACACAATCCTGTCTCGGAGCTCTACGGACAATTGCTTCGACCTCATGGCTTGGTTTTTGCTCTGACATGCACTTTCAACTGTGACCTTATATAAACATGTGTCTGCCTTTCCAAATCATATCCAATCAATTGAATTTACCGCAGATGGACTCAAATGAAGTTATAGAAACATCTCAAGGATGATTCATGGAAACAGGATGCACCTGAGTCTCATAGCAAAGGTTCTGAATACTTATGTAAATAAGTTATTTCTGTTTTTTATTTTAATACATTTACTAAAATGTATAAAAACCTGTTTTCACTTTGTCATTATGGTGTATTGTGTGTAGATTGATGAGGATTTGTTTATTTAATTTTAGAATAAGGCTGTAACGTAACAAAATGTGGAAAAAGTCAAGGGGTCTAAATACTTTCTGAATGCACTGTACATCACTATGTCAACAGGAGTGTACCTACTGCATTCCTGCCAGACTTCATGCACTGGAATGAGAATAGAATGGAACAGTCCTTTATTATTCCATCTCTGGGGAGGAAATCCTGGTTATTCCACCACTAAAAAGCAGCCTAATCCCAGATTCCCACTTAATGGTCAATCTGCTCTTTGTTTCCTGTCTCTGGCTGGATTAGTGGGTAGCAGGGATGGTGATTATGCCAGGCAGTCTGAAATAGACGGGACTCTCTTCCTTAAGTGGACAAAGGGAATGGACATGATAAAAAGTGAACATTGATTCATGTTCTCATTGCTCCTCTAAATCTGTTAGGGAACATTGTCACTATGCAACTACTAGACGGTGAGTTGTAATGTAGAATGTTAGAAATAAAATATTGGTAAAAATGTACATTAAACTCTTCCTTTCTTCCCTCAGCCCTATGTTCCGTCAGTACCCACTGAACCAATTTTAATTCAAATTGGCACAAATGCTTATTGTTATAAGATAGAACATTGTTGATTCAGTATTCAGACCCCTTGATAATTTCCACATTTTGTTACGTTACAGCCATATTCTAGAATTGATTAAATTGTTTTTTTTCCCAATGTCACAATAAAAAATAAATGTGTTTGCATGATTAATCTAATCAAATTTGTTTATAAAGCCCTTCTTACATCAGCTGATATCTCAAAGTTCTGTACAGAAACCCAGCCTAAAACCCCAAACAGCAAGCAATGCAGGTGTAGAAGCGCGGTGGCTAGGAAAAACTCCTTAGAAAGGCCAGAACCTAAGAAGAAACCAATAGAGGAACCAGGCTATGAGGGGTGCCCAGTCCTCTTCTGGCTGTGCCGGGTGGAGATTATAACAGAACATGGCCAAGATGTTCAAATGTTCATAGATGACCAGCAGGGTAAAATAATAATATTCACAGTGGTTGTCGAGGGTGCAACAGGTCAGCACCTCAGGAGTAAATGTCAGTTGGCTTTTCATAGCCGATCATTCAGAGTATCTCTACCGCTCCTGCTGTCTCTAGAGAGTTGAAAACAGCAGGTCTGGGACAGGTAGCACGTCCGGTGAACAGGTCAGGTTTCCATAGCCGCAGGCAGAACAGTTGAAACTGGAGCAGCAGCACGGCCAGTTGGACTGGGGACAGCAAGGAGTCATCAGGCCAGCTAGTCCTGAGGCATGGTCCTAGGGCTCAGGTCCTCTGAGAGAGAGAGAAAGAAAGAAAGAGAGAGAGAGAATTAGAGATAGCATACTTAAATTCACACAGGACACAGGATAAGACAGGAGAAATACTCCAGATATAACAGACTGACCCTAGCCGCCCGACACATAAACTACTACAGAATAAAAACTGGAGGCTGAGACAGGGGGGTCGGGAGACACTGTGGCCCCATCCGACGATACCCCCGGGACAGGGCCAAACAGGCAGGATATAACCCCACCCACTTTGCCAAAGCACAGCCCCCACACCACTAGAGGGATATCTTCAACCACCAACTTACCATCCTGAGACAAGCCCGAGTATAGCCCACAAAGATCTCCGCCACGGCACAACCCAAGAGGGGGGCGCCAACCCAGACAGGAAGATTACATCAGTGACTCAACCCACTCAAGTGACTCACCCCTCCTAGGGACGGCATGGAAGAGCACCAGTAAGCCAGTGACTCAGCCTCTGTAATAGGGTTGGAGGCAGAGAATCCCAGTGGAGAGAGGGGAACCGGCAAGGCAGAGACAGCAAGGGCGGTTCGTTGCTCCAGTGCCTTTCCGTTCACCTTCACACTCCTGGGCCAGACTACACTCAATCATAGGACCTACTGAAGAGATGAGTCTTCAATGAAGACTCATGAAGAAGGTTGAGACCGAGTCTGCGTCTCTCACATGGGTAGGCAGACCATTCCATAAAAATTGTGCTCGATAGGTGAAAGCCCTGCCTCCAGCTGTTTGCTTAGAAATTCTAGGGACAGTTAGGAGGCCTGCGTCTTGTGACCGTAGCGTACGTGTAGGTATGTACGGCAGGACCATATCGGAAAGATAGGTAGGACCAGGCCCATGTAATGTTTTGTAGGTTAGCAGTAAAACCTTGAAATCAGCCCTTGCCTTAACAGTGTAGAGAGGTTAGCACTGGAGTAATATGATCAAATTGTAGGGTTCTAGTCAAGATTCTGGCAGCCGTGTTTAGCACTAACTGAAGTTTATTTAGTGCTTTATCTGCGTTGCCGGAAAGAAGAGCATTGCAGTAGTCTAACCTAGAAGTGACAAAAGCATGGATACATTTTTCTGCATAATTTTTGGACAGAAAGTTTCAGATTTTTGCAATGTTATGTAGATGGAAAAAAGCTGTCCTTGAAACAGTCTTGATATGTTCGTCAAAAGAGATCAGAGTCCAGAGTAAGGTCTACAATTTTTTTTCTGATGTCTTGGCTGATGTCTTTAGATTTTCTCATGATGTCAAGCAAAGAGGCACTGAGTTTGAAGGTAGTCCTTGAAATACATCCACAGGTACACCTCCAATTGACTCAAATGATGTCAATTAGCCTATCAGAAGTTTCTAAAGCCATGTCATAATTTCTGGAATTTTCAAAACTGTTGAAAGGCACAGTTAACTTAGTGTATGTTAACTTCTGACCCACTGGAATTGTGATACAGTGAATTCTAAGTGAAATAATCTGTCTGTAAACAATTGTTGGAAAAATTACTTGTGTCATGCACAAAGTAGATGTCCTAACCGACTTGCCAAAACTATAGTTTGTTAACAAGATATTTGTGGAGTGGTTGAAACACGAGTTTTAATGACTCCAACCTAAGTGTATGTAAACTTCCGACTTCAACTGTAGAAATAATACTAAAGTAAAACACGTAATAATAAATTCACAATGAGTAGCGATAACTTGGATGTATACACGGGGTACCAGTACCGAGTTGATGTGCAGGGGTACGAAGTAATTGAGTTAGATATGTACATATAACTAGGAATAACGTGACCGATAATAAACAGTAGCAGCAGCATATGTGATGAGTTTTAAAAAAGTTTGCTCAAAAAGGGTAAATGCGGATTGTCCGGGTAGCGAATTGGTTAAATGTTTAACTATTTAGCAGTCTTCTGGCTAGGGAGTAGAAGAACGCACTCAAAGTTTGTTTTCAAAAAATAAATTACAAAATATTTAGCAGTCTTATGTCTTGGGGGTAGAATAACATTCCCAGAACATTTGTTCTCAGAACGTAAACACAAAAAATGATACGTTCCCACAACTTCCAATGATCCAAAGGTGCTAGCTGGGTAGTCAGGCACTGAATAAAGAGAGAAAATAATCCAGTCCACCTCAAAGAATTGACACGCTGTCAATACCCTTTTTCTTCTTTCTTTATTTCTGTATTTGTCTGTTATTTTTTGTCCTCCCCCTTCATGAAAAGAAAAGGCAAGGGGCTTAGTGTATATAGACAGTGTGGGCTTCATGTTTCTTCGTCTCTTTTGTCTGAGCCTGGTGAAGGCTGAATGTGGCTGGAGTTACAGGTGTGAACGCCCACGCCATCACAGAACCGAGTCCCCCCACCCTCTTCGCCCCACCACCTTCTCCGACATTCTGAGGCTGCCATGTCATACCCGATTTCAATCAGAACAGAGCCCACCACAACAATGAGTCTTAAAAGCCTTGGCAGCCAGCAGAGTTGGCTGCCAAGGTTGCTGTATAAAAGAAGGGGAGAAGAAAATATTTAGCTTTTCTCAATAACGACTCTTCGTAAAGATAATATTCTTCGGGATTTGTCAGGTATTTTAAGCTGTCTTGTGAAGTAGTACATAAGAGGTATTTCACTTCATTGAGCCGTGTAAAAAACGTATGAAGCCCAGCTGATAAGGTCCACAGAGCGCAAACAGACAGTGGTGTTGTTCATTGTGTCCTTTCTGGTGAAAATCTTTGCTGTCCTCTTAAGTAGCATCTGGCAGCTGTCATCATCATTATCAGAGTTGTTATGATCAGAGATCATTTTTCTGTTAACTCAATGAAGGGTTTCTCATGCTCTCTCTCACTCTCTCTCCTCCCTTCCCCTACTTCTCCTCTCGCCGTCTCCTCCCTCTCTCTCTCCCACTCCCTCTCATTCACCCTTCTCTTCCCCTCTCTCCCTCTTCTTCTCTCTCTCCTCTCTCTCTCCAGGTGTTCTGAAGGACTACCTGCGTGAGTTGCCCTACCCACTTATCACTAAGCACTTGTATGAGACTGTGTTGGACTCTATGGCTCAGAGACCTCTGCGTATCGGAGCAGGAGGATGTGAAAATGACCCGGCAGACACAGAACACACCGTCAGTCTCCTGGAGAACCTGCCAGAGGTGGAGAGGGTAAGGGACAGTTCCTCTTCAATCGATCAATCAAGTTTATTCATAAATCAACATTTGTCACAAAGTGCTTTTGCAGATGCCTTTTTGGGTTCACAGTGCTCTTGGCTCTCTACATTCACCAAGTTCCTTCAGTAGTGTTCATTAGTACTGTGCAGCGTTCACAGTACACAGTTTCAAACCCTCTTGATGTTAGGAAATAACAGTAGCTGAGGGAAATAGCAATAACATAAACAAAGACCCAATAAGCGACACATTTCGTTTGAATGCATTGTTGTGCAACTGACTAGGTATTCCCTTTCCCTTAGTGTGTTTGTGCTTCTAAAATGAGCCGTGTGTTTGGTCAGTGTTAATCCGCCCTTACCCAGTATGTCCTCTGTCTCTGTTACCCCAGTTGACCCTGCGGAGGCTGCTGGACCATCTGAAGCTGGTGGCGTCACACCATGAGGTCAACAAGATGACGTGTCAGAACCTGGCGGTATGCTTCGGCCCCGTGCTGCTCAGCCAACGCCAGGAGGCCAGCTGTCATAGCAACCGGGTCTTCATCGACTCGGAGGAGCTGGCCAGCGCCCTACACTTCAAGAAACATATCGAAGTGCTACACTACCTGCTGCAGCTATGGCCAGGTAACCTCCACCATAGAGATACACTACAATACTAGAGTGGCCTTTGAAATTAACCTTCATAACTCTAGAATGAGGTGATAATGGCAGCCATCTTGGTCAGGGATGCATTCTAAACCAGTATACTTCATGGTGTAGTACCATGCAGTACCACTGGATCTAGAGGCCTTTTATATTTACTAAATGACTATCTTAATTACTGGCTCATTACTCCTGCAGTGAATGTATCAGCCTTTTAGATCAGGCCGTTGAGTAGTGTGTCTACAGTACATGGGCATTCTGAATTACTAAACCAACAACTTAATAAACAAGTAATAACAGACTTAAGCATTCACCCAAAATCAGACAAGCCATTTCTCAGAAGGACACTATGTTCCCCCGGATGCTTTCTAGTGCAAATTGTTCCCAGCACTTTACTGTGGTTATGTTCCAAACATGACTTTAAAAGGCTGGGTTGGCACTTTGGCTGACACACGCACACCACACACACACACACACACACACACACACACACACACACACACACACACACACACACCACACACAACACACACACACACACACACAACACACACACACACACACACACACACACACACAAAAGACAACATCACAGCAGATAGCCATTCGCCACATCTGTTCGGTCATCGTAGATTAAATGCTCCACAAGAGTGCTTCATCATGACGGGAGGGCCAAAGCCTTACTGTAAACCAAGCTCAGTGGGCAGGGACACTTTTATATAAATCACCGTACAGAGAAAGTATGCGTCTAAAATGGCACCCTATTCCTTATATAGCGCACTACTTTTGTTCAGAGCCCTATGGGACCTGGTCAAAAGAAGTGCACTGTAAAAGTGAATAGGGTGCCATTTGGGATGCATCTGAAGACATCCTGGACCAACTGTGGCTCGATGGTTGGTAATGTGTCTCTGTTCTGCTCTCAGCAGCTGTCTTCTTTGTGTGCACGGTGATACGAGAGACAGATATAAACTGTTGAGTATAACTGGGATATAGGGATATGAAAGAAAGATGAGCGTAGGGTTGCTAGGGGGTTTGGTTGTCAAATCCTGTGCCGATGGATGTGCTGCCTCTAAGGAGGATGGGGAAGAGAAGACTATAAGACTATACAGTAACTGTCTGATCCCCTCAGATCTCTAACATTTTCTCTAACCAATTTAACTTCATAGTGTTGTGTATACAGTTGAAGTCAGAAGTTTACATACACCTTAGCCAAATACATTTAAACTCAGTTTTTCACATTTCCTGACATTTAATCCTAGTAAACATTCCCTGTCTTAGGTCAGTTAGGATCACCACTTTATTTTAAGAATGTGAAATGTCAGAATAATAGTAGAGAGACTGATTTATTTCAGCTTTTATTTCTTTCATCACAATCCCAGTGGGTCAGACGTTTACATACACTCAATTAGTATTTGGTAGCATTACCTTTAAATTGTTTAACTTGGGTCAAACGTTTCAGGTAGCCTTCCACAAGCTTCCCACAATAAGTTGGGTGAATTTTGGCCCATTCCTCCTAACAGAGCTGGTGTAACTGAGTCAGGTTTGTAGGCCTCCTTGCTCGCACACGCTTTTTCATTTTTTTTTCAGTTGTGCCCACAAATGTTCTATAGGATTGAAGTCAGGGCTTTGTGATGGACACTCCAATACCTTGATTTAGTTGTCCTTAAGGCACTTTTGCCACAACTTTGGAAGTATGCTTGGGGTCATTGTCCATTTGGAAGACCCATTTGCGACCAAGCTTTAACTTCCTGACTGATGTCTTGATGTTGCTTCAATAAATGCACATAATTTTCCTCTTCATCATGCCATCTATTTTGTGAAGTGCACCAGTCCCTCCGGCAGCAAAGCACCCCCACAACATGATGCTGCCACCCCCGTGCTTCATGGTTGGGATGGTGTTCTTCGGCTTGCAAGCCTCCCCCTTTTCCCTCCAAACATAACGATGGTCATTATGGCCAAACAGTTCTATTTTTGTTTCATCAGACCAGAGGACTTTTCTCCAAAAAGTACGATCTTTGTCCCCATGTGCAGTTGCAAACCGTAGTCTGGCTTTTTTATGGCGGTTTTGGAGCCGTGGCTTCTTCCTTGCTGAGCGACCTTTCAGGTTATGTCGATATAGGACTTGTTTTACTGTGGATAACGATATTTTTGTACCTGTTTCCTCCAGCATCTTCACAAGGTCCTTTGCTGTTGTTCTGGGATTGATTTGCACTTTTCGCACCAAAGTACATTCATTTCTAGGAGACAGAACACGTCTCCTTCCTGAGCAGCATGACAGTTGCGTGGTCCCATGGTGTTTTATACTTGCGTACTATTGTTTGTACAGATGAACTTGGTACCTTCAGGCATTTGGAAATGAACCAGACTTGTGGAGGTCTACAATTATTTTTCTGGGTTATTGGCTGATTTCTTTTGATTTTCCCATGATGTCAAGCAAAGAGGCACTGAGTTTGAAGGTAGGCACTGAGTTTGAAGGTAGGCCTTGAAATACATCCACAGGTACACCTCCAATTGACTCAAATGATGTCAATTAGCCTATCAGAAGCGTCTAAGCCATGACATCATTTTCTGGAATTTTCCAAGCTGTTTAAAGGCACAGTCAACTTAGTGTATGTAAACTTCTGACCTACTGGAATTGTGATACAGTGAAATAATCTGTCTGTAAATAATTGTTGGAAAAATTACTTGTGCCATGCACATAGTAGATGTCCTAACCAACTTGCCAAAACTATAGTTTGTTAACAAGATATTTGTTGAGAAGTTGAAAAATTAGTTTAATTGACTCCAACCTAAGTGTATGTAAACTTCCGACTTCAACTGTATACAGTGCCTTCAGAAAGTATTTACACCCCTTGACTTTTTTTGTCCCTGGCTTACACACAATACCTGATCATGTTAAAGTGGAATTATGTTTTTCAAAGTTTTTACCAATTAATAAAAATGAAAGCTGAAATGTCTTGAGTCAATAAGTATTCACCCCCTTTGTTATGGCAAGCCTAAATAAGTTCAGGAGTAAAACATTTGCTTAACAAGTCACATAATGTTTTCACTTTGTCAATATGGGGTATTGTGTGTGGATGGGTGAGAAAAAAATATATTGAATCCATTTTGAAGTCAGGCTGTGACACTACAAAATAATAAGAATAAGAATAGGTCAAAGGGTATGAATTCTTTCAGTGCTCCATATACAACTCTTACATGAGACAAATTCTGTACTTGGAAAATATCCTTATTTATAGATTGCAAACATGTTAGTGCTAGTTAGATATTCAGTCCAAGGAAACCATCTCAGATCATTTTGTACCTGAGATAACAGACTGTTGTTGAATATTGTACCCATTAATTTATTGTCAGCTGCAAAAATGTACCTCTACCATAGACCAGTTAAACTGGTACAACACTTCCACTCACGGGTTGCCAAAAATAACTATCTGAAAGCCACACCCCAAGTAATCCATGCCTCTAATATAATGTACCATAGACCAGTTACAACACTTCTACTCGCGGGTGGCCAAAAATAATAAATTGGAAGCCTCGCCAACACTAAGCCATGCCGCCAATATAATTTCACAGTGTGCCTTGTCTTTTTCGAGCGAATTGTAGACTTACCCCACATGAATGTATTTGTTAGTGACAGAGACATGGTTCTTCAATTCATACATTTTTGAACCCGTGGCCTTCAAGTGAGTTCCTTGGCTAATATTATCATTGTAATTCAACTCTTTATGGTGATACATTACATATCTCATAAGGCCTTATTTTGAGGCCTAGCATTAACCTAATACAGTGGCCTGAAACTCATGGTTTACAGGCCACGTCAGGCCTGTTAGTATGGTTGCAAAATTCCAGTAACTTTCCCCAAATTCCCAGATTTAATCTTCCATCTGGGATTTCTGGAAGCTTGTAAATCACATTATGCTGGCTTGCAAAGTGTAATTTCTGTTGGAACTGGAGTTTAGAAATCCAACAGTTGGAATTTTTAGGATTAGGAACAATGTGCGGATGCTATCTAAGACATTTAAACTGGAACAACCATTTTAGTAATGGGTGCCAAAAATCTATCTAATGATTGGATCAGTTTAGGGAATTGTATGTTATGTATCTTTGTGTAGCATAATATGAATCAACCAATCACTCAATGTACATGCAAAAACACAGATATTAAAAACAATTAAAACAATTCTACCTGTCGTAGAGCATGCTGGGTAAAAAGTTTATTTGTTATCATAACTTTAAAAAATGTAGTATATGCGACTTCTCATTTAGTTTGGGTCAGTACCATATAAACATTTTAAGTAATAATTACTTTTCATTAACTTTGAGTTCAACTTACTAGAAGTATTTGAGTAAAAAATACTTGGGGGTCACAGTGTAGTTTCCATCCCTGGCTAGAGCCTAGAGGTGTGTCCTGAGTGAATAACTCTAACCTTGACCAAACTGAAATTTAAGTCTTGGCTGGCCTGCAAACCTATGTTTACACACACACACGCGCGCGCGCGCACACAAACACACACACACACACACATATATATATATATATATATATATATATATATATATATATATATATATATATACATACCTCCTGTTCTTTATGCCCACTTCCTCAGCTCAGTGTGTAATGTAATTAAGGACATTCCAGTCCTAACCTTAGCCCATAGCTCTCCCAGCTTTACTATAACATTTAAAAACCATTATAGGATATTTTCAGCTTCTTCACAAGGTCCACACCTTCCAATGCATTGTTGCATAGGCCTGGATTGTGTGTCTGGGAGTGTATGAGTGTGAGAATGCTTTGCTTGGCATCTGTACGTGCTTTGTTTTGTGTTCGGGGAGGAGAGTGTTAATGTACTGTATGTGGCGATTTTAGCATGTAAATCTTGTAGGACAACAAATATATTTTTTAGATGCATGCCACTACACTACACAACACAAAAATAAACTAGACATGAATTGCACTATGACAGTGACAAACGGTGACCACAAATTGTTAGGGCCTACATAAAGCTGTCCCAACAGCAGTCCCAACACCTTACCACTGCTACACCTGGCTATCAGCTGAGCCTTGTCTGGCGGCAGCGAAACAGTTAATTCAGCCTCAGTTACTGCCTTTTTTTTTTAAAACATAGCTTATATGGCTGACTTGCTTAAACAAATGTGGTTTCTATTGACAATTGAGATGTACAAACTATGGCATAAGGGGACGACGAGCTGATAAGAGGCAATCCATCATTTCGTTTTAGACATAAATGAGCGAGCTAGGACAGACGTAGTCAATTTAACTATTTGTTCAGCACTTTTGAAATATAATTCAGAACATGGGTCGTTCTTACAGTATTCTCCCTGTACACCAAGTCAGAACCATATGATAAATAAAGGGGGCAAATAAGCAGACAATGAAATCTCTTACAATATTCAATTACATTTCTCTTAAACAGGCGAGGCTACATGTGCACCACCAAGTCAGAACAGTAGTCGAAATTAAGAGGGGGAAAAGGGACCAAATTATTAGGGTGAGGCACATGGGCTACTAACAAGTTACTACACAACATACTTTCTTAGCTACGGTATACATATCTCCCTGTCATACTATCCAGGTCTGTGCCGAAACGATTTGAGGTTCTACTTTTAAATATTCACCTTTCCAGAAACAAGTCTCTCACCGTTGCTGCTTGCTATAGACAGCCTTCTGCCCCCAGCTGTGCCCTGGACACCATATGTGAATTGATTGCCCCCCATCTATCATCAGAGCTCGTACTGTTAGGTGACCTAAACTGGGACATGCTTAACACAGCGGCCGTCCTACAATCCAAGCTAGATGCACTCAATCTCACACAAATTATCAATGATCCTACCAGGTACAACCCCAAATCCGTAAACACGGGCACCCTCATAGATATCATCCTAACCAACCTGCCCTCCAAATACACCTCTGCTATCTTCAACCAGGATCTCAGCGATCACTGCCTCATTGCCTGCATCCATAATAGGTCTGCGGCCAAACGACCACCCCTCATCACTGTCAAACGCTCCCTAAAACACTTCAGCGAGCAGGCCTTTCTAATCGACCTGGCCCGGGTATCCTGGAAGGATATTGACCTCACTCCGTTAGTAGAGGATACCTGGTTATTCTTTAAAAGTGCTTTCCTTACCATCTTAAATAAGCATGCCCCATTCAAAAAATGTAGAACCAGGAACAGATATAGCCCTTGGTTCACTCCAGACCTGACTGCCCTTGACCAGCACAAAAACATCCTGTGGCGTACTGCATTAGCATGGAATAGCCCCCGCGATATGCAACTATTCAGGGACGTTAGGAACCAATATACACAGGCAGTTAGGAAAGCAAAGGCTAGCTTTTTCAAACAGAAATGTGCATCCTGTAAAGCAACTGTAGAGCACCTCCTCCCAGCTAAGGTCTTCAAAAGCCAAGTTAACAAACAGATCACCGACCATTTCGAATCCCACCGTACCTTCTCCGCTATGCAAGCTGGTTTCCGAGCTGGTCATGGGTGCACCTCAGCCACGCTCAAGGTTCTAAACGATATCATAACCGCCATCGATAATAGACAATACTGTGCAGCGGTATTCATCGACCTGGCCAAGGCTTTCGACTCTGTCAATCATCACATTCTTATCGGCAGACTCAACAGCCTTGGTTTCTCAAATGACTGCCTGGCCTGGTTCACCAACTACTTCTCAGACAGAGTTCAGTGTGTCAAATCGGAGGGCCTGTTGTCCGGACCTCTGGCAGTCTCTATGGGGGTGCCACAGGGTTCAATTCTCGGGCCGACTCTTTTCTCTGTATACATCAATGATGTCGCTCTTGCTGCTGGTGATTCTCTGATCCACCTCTACGCAGACGACACCATTTTGTATACTTCTGGCCCTTCTTTGGACACTGTGTTAACAACTGACCTCCAGACGAGCTTCAATGCCATACAACTCTCCTTCCGTGGCCTCCAACTGCTCTTAAATGCTAGTCAAACTAAATGCATGCTCTTCAACCGATCGCTGCCCATACCTGCCCGCCCGTCCATCATCACTACTCTGGACGGTTCTGACTTAGAATATGTGGACAACTACAAATATCTAGGTGTATGGTTAGATTGTAAACTCTCCTTCCAGACTCACATTAAGCATCTCCAATCCAAAATTAAATCTAGAATCGGCTTCCTATTTCACAACAAAGCATCCTTCACTCATGCTGCCAAACATACCCTCGTAAGACGGACTATCCTACCGATCAATGACTTTGGCGATGTCATTTACAAAATAGCCTCCAACACTCTACTCAGCAAATTGGATGCAGTCTATCACAGTGCCATTAGTTTTGTCACCAAAGCCCCATATACTACTCACCACTGTGACCTGTACGCTCTCGTTGGCTGGCCCTCGCTTCATATTTGTCACCAAACCCGCTGGCTCCAGGTCATCTATAACTTTGCTAGGTATAGCCCCGCCTTATCTCAGCTCACTGGTCACCATAGCAGCACCCACCAGTAGCACGCGCTGCAGCAGGTATATTTCACTGGTCACCCCCAAAGCCAATTCCTCCTTCGGCCGCCTTTCCTTCCAGTTCTCTGCTGCCAATGACTGGAACGAATTGCAAAAATCACTGAAGCTGGAGACTCATATCTCCCTCTCTAACTTTAAGCACCAGCTGTCAGAGCAGCTCACAGATCACTGCACCTGCACATAGCCCATCTGTAAACAGCCCAACCAACTACCTCATCCCCATACTGTTATTTATTTTTTCGCTCCTTTGCACCCCAGTATCTACTGGGGTGTGATTTCCAACTTGTGTAATGTTTATGTCCAATGGCCGATGAGCACCGATACGTTTTATCTATAATTTCTCTTCATTCTTTATCTTCATATGACAAGGATTAAAAAGCATTTAGCAGTAGATTGTCGACTTGATAAATGATGATGACTGCTAGCTTACTAGCTAAAATTTTGAAAGTATGATGTTGACATGATCAGTCCAATCAAAGCTACTGTAGATATAACCTGATTTGACGTAATTTTATCTGTTGTCAATGACCTGCGCCACCTGCCCTGAATGACGGGTTGTCAGTGTGTGCGTGCGTGCGTGCGTGCTGATATGTGTATTACTGTATGTGATTGCCGTGCCTTGGTATTTGGTGTATTTCATGAGGAGGTCAAAATGTGCGTGTGACTCATTGGCTTTGGTGCATGCTGTGGTGTTTATTTTGTGGCCAGAGAGAGATCATGCTATGGCAGAGTAGTGGCGTGTAGGGGAGGGAGTAGGAGAGGGAGGAGAGGAGAAGGGTGTCTGAGGCTCTGGATATTTTTAACTGATCCCAGTACAGTGGGAGCAGCCCTGGGTGTAGAAGTTTCCAGGAAGGTGTGTGGCAGGATGGGGTGGAGGGGATTTCAGGGTTAGTTCCTTATCTTTGGATCAATGGGAGATGCACAAGCATAATTTGTCCATCAACAGTTTCTCAATGGGTTTACAATGATTTAAAAGTATTATTCATACAGTTTGATATCAGAACTGTGGGGTTTGTGTACGTTACTTTCTTCCTCCTTCAGCATAAAGGAGACGTAAGAGTCAAGTCAAATGCAAAGGTGTTTCCTGTAGACTGTCTGATTGACAGGTTGCTCTTGTTGCAGTGAGTGGACATTGTCTGTTTTACCTCTGAAATGTTTTTTGTTGTTGTTTTGTTTTATTCCGCCACTGACTGTAGGAGGTATCTAAAGATGTACTGTCGGGGACACAGTGTATTAGGTACACAGAGAGACCGACAGGAGGACAGGTAACTGGGAAGTGGTGGTTGGAGTGCTCAGTGTTCTTCTCCTTAGATCAGACATGCTCATACCATGTGACCCCCCCCCCCCTCCTCCTTCTTCACCCCAAAGCAGGGATGTGTGTTAGGTTAGACGTGATTTGTACCTAGAAGTGAAGTAGTAGAGTGTGTTGGAGTGGATTTAGCATGTCAATGCAGCATGGCATGGGTTGATGTCGGAAATACCACTTTTAGATCCTTGTGTGTACAGTGTGCTTAAAACATTTCAAATGAGGGCCTCCCGAGTGGCACAGTGGTCTAAGGCACTACATCGCAGTGCTAGCTGTGCCACTAGAGATCCTGGTTCGAGTCCAAGCTCTGTCTCAGCGGGCCGTGACCTGCAGACCAATGGGGAAGGCGCACAACTGGCCCAGCATCGTTAGGGGAGGGTTCGGCTGGCAGGGATGTTCTTGTCCCATCGAGCTCTAGCGACTCCTGTGGCGGACCGAGCGCGTGCACGCTGACACGGTCGCCAGGTGTACGGTGTTTTCTCGGACACATTGGTGTAGCTGGTTAAGCTGGCATTGTGTCAAGAAGCTTGGTTGGGTCGTGTTTCGAGGGACGCACGGCTCTCAACCTTCGCCTCTCCTGAGTCCGTATGGGAGTTGCAGCGATGAGACAAGACTGTAACTACCAATTGGATACCACAAAAAAAGGGGTAATATAGATTGTTAAAAATATTTTGGGGGGGATTTGAGTAATTGGTTTACACCAACAATGAAGAGCATGTGCCATACACCAGGAGTTAACACAGTTAGGACTATAGCACTGACTGAATAGATTCCTGTTTACGCTTTAACTCTTTCTTTCTCTCTCCCTGTCTTTCTATCTCTCCTTCCAGTGATGGACCCACATGACAAGACCTCGTCCCCCATCCCGAAGCCCCCCGGCCCAGCCGACCAGCTGGCCGTTCCCCCCCTGCGTCGGAGGAAGGAGCGCCCCCAGGTGCTGAACTTGAGCGATGCAGAGATGGCCGGGGTGCTGCGGCCCAGGCCGGGCCGACTGGACAGCCCTAGCAACCGTTACGCCGGGGACTGGAGCCGCTGTGGAGAGAGCTACTTCCCCCCTCCTCGGTCCCGGGAGGAGAATGACTCTGCTGATGTTCCTTCTGAGGATATGGAGGTCACTGAAGATGAACTGGAGGGGGTAGAGGACAAGGGACAGGAAGGAGGAGAGGAGCAGAGACAGGAATGGTTACTGGACAGGGGACAGGCAGAGCCAGCCACAGCCGAACAGGAGCCCCCGCTACCCGAGGAGGTGATAGAAGGACCTGTAGAAGTGGAGAAAGAGGAGAGAGAAGCAGAGAGGAGAGTGGAGGAGAGCGAAGCAGAGAGGAGAGTGGAGGAGAGCGAAGCAGAGAGGAGAGTGGAGGAGAGAGAAGCAGAGAGGAGAGTGGAGGAGAGAGAAGCAGAGAGGAGAGTGGAGGAGAGCGATGGCTCCAGTGGCGGTCAGCCGTCAGACAACAGGGTGTGTGAGGATGATGATGATGAAGATAAGCGCATCCTGCCCCTCCACCTCCCCAAAGAGCACACGTACCAGGCCTACATGAAGATCCAGGACATCAGCCCCGTGCTCAGCAACAAGGTCAACCTGCGAGACCTGCAGGAGAGCATCGACACGCTTATAGGCAACCTGGAGAGAGAACTCAACAAGAACAAGCTCAACGTCGGCTACTGACGCAACACACACGCAGCTCAACAGGCTACTGACTCAAACACGCGCCCCCAATGGTGGGGGGGGCTTAACTATTAGGAGCTCAAGACTTGAGTTGTTGGGGTTCAGGAATTGGGCCCCAGGGTTGCCGTGGTGAATCCATGACGACACAGTGGCATGTGCACCAACAGTATTGTTGACTTGTTTCTGTTTGTTCTTGTCCGGTTGTGTGTTTTGTTGTCGTTGTTGTTGCTTCTCTTCTTATTAGAAGAACCCATTGACCCCCAGGGGTGTAAACAGTGCCTTAATTGTGTGAAGGTTGGACTTTAAGGCAGGGGACAGCTCTTCTATTGAGGTACGATTATGATGTACAACAATGCACTTAGGAGGCAGGCTTTATTGTATAGTAGATGACGTTTAGGTACAGTATATGGTGCACGCAGTATGGCTGGCTATGGACTGGGAGGAAAGCCACCAGCTAGCGGCTAGCCCTCTGAACCCGCCTCCTCCTGGGGCACGAGGACAACGCTGCTGGGCTCTGTCGAATGGGCAGATGGAGCCTGATATAGACCCACAGACCCTATCATATACAAAGTCACAGACACAGCTGCTTGAATACGATGGAGATACACATATAAATGAGGAGATACGGGTGATTTAAGTGTTTCTCTCTACTTGCTAGAACACGCAGAGTAGCTAATCTAAAGCAAATAAAAGAGGGATAGAAAAATGATTTAATGTATTTGAAAAAATAATCTGTGAATATGATGACATTGATGACATACCTTCTCCCCAACCTCCTACGTGATCTAGAAACAGACAGTGATCTCTTGCGGGTTTAAAGAGGCAAAAGCCAAATATGGGAAACGTATGTACGGTACGTACTGCCTGAAGAACAGCAGTTCCCATGTTTCATAGAAACAGTTAGTTTGAAAAGGGCTACATTGAGGGCTATGAGAGTCCGCTACCTAAATACATCGATAGAAGCAAGTTTTCAGCAATCCAGGGATTCAGAATGACCAGTATTTAACAAATATATGTATATATCAATGTTTTTGGAGTATATTATTTTTTACAGCTAATATATATTTCCATACAGGCATATTACCTTGTAGTATGGATCTATAGATTGTAACTGTCTCAGACTATATGTTGTGTTGCTTTGTTTCCTCCCCCTCAAGCTACCTGTACACATCTTAAACGTGCTGGACTAATGGTACTTGCAGGATAAGAGATGTTGTTATTTTTGTTAATTTCTTTTGTACATATTTGCCATCTGTTTTTGTCGCAGGTTAGTCTGAGCTGTGTACATATTTGTGTTTTAAAGGTACTGATGAGCATTGTTGCATGGTCAAAAGCTTTATTACTGACATAAACAAGTATATTTCCCATCTACCCTGATGATCATATATTTATGTGTACATACAGAGATGATTTAAAATGTGTTCCTTTCCCACTTTTTTGTCATCTATTTGGCAGCTGCTCACGCACGCAGACGAACAACAAGGTTGTTCAAACTGACATTAAATTCAAATAATAAAACAAAGGGAAATCGTTCAGTTAGCTAGCTAATCCCTGAGGCGATGGCAGTGCAGTCGTTTCTGATGGTGATGGGAAAACTATCCAGTGTCAAGCTGTGGCTGTGTCTGAAAGGACACCATATTCCCTACATAGTGCACTACTTTTGAACAAAGCCCTACAAGCCATTACATAAGTATGTTTTTCTGGTTGAAATTCTGGTCTGGCACTGGTTCCTTACCTCCGGGCATGGATGGCGTGTGGACTGGAGGTTCAGTTTGAAAGGTTCAGCAGAGTGCCAGTAGAGTCGAACAGCTGTTTATCACTTACACACTCACAGGCGACTAAGCTAGTCAAGCATCGTCTCTGTCTCTTTTCACTCTCTATGAGCTGCCTTCTCTTCTTTGTACTGATCTTGAGAAATGTATGGTCATATTAAATTATATATTTCACGTGTCTTTTTGCGTCTTTCTGGTTACAACATTTATTCCATTTGATTTCAATCATCTTCTGAGGCCAAGTGATTGCCCTGTTGAGAGTAAAGTGAAACGTCCCAAGTGAAACAGTGAAGCATTCCATTTTGAGATGCATGTGTCTGTTATACATCATTTTGCTATTCACTTTTGACCATTTACTACAATGTCATAACACTAAAATAACAGTAAATATTCGATCTTAGTTTCTACTGTGTTGCTTCCCGGAAATCCACTGTGATTTCCTGTTTAATTTTAATAAGTGATTTAGAGGTTGAGTTCTGCAGGAATTTTGGTGAATCTATTTTTGCGAACAGTTGGAGCAAAGCAATAAAACACAAAGAAGACAAAAGTTCCTGGCTTCTTCCAAATGGTTTTGGGAATTGCCCCTGGACTCTGTGGGAATCTCCCGGTGCACAGCACTGCTTCGGGGACATTCCCAAAAGACAACCCTCATCATAGTAGCCCTGTTGAGTGGCCCATCCCAAGTGGTAACATTACAATTATTAACACCTTCAGCAGTGAGTGAACATAGAATTCCAGATGATCCAGAGGAATTTGAGCTGTAAATAGTTTTGTATCTTTTTTGATGTGATGGGTGTTTGTGTGGCATTTTTGTTATGAACTAGGTTCATTACAGTTATGTTCATTACAGTGAAGCTTCAGGGTACAGAGTTTACCGCACCAGTGACTGTAGTACTTCTGGTGACTGTAGTACTTCTGGTGACTGTAGTACTACTGTAGCCTGTGGGTATGCTTTTTATCACCCTGTGGAAAAAATCTCATTCTCCCAGCGCTTTTGATTCAGTCTAAATCTAGATTGACATTTCAGCCCTTTTAGAGCAAGCCAACGTTTTCATCGGGAATTTCAAGTTGTATATCATTTCAGCTTATACTGTATTACGTGCTTGTTTGAGAGTGTCAAGTAGACAACAGTTTGTCTCCGTGCCCTTAAAGTTTTAAGGCTGTTATTTCAAGATATAAAACTATGATGCAACCCATATGAATAAGCAGGTAAGTGTTATAAAGAAGTGTAAAGGGACACTGTCTACCAGCTCTCACAGTCTCACATCAGAATGTGATGTTCATCCATGTTTCTCAAACATTTCTAAATGTTTAAGGTTAAATTTAGGCATTACCTCTGAATATTTAAGGTTTGTATTAAGTTCAGGCATTAACTCCAAATTCTTAAGGTTAGACATTAACTCAGAATGGTTAAGGTAAGTGTTAAGGTTTGGGATAAAACTAAAATATCAAAAATGACTTTCTGTCACTGGATTTGAACTTGCAACCTTTGGAATCGGAGGCAGATGCAAGACCTACTTGAAGTAACAACGCTCACTGTTGCCCATGGTGGCCACTTCCCATGTCATCTCCTGATGTCCTCAGACATAGATGGATGTTGAATACTGACTTGTATCACGGGTGACCTGGCTGACACTGTCCTGTACACAGAACAATTTACTGATATCTTCCACTTTTATTTCGGTACAGTAGGCTACAGTTGGCAGTCCCATAATCAAACTTCAAAAATTCTATTTAAAAACTATTTCCTAAACTCATAACGTTTGATCGCTTCCTCTTTGAAGCAGTTTTCTCTGTCATCTTAATGAAATAAGCAAATTGAAACGCCATATGAGGAGACAAAGACCAGGTGGACATGATACCTCTGGTTTGCTTTGTCAGTGAGGGCCACAGCCGCCACTTGATATCAGCCCGTCTGTTGGCGTGAACTCATCTGAACCTTTGATCATTTTCTGGAGAGAGAGAGAGAGCGATATAGGTCTCTTTGAAACGAGACCTACTCCATCCGTGTCCCTCAACCTCCCTAAACCCTCTTTAGATAAGCATTAGCGGCTACGTTCAGATAGGCAGCCCAATTCTGATATTTTTTCCACTAATTAGTCTTTTATACATCAACTCTTTCCACAGCAGATCTTTTTCAGAGCTGATCTGGTTGATCAAAAGACCAAATTACTGAAATGAAGATGTGTAAACTCAGCCTCTGCGTGTGTTGCTTAAGCAACCCTCTCTATCAAGGAGGAGAGGAGAGAAAAAAACACTAACTTCAGTTAAGTATATTCTCAGAAGTCTAGAATAGGATTATTATACATTGCATTATATTAATTAGAAGAAAAAAAACATTTAAAAAATCGCTCTGGTCACTGTTCAGAGAAGCAGAACTGGCGCTGCGGGATGAACAGTGGGGATGAACCCCAGCGCCAGTTCTGCTTACCAAAAGTGGCTTACTAGCTGTGGCATAACATAGTTTCTCTGGACCGCCAAAAGGTCAAAGTTTGCCTCCCTAAAATATCATCCAATTTCATGAAAAACATTTTCATGAAATGTGATGATATTTGGATGAAACCAGATCAAAGTATGATGACCAAAGTATGATTTTATATTTTGCTTCTACATTGATAAAGTTTGATCATAAAGTTACTAGTCCCTTCCCCCATGTCAAATACCTGCATTCAGGAGGCGGGATTATTAAGGGGATAGGGTGACATCACCCTCTCTCATTTTAATACACCAATGGTGACATGATATTCTCTTACCTAATTTAAACAAGTACTGCCTTGTAACCAACATCGGAGAAGCCATGTTTGCAGAGGGGTGTGGTTTATATAGCTAGATAGCTACTCTACTGGTGCCAAAATTTGACTGTGGGTGTCAGCAAATAAAAGTTTACACTATTCATATATGGAAAACACTTATATATCTTCCCCTTGATCTTTGTCTGAGTAAAGATTCTGAATACTTACAGTTGAAGTCGGAAGTTTACATACAATTTCTTGTTAACAAACTATAGTTTTGGCAAGTCGGTTAGGACATCTACTTTGTGCGTGACACCAGTAATTTTTCCAACAATTAATTACAGACAGATTATTTCACTTATAATTCACTGTATCACAATTCCAGTGGGTCAGAAGTTTACATACACTAAGTTGACTGTGCCTTTAAACAGCTTGGAAAATTCCAGAAAATTATGTCATGGCTTTAGAAGCTTCTGATATGCTAATTGACATAATTTGAGTCAATTGAAGGTGTACCTGTGGATATATTTCAAGGCCTACCTTTAAACTCAGTGCCTCTTTGCATTATGGGACAATCAAAAGAAGTCAGCCAAGACCTCTGAATTTTTTATTTTTTTTAGACATCCACAGGTCTGGTTCATCCTTGGGAGCAATTTCCAAACGCTTGAAGGTGCCATGTTCATCTGTACAAACAATAGTACGCCAGTATAAACACAATAGGACCACGCAGCCGTCATACCGCTCAGAAAGGAGACGCGCTCTGTCTAGAGATTAACGTATTTTGGTGCGAAAAGTGCAAATCAATCCCAGAACAACGGCAAAGGACCTTGTGAAGATGCCGGAGGAAACAGGTACAAAAGTATCTATAGCCACAGTAAAACAAGTCCTATATCGAAATAACCTGAAAGGCCACTCAGCAAGGAAGAAGCCACTGTTCCAAAACCTCCATAAAAAGCCAGACTACGGTTTGCAACTGCAGATGTGGACAAAGATTGTACTTTTTGGAGAAATGTACTCTGGTCTGATGAAGAAAAAAAAAAATTGGGCCATAATGACCAAATCAAATCAAATCAAAGTTTATTTGTCACGTGCGCCGAATACAACAGGTGTAGACTTACAGTGAAATACTTACTTACAGGCTCTAACCAATAGTGCAAAAAAGGTGTTAGGTGAGCAATAGGTAAGTAAAGAAATAAAAACAACAGTAAAAAGACATTGAAAAATAGCAGTAGCGAGGCTACACCAGCTCTGTCAGGAAGAATGGGCCAAAATTCCCCCAACTTATTGTGGGAAGCTTGTGGAAGGCTACCCAAAACATTTGACCCAAGTTAAACAATTTAAAGACAATGCCACCAAATACTAATTGAGTGTATGTAAACTTCTGACCCATTGGGAATGTGATGAAAGAAATAAAAGCTGATCCTAACTGACCTAAGACAGGGAATTTGTACAAGGATTTAATGTCAGGAATTGTGAAAAACTGAGTTTAAATGTATTTGGCTAAGGTGTATGTAAACTTCCGACTTCAACTGTATGTAAATTTGATATTAAATGTCTTTATTTTGAATACATTTGCAACAATTTCTAAAAACCTGTTTTTGCTTTGTCGTTATGGGGTATTGTTTGTAGATTGATGAGGGGGAAAAACGATTTAATACATTTTAGAGTAAGGCTGTAATTTAACAAAAAATCAAGGGGTCTGAATACTTTCCGAATGCACTGTATGTATGTATGCATGTATGTATGTATGTATGTATGTATGTATGTATGTATGTATGTATGTATGTATGTATGTATGTATGTATGTATGTGTATGTACTGTATATATTTACAAGTAATATATGAGGGATTGGACATGATGCAGACAATAACATTGATGAAAGCTACAATCTATCTGCAATATTGAAGCTGATCTACCCCCCAAAAAAAATTTTTAAACAATTTAAAAAATATGATAATTATAATGATTATTGGAAAATTGTGCCTAACTAGCCTAACTTCTTGAGACATATTTTTTATAAATCAGGGCAAAAATGTTGCTGTGTCCGCTCCGCATTAGCTTAAAATGGCTACCTCATTCATATAATGCGTAAATCTACCTTGTTTTGTATTCTGCCTGCTGGCTGGCTGAGACTCACTCCAGGCTGTCAGTGGTCACTTCACTTTTCAGAGCGTGAGGGCGAGGGTGTGTGGCCGCAGCATAGATGCATAAAGATTTCAGATCCGCAATGTGATTGGTCAATAATCTAACACATCTAGGGTGTATTCAGCTTTTAACACATTAATTGCAGGAATTGACAAAAAATATTTATTCAAATCTTGTTGTGCCAATGCAGTGGTTGTGTTAAAAGTAGTGTCATCCCTATCTAGATACACGGATGTGTTAAAAAATAACATATTTTTTAAGAGTGCAAGTTGCGGGCCCTACTGTTTTCTGTACTGAGCGTTGCCAACCGAGACAGTCTTTCCTGAGACATAGTGTATTATATGTCCATTGCGCTGCACACAATTTAAACTTAGTCTTGAATGATGCATGCCAAGATATACCAGAGGGCTTGTTGATATTGCAACCACACAACACAAACGCCGATTCACCAGTATGAACAAAATTGCAAAATTGTCCACTGAAGATGATAAGCTGTTTGCATCTTCCAATTTATTGGCTGTCCAGTAGCCAGACGACCTGTCCCTAGAGCTTCCTATAGGCCTACAGTTAATCTCTTTCCATAATGTGTTGAGGCCGTCAATTAAGGAGAATGACAGGCTCAACTAAAGATGTTACAGAACTGCTGTATTTGAAGCACCACTCACTTCTGCCCATTTTCCCTAATGTTGCTATGGCAATCAAGCTGTTTTTACCATCCTTGTAACGGTCATTTCCTATTATATAACTCATAAAGAACTACCTAGGAAGCATTAGGCTCTTGGTCTGATATGCACTTTGGAAGACCTGAGTAAGCTCCACTCATTGCACTGGCGCCGTCGTAGTCTTGACCACGGCATTTGTTCACCGTTATCCTCTTACTTTCAATCAGTTACATATTTTTTTGGTCACATTCCTGAAGCCCAAGAAACAAACCCGTATCTTCCTAGTACAAAAAGTTTATGAATGACTTTTTGGAGGGTTACTGTCAAAACGATTTATTCAATTTAAAAAAAATAGGATGGATGACAGGCACATGAGCTGCGAGAGTGTACGGTACTGTATGCCAGTGCACTCTAGGCGGCTCGCATTCCATGCCCGGCTCCACGCCACTTTTATTTACAGGGTCAGTGATCAGTTAAGTATATTCTCAGAAGTCTAGAATATGATTATTATACATTGCATTAAGTGTTATTTACAAAGAAAATAGGTATTATTTACAAAGAAAATGATTTACATATTCAAATCTCTCTCTGTCACCTGTCACTGCTCAGAGATGCAGAACGGGTGATCCCGCAGTTCCAGTTCGGCTTACCAAAAGTCGGTCAGTGATCACCTCAGTCTATTCTTAGATGTCTAGAATAGGATTGCATTAAATCAAATCAAAGTTTATTGGTCGGGTACACAGTTTAGCAGATGCTATAGCGTGTGCAGCAAAATGTTTATGTGACTAGTACACTGACCAAAGTCAATGAAAAGTTTGCATTACTTAAAATGTTTATGTGGTACTGACTCAAACCTAAAGATGAAGTCACATCTATTCTATATTTTTAAGTTATGAATTTTAAAAACATTCCCAGCATGCTCTACTGCAGGTAGATTTTGGGGGAATTGTTTTTAATATCTGTGTTTTTGCATGTAAATTGAGTTGTTGAGTGATTCATCTTATGCCACACAAAAATAAATACAGAAATGGTTGCTCTAGTTTAAATGGCTTCGGTAGTCTCCTCACACTTTTCCCAACCCTGCCAGTCATTATGAATGCAGATTGCAGGTGAATAAGAAGTTGAAATGTGACTTGCAGGTAGAGTTGCATAATTGAGGTACATTTCCCTGGTTTTCCAGAACTCCTTCAAGCAGGATTTTTTGGGAAAGTTAACAGAATTTGTACTATCAAAACAATATCAATGATAATGATCACATGCACCTAGAAACCCACTTGAAGGCCACAGGACTGATTTTTTTAAATTCAACAACCATCTCTCCATCACGAAGTAATACAGGCATGGGTGGTAATTCTACAATTCACTCGAAAACGCAAGGCTCACTGGGAAATTATATTGAAAGTGTGGCTTAGTGGGGGCATATTTTTTTCAAGCTTATACAACTCAAATCTGGACCCCCTACTGGGTCACAGTGATTCTATCGGTTTGAGTAAAGACAACAAAATCACTTTAAGTAACTGTACTCAGATATATTAAGTGCAACAGGTTTCGTCAAAAGTTTTGAGTAATGACAGCACATTGCAGTATATATACAGTACAAATTAAGTGGGTAAAACAGTATGTAAACATTGTTACGTGACCAGTGTTCAATGGCTCTATGTACATAGGGCAGCTGTCTCTAAGGTTCAGTGTAGTATACCAGGTGGTAGCTGATTAGTGACAGTGTCTAAGGTTCAGGGCAGGGTACTGGCCGGAGGCTGGCTAGTGATGACTGTTTAACAGCCTGATGGTCTGGAGATAGAAGCTGTTTGTCAGTCTCTCTGTAAAAGCTTTGATGCACCTGTACTGTCTCCGCCTTCTAGATGGTAGTGGGTCGAACAGACCATGGCTCAGGTGGCTGAGGTCCTTGATGATTTTCTTGGCTTTCCTGTGACACCGGGTGCTGTAGAAGTCCTGGAGGGCAGACAGTGTGCCCCCGATGATGCGTTGGGCTGTATCAGTTCCCATACCATGTGATAATACATCCCGACAGAATGCTCTCGATGGTGCATCTGTAGAAAATTGTGAGGGTCTTAGGGGCCACAAACTTCTTCAGCCTCCTGAGGTTGAAGTAGGTGCTGTAGCCTGCTTCACACCGCCTGCTGTCGGTGTGAAGGGACCGTTTCAGGTCCTTAGTAATGTGCACGCTGAAGAACTTGAAGCTTCTGATGCTCTCCACCGTGGCCCCGTCTGCTGTATTAAATACAAAAAAGAATAGAATCAAACTATATTTGTCACATGCACAGAATACAACAAGTGTAGACCTTAACGTGAAATGCTTACTACAAGCCCTTAACCAACAGTGCAGTTCAAGAAGAGTTAAGAAAATATTTACCAAATATACTTAAGTAAAAAATAATAAAAAGTAACACAATAAAATTACAATAACAAGGCTATATACAGGGGGTACCGGTACCGAGTCAGTGTGCGAGGGTACAGGTTAGTGTGCGGGGGTACAGGTTAGTTGAGGTAATTTGTAGGGGTGAAGTGACTATGCATAGATAATAAACAGCGAGTAGCAGCAGTGTATAAAACAAATGTAGGGGGGGGTCAATGTAAATAGTCTGGTGGCCATTTGAATAATTGTTCAGCAGCCTTATGGCTTGGGGGTAGAAGCTGTTAATGAGCCTTTTGGTCCTAGACTTGGCGCTCCGGTACCGCTTGCCGTGCGGTAGCAGAGAAAACAGTCTATAACTTGGGTGATTGGAGTCTCTGACAATTTTATGGGCTTTCCTCTGACACCGCCTATTATTTAAGTTCTGGATGGCAGGAAGCTTGGCACCAGTGATGTACTGGGCCGTACGCACTACCCTCTGTAGTGCCTTACGGTCAGATGGCGAGCAGTTACCATACCAGGCGGTGATGCAACCGGTCAGGATGCTCTCGATGGTGCAGCTGTAGAACTTTTTGACGATCTGGGGACCCATGCCAAATCTTTTCAGTCTCCTGAGGGGGGAAAGTTTTTGTCGTGCCGTCTTCACGACTGTCTTGGTGTGTCTGGACCATGATAGTTCGTTGGTAATGTGGACACCAAGGAACTTGAAACTCTCGACCCGCTCCACTACAGCCCCATCGATGTTAATGGGGACCTGTTCAGCTGACTTTTCCTGTAGTCCACGATCAGCTACTTTGTCTTGCTCACATTGAGGAAGAGGTTGTTGTCCTGGCACCACACTGCCAGTTCTCTGATCTCCTCCCTATAGGCTGTCTCATCATTGTATTCATCGTTGCATTCATTACAAAGACAAAACAGCATATTAGAATCACTGGTCACTGTTCAGAGAAGCTTACTGTTTGTTGAATCAGGCTAATATGTTCCAAACTAATTAATATATGTCTTTGTAATGAACATGGCCAGGGAATAAAATGTACTAGTTGGAGTTAAGCCTACATAATTTCTGTGAACCTTAACATTCTAGAATAACTGCAGCCAGGATAGACATTCCATACATGCAGTGTCCTTCAGGACGACTATTAATCACATTTTACCCAAAGTCCTGCTTCCTTCTGATGTGTTTTTTTCTGGTCTTTTCTTCCTGCCGGCAGCAGCCCTGTTACTTGGAAGCTCATCTGAAGCCTGTAGAGCATATCTCTGATAAATCCCTGACAGATTCCTGTGGTAGCTAGCTGTGTTCAGGAGCAGGGTGGTGAGATGAGAGGAGGAAGAGAGGAGGAGTGGAGAAGGGGTATAATTAGACATGATGAAGAAGATAGGAGATGAAGAGTAAAGAGTTGAAAGTGAAGAATGGAGAGAGGGGAGAACAGAGAAGGGGTGTGATGAGAGGGAGGAGAAAGGATGAGAGGAGATGGGGTTATATGGGGAGACGATGAGGACAAGAGGAAAGGGAGACAGGAAAAAACAGAGAAGCGGCGCTTCTGATCCTGTGGTCGGGGCCTTACACAACATAGAGTAGCCCTGCTCGCTGTCTCCAAACTGGCCCCTCAACTATCCCCTGGCCTCTGAGGCTCCGCCACCATTCGTCCTCTTAGAGGAATCACCTCTCTCTATCCCTCTCTATTTTTCTCGCCTCCTGTCTCTCTCCCTCGCTCCCTTCTTCGGGAGAGCAATCTCCTTTCAGTGTTAGAACAGGATGAGGATCAGCGTTGGCTTTGGTGGGGATGAAGGAGAAAGCAAAGTGAACGGTAAGCTTTAAAATATCCCTTGACAGCTGCGTTGGTCTTTCTCATTGAGATTTGGACCCCTACAATTTGCAAGCGGAACATCTCAAATAGCGTCCACTTATTCACCACAAATTCTGGCTTCATTCCTTTCTCATACATTTGCCCCTGGTCCAAATGATACAATATTGGTTGTGGTGATGATTCAATCCTCAGAGGAGGAAGTGCAGTGATATTTGCTATTCCAGAATGCCACCACCCAGTCTCCTCTCAAAGTTCTGCTTAAATCGTCTCAGATCAGGTTTCCCAGAGCGCGTAAGGCAGGCACACACACACACACACACACACACACACACACACACACACACACACACACACACACACACACACACACACACATACATACACACACACCTTCAAATCCCTCCCATTGTGTTCCTCAGCTGTCAGCTTTATGGTGGAGAGAGTAGGCCTAGACTTTGGTCAAAACTCAACATAGCTTTAAAAAGAGAAAATGAAAGGAGTCAAGAGGTAACATTCCAATAACCTGGCCACCTGATCTCTTATGGGTTCAAAGGTCAACCAATGAAATTTACCTCCCATCCACAACCCAAATCCTAACCCTATCATCATGCCCACATCCTGGTGTAAATCTAACCCTATCCTCAACCCTAACCCTAGCTTAATGTCCACCTCCTGGTTCAACCCTAACCAACCACAACCCAAACCCTAACCCTAGGATGTGGACTGGGATGTGGATATGAAACTAGAGTTAAGGTTATGGTTGAACCGGGATGTGGGACATGAAGCTAAAGTCTAAATCTTTCTGCAAAAGGTCCCTCCACACATTTCACACATGTTCCTCTCAGCTCTTAGGCCCAGCTGCAGGGGCTAAAGAATGTTTTTTATCAGGAATACTTGTCCTTGGAGAAAGTCATACTGAAGGACATGGGTCTGCTGTCTGACACAGACAACAAGGCTGACATCTGACATCCTACCCTAGCCGACTGTTCAGTCTGACACCTGATAAGACACCCTGTGACCAGCATGGTTGGGGTCAACTCCATTTCCGTTCATTTAGTTGGCATTTCAGCTTACTTGCTGAATTGAAATGGAATTGACCCCAACCCTGGTGTCCAGTGTTCAGTCTGATGTCTGATCCTTTCTAAGACCAGTGGCCCACCACCCACACAACTCATTTAACACAGTGCCACAAAGTGTCTATTCGATTGAAAATGTCATTTGTCACACTCTTTATTTTCTATGTACACTATTGAAATCTGGATTTGTTTTCATTAAATTGTTCAGAAAACGGAGTGAATCTTGTTTTGCTAGTAGGTACATGCAGTGAAGGGAGAGCTTCCTCATAAATAATGAGTGCGTTTTTCACACATACACACATGCACGTGCACACACACACGTCTGCATAGCCACGGGAATTAGGGGTGCTGAGGGTGGTGCAGAATAAAAATTAAAGTTTTTTTTTTTTTTTTTCACAAAATTAGTGCACTGGGCCTTTACTAGTCCTGTATTAGCGGACCGATATAGCCATCTGTAGCATGGGAAAAAAATAAAAAGCATTGCCTGAACTTTTTATGAGTTTACCCTATGCAGGGGCTGGGTTTGAGATTGACAGTGATGCGTTTGGGAATGAATGGGGTGAGTTTGGTTTGTTATGGGGGCACTCTTCCCTGGGGGGTGAAATAGGGAAACTGAAAAGAGAGGGACAGGGTTACATTTGAGGTCGAGAGTGGGTAAACAGCTCCATAGTCACCAGTGACAGCCGGTGGTGGTTACCATGAAAGAGATTGGTGGAGGGTAGGGAGAGAGGATAAGAGGGAGGGATGAGGGGAGGGAGGATAGTGCATAATGCAGAGGCAGCTGCCTGTTGCCAGGTTGTCACGCCGTGGGTCAGATGCCAACGTAAGAGAAATACACAGAGTATGAGAGAAAACATGGAGAACACCAAGGGAAAACGTGGAGAGAGAGGGATGAATGAGCGGTACTGGTTAAGAGGAGAAGAAAGTATGAGATATATAGAGATAAAGAATGAGAGGTGAAGTAGAAAAGTAAGAGAGAGAGAGGGTAGTGGGTTAGCGTCAGTGGGGAAGTCTGAATGCGAGTGTGAAAGGGTGCGAGAGAGCGAGACCGAGCGATAGAGAGGGAGAGAAAGAAGAGAGCACACACTGGGCCTCTGAGCGGAAATGAGATGCTGCAGTGTCGGACAGATTAAACGCCACACGGGTGACTTCACTCTCTCCATGACTCACTCACATGGACCTGTCAGAGAGAGGAGGGGTGAGAGGCATAGGGGGGTATGAGGGGGGACAGAGGCAGGCGTCCATATGGCCCCCAGGAACCAAGGGCAGGGTGACAAAGGACCCCCCATCTCCCTTCCCCTCTGTCCCCTCCTCCTTAACGCTCTCTGGGACCTGATCTGACTGGAACACCCCTCTTGCCCCCTGGAGCCACTTGTTCACTCCACACTCCCAGGCTGGCTATGGAATGTGCTCAAACATGTCATCTCTGTGATTTATAAGACAGTTATAATCAATTATAATGCAGTTATAACACTATCACAAAATAGTTCTGAAGCCCGTGAGGGCATATTTGACTACGCATAATATAAAAGCATAAATGGGTTGGTGATTGTAGTCTTAGAAAGTATGCACTGTTAAAGCGCAAACCCTCTCTACAGTCACACAGAAAATATGGGGCGGCAGGTAGCCTAGAGTGTTGGGCCAGTAATGCTGGTTCGAATCCCTGAACCGACTAGGTGAAAAATCTGCCGATGCCCCCTTGAGCAAGGCATTTAACCCTAATTGCTCCTGTAAGTTGTGCTGGATAAGAGTGTCTGCTTATTGACTCAAATGTAAATGTAATGCTGCTGTAGGCTTTTATCAAGACGGTCTCACAGATCAGCAAACGGCAACTCCAGAACTCCACCACTACCCCTTTAGGAGGAGGCTATTCATGTTGTCAGATCTTCGTCAGTTGATTTCTTCATCTAAGAGATTTCCCAAACATAAAAAGAGGAGATCTTTAGCTGTGGGACGTCTGACTACGGCGGGATGCCTAGTGTAGCCTGGGCTGGAATGGGCTGCATTCCTATTTTATCACTGCTAGCCACTGCTTGAGATTTATCCTCCAAATCCTGGGAAACAATGGAAGCAGGTGCTGGGCAGGAGGCCTGTAAATCTGGCCTGTATAATTAAGCCATTGGCTGGGCATTGTGCTGGCCTGGCCCTAGCTGCTAGCTGCTCAGTGGGGGTGTGTGGGGGTGCGAGGGAAGGGTTAGGGGGTGGGGGTGGGGTGCACAGGGAGGTCTAAATCTCTCTGTGAGGGGGCACTCCACACATTTCACACATGTTCATCTGAGCTCTTAGGCACAGCTGCAGGGGCTAAAGAGTGTTTTCTGGAGCTCACACACATGACACAAACACTCTCCCGCCCGCACGCACACACAAACACACACCCGCGTTTATCTTCACACACACATACACTCACGTAATGCGTTTATCTGCTTGGAGTGGATGCAAACACTAAAACGGCAGCGTGAGATGTCACATGACATGAAGGCAAATATGAGCATATGACTGCAGAGTCAGAAGGAGGCCGCTGTGCTGCTCTGGGAAGGAGGACAGCAGGAGGTAACATAATGCCAGTGTTGCTATGGACATGTTATCCTCGAGAGATTCTAATTTCTCACACTGCTACAGGGACTGTATGATATCAAGTGCTATGGTTGGATTCAAGAGGCCTAATCTTGGTTAGGATTATACTGGGCGGTGGACATGAAGCTAGGGTTAGGGTTAGAGTTAGGATCGGGGTTGAGACCAGGGTTAAGGTTATACTGGGAGGTGAACAACATCCTGTTTTAACCCTCAACCCTAACCCTAGCTTCCACATCCCGGTTCAACCCTAACCGTAGCTTCCACATCCCGGTTCAACCCTAACCCTAACTTCCACATCCCGGTTCAACCCTAACCCTAACTTCCACATCCCAGTTCAACCCTAACCCTAGCTTCCACATCCCGGTTCAACCCTAACCAATCACTGGTCACTGTTCAGAGAAGCTTACTGTTCGTTGAATCAGGCTAATATGTTCCCAAACTAATTATATATGTCTTGTAATGAACATGGCCAGGGATAAAATGTACTAGTTGAGATAAGGCCTACATAATTTCTGTGAACCTAACATTCTAGAATAACTGCAGCCAGGATAGACATCACCATACATGCAGTGTCCTTCAGGACGACTATTAATCACATTTACCCAAAGTCCTGCCTTCCTTCTGATGTGTTTTTTCTGTCTTTTCTTCCTGCCCGCAGCAGCCCTGTTACTTGAAGCTCATCTGAAGCCTGTAGAGCAATCTCTGATAAATCCCTGACAGATTCCTGTGGTAGCTAGCTGTGTTCAGGAGCAGGGTGGTGAGATGAGAGGAGGAAGAGAGGAGGAGTGGAGAAGGGTATAATTAGACATGATGAAGAAGATAGGAGATGAAGAGTAAAGAGTTGAAAGTGAAGAATGGAGAGAGGGAGAACAGAGAAGGGTGTGATGAGAGGGAGGAGAAAGGATGAGAGGAGATGGGGTTATATGGGGAACGATGAGGACAAGAGGAAAGGAGACAGGAAAAAACAGAGAAGCGGCGCTTCTTGATCCTGTGTCGGGGCTTACACAACATAGAGTAGCCCTGCTCGCTGTCTCCAAACTGGCCCCTCAACTATCCCCTGGCCTCTGAGGCTCCGCCACCATTCGTCCTCTTAGAGGAATCACCTCTCTCTATCCCTCCTATTTTCTCGCCTCCTTCTCTTCTCCCTCGCTCCCTTCTTCGGAGAGCAATCTCCTTTCAGTGTTAGAACAGGATGAGGATCAGCGTTGGCTTTGGTGGGGATGAAGAGAAAGCAAAGTGAACGGTAAGCTTTAAAATATCCCTTGACAGCTCGTTGGTCTTTCTCATTGAGATTTGGACCCCTACAAATTGCAAGCGGAACATCTCAAATAGCGTCCACTTATTCACCACAAATCTGGGCTTCATTCCTTTCTCATACATTTGCCCTGGTCAAATGATACAATATTGGTTGTGGTGATGATTCAATCCTCAGAGGAGGAAGTGCAGTGATATTTTGCTATTCCAGAATGCCACCACCCAGTCTCCTCTCAAAGTTCTGCTTAAATCGTCTCAGATCAGGTTTCCCAGAGCGCGTAAGGCAGGCACACACACACACACACACACACACACACACACACCACACACACACACAACACACACACACACACACACACACACACACACACACACCACACACACACACACACAACACACACACACACACACATACATACACACACACCTTCAAATCCCCTCCATTGTGTTCCTCAGCTGTCAGCTTTATGGTGGAGAGAGTAGGCCTAGACTTTGGTCAAAACTCAACATAGCTTTAAAAAGAGAAAATGAAAGGAGTCAAGAGGTAACATTCCAATAACCTGGCCACCTGATCTCTTATGGTTCAAAGGTCAACCAATGAAATTTACCTCCCATCCACAACCCAAATCCTAACCCTATCATCATGCCCACATCCTGGTGTAAATCTAACCCTATCCTCAACCCTAACCCTAGCTTAATGTCCACCTCCTGGTTCAACCCTAACCAACCACAACCCAAACCCTAACCCTGATGTGGACTGGATGTGGATATGAAACTAGAGTTAAGGTTAGGTGGAACCGGGATGTGGGACATGAAGCTAAAGTCTAAATCTTTCTGCAAAAGGTCCTCTCCACACATTTCACACATGTTCCTCTCAGCTCTTAGGCCCAGCTGCAGGGGCTAAAGAATGTTTTTATCAGGAATACTTGTCCTTGGAGAAAGTCATACTGAAGGACATGGGTCTGCTGTCTGACACAGACAACAAGGCTGACATCTGACATCCTACCCTAGCCGACTGTTCAGTCTGACACCTGATAAGACACCCGTGTACCAGCATGGTTGGGTCAACTCCATTTCCGTTCATTTAGTTGGCATTTCAGCTTACTTGCTGAATTGTGAAATGGAATTGACCCCAACCCTGGTGTCCAGTGTTCAGTCTGATGTCTGATCCTTTCTAAGACCAGTGGCCCACCACCCACACAACTCATTTAACACAGTGCCACAAAGTGTCTATTCGATTGAAAATGTCATTTGTCACACTCTTTATTTTCTATGTACACTATGAAATCTGGATTGTTTTCATTAAATTGTTCAGAAAACGGAGTGAATCTTGTTTTGCTAGTAGGTACATGCAGTGAAGGGAGAGCTTCCTCATAAATAATGAGTGCGTTTTTCACACATACACACATGCACGTGCACAACACACACGTCTGCATAGCCACGGGAATTAGGGGTGCTGAGGGTGGTGCAGAATAAAAATTAAAGTTTTTTTTTTTTTTTTTTCACAAAATTAGTGCACTGGGCCTTTACCAGTCCTGTATTAGCGGACCGATATAGCCATCTGTAGCATGGAAAAAAATAAAAAGCATTGCCTGAACTTTTTATGAGTTTACCCTATGCAGGGGCTGGGTTTGAGATTGACAGTGATGCGTTTGGGAATGAATGGGTGAGTTTGGTTTGTTATGGGGGCACTCTTCCCTGGGGGTGAAATAGGGAAACTGAAAAGAGAGGGACAGGGTTACATTTGAGGTCGAGAGTGGGTAAACAGCTCCATAGTCACCAGTGACAGGCGGTGGTTACAATGAAAGAGACTGGAGTGCAGAGGGAGGGAGGGAGGAGGGAGGGAGGGAGGGAGGAGGGAGGAGGAGGGAGGAGGAGAGGGAGGGAGGAGAGCAATGGAT